>NW_024609880.1:53513040-53905704 GCF_016920785.2 Ixodes scapularis | reverse complement strand
TAATGGGATCTAGCGCAACAGAACACGCGAAAGAGCTCGGGCTCTGGAGATCTCCAAGCCACGTTCGTGGTTGTCGGCGGTGGCATCGCTGGCGTTTCGTGCACCCAGCAGGTTGGTAAATTTGTTGCTCTTTGAAGACACCTGAACACATGTCTTCTGCATACAAGGCCTTTGAAACCCTGAAACTTGAGTCGGAAAAGTGCCTTTTTGACGTGGAAACGGAGATGCCTGATCGTTTTCCTACAAACGCGCGCGTCAGTTTCTTTAGCTGCAACAGCCTATGGAAATAAATGAAAACGTCACTGCAAACTCATTCTGTAAAAACTGTAGGCAGTAGTGTACCTTATCATGCAAGCAGTGGCGCCATAAAGAGGGCGGGAAGGGGGGGGGGGGGGGGGTGGGGGGATCGCGAAGGGCTACCGCCCCGGGTGCCGCTGACCCTAGTGACGCCACTGCATGCAGGCACATCATTGCGAAAGCACGGCTTGCTTTCATACCGTGGCTCCTTCACAACCCAGATAACACATACCTAGTCATCCCAGGGACATCCCGAAAAGATCCCCACGTCCCACATCCCATATGGGACGTCCACAAGACTTCCAAGGGATTACCTTTATTCGGACGTCCTAACACGTACAGTACGTTAAGTGACATCCTGGGAATACACATACCCTGCTAAGGAAGGTGCAGTGGTAGACCTCCGTGGGACATCCACCACAGGACGTTTTGAGATATGTCAGCCAGGCAAGACCCCTTTGATTTTAATTCTAATATATGTCTTCTCAAAAAATAAAGACCAAGGAAATGCACAAACACGACATATGATGTACAGGTGCTGCACCTCTTGTCGTGTGTGTGCTTGTGTTAGTTTTTGAGCGCCGTCGGATTTTCATGATAGTGCAATGTATACCAACTGGCCAGATTATTTACCATGCGACATATTCGACATACACTTAACTTTAAATTCCACTTCTATGGGTGCAAATAACATAAAAATTTGCTTGTGTTAGGATGCATTTTTTTGAGACTTCGATATGGACATGTTTTGCATTTTCTCTTAATATGGGTCAACATTCTTGAGGAAACAAACTTGAGGAAATGCAGAAAGTATGGTCATAATGTACTCAACTTCACTCCCCGATAAGTTCATTCAGCTGTCACTGGCAGTGTACATACATGTTGTAAATGCAGCAGGTACATAGTTGCAGGAAGGGGACCCATGGAGCCCGAGCCCCCCCCCCCCCCCCCCTTCCCCCAAAATTTTCCATTTGCTGGGGCCTCCTCTCTCCCCCCTCTCCCTCATACAGCATTTTGTCATGGGTAACCCCCCCCCCCCCGAAACAAAATCCTGGCTACGTGCCTGAAAGGCAGCATGCGTGAGGATGACCTAAAGTTCCCAATTATGTTAACTTTGTTTTAATTATTTCCTGCTTATTTTGACACCAGTATGTCAAGAATCGCTTGTCTTGTTTGTTTGTTTGTTTTTTTTTTTTCACTTTGGCTCCTAGTTGGCTCAACTGTGCCCAACAGACTCCATCCTGCTGGTGACTGCCTCCCCCATCGTCAAGACAGCAACCAATATTGTCAAGGTTTGTCAAGAAACTTCAGTTTTTCCCCATGGGATTAGTCGGGCTGTCAACAACCGACACAGAAAATTTGGTTGGCCCATAAAAGAGAGAGAAATGTCAGGTATTTTTAAATTCGGTAACAGCTATGCAGTCATTGAGCATTTAATCTGTGCAAAAAAGATAAATAACTTCATGTGTATGATAGGCACTTTCAGCATCGCATTCATTATAAATATTAATTTCTTCTCGGTTGAGTTTTACTTAGGCCTCTGTCAAATGCATACCTCAAGCTTAATTTGGGTCTTCTGCACAGCTTTATAAATGGTGAATTTGATTCTGACCTACTTTTAAGCTGTGTCAATTTTCATGTTCCTTGCCGCGTTGCTATACATTTCACTGTCGTTTACTTTCATTCCATCCGTAAGGTTTTGCCAATGTCACACATATCATCTAGCTTAGACATATTTAGTGACCATTCAGTTTTCGTCAGCAAGTTAGAACATGTGCCTATCCTTTGTCCTTATATCACTTTGCCTTTTTTTATATGGTCTCTGTTTGATACTTAATGTTTTTATTTAATTGTGTGCACTAAAGAGAAAACCTGTGTGATTGTCTTTAGGCACAGAAAATAAAGATTATTACAATCTTCATCATTGTTGTTTGGAGAATCTAACTGTCGGCTCTCACGGATCACAAGCGAATGTGGCTTAGTGCAGCTAATCGGCACAAAGGCCCACTTGCACTACTTGACAGGTGCCAAAAATGTTCAGGTATGCAGGGTCATGGAGAGTTTCAAAGTTGAAGAAAGGCTTCTGACCTACCTTGAGAAACAGCATCACAATGTCAGAGTGCTCCAGGACGTCCTGGTTTCTCTGGATGCAGACTCTCGGGTGCGTAGCACGTCTCCACTCTCTCGCCTTTGCAACGATACGCTCAAGTCAGCTGTGACATCATCGTGTGTCAACAAGAGACCGAAGAACTGCACAAAAAAAGAGACTTCTCCCCACTTCCCAGCCACATCCGTGGTCGTCCCTAACCTCTTGGCCCTACAAACCTATGCTCTGTTCTCACTCAAATTGTACAACAATGAATGGTGTATGCCATGCGACTCGATGGCAGGATCGCCTGATATGTCTCGGTCGCTGGAGTGGCTAACGGCTCATGTTGCTTGGGGAAAAGCAGAGCATTAGTATAGTGGCTACCACTGCATCTAGTCTCAGTTCTTGTTTCTCTCTCTGTCTTGTCCTGGTTTACAACAGATTCAGTCTTGAAAAAGCATTTTGGTAACTTTGAGAAAATTGTTTTGGAGAAGCTCATTCCGACCATCGTTGGTAAAGGCGATTTTATACATTGTGAGTTCATGGTCAAGTCCCCTGCACAATATACAGTCATTGAATCTGAGCAACTATGGTGAAACTAATTGTCTCCTAAATAAATTTCATCCTTAAAAGTGAACTAAAACTGCTTATGTGTCACAAAGTAGGTCATATGTTGGTGTTCTTTTCATAATAGGATGGACACACCTTTATTCACTTTAGTAGATGGGATCTATATTAGAAAACAAGATAATCCTTTTTGTTTTACTTTTTGTATCTGAAATTTGCACAGTTTCGTGCTTCTTAGCAGGAAAAAGCAAGGTCTTCTCAGCAGGCTTCGTGTTAAAACACTGATCAGGGAGACGTCAAACGGTGTCAGTGATGAGACAGAAAAAACTCTTAATTGGTTAAATTTGATTAGGTAGCAAAAAAAAGAAAAAACTTTTTTCCGCATTGCGGAAGTGTTGCAAAATATTGTAAAATACCGAGCAATAGTGCCCACCTAATGTCGAAGATTATCACGAAAAAATGGGGATAGATGCTCGTCATGTTTGAAAATGAAAAAGCAGACGGGGCATGTGGTCAGGTAGGCCCTTTTGATCCGATGGGACGGCATAGGGGTGGTGTGGGGTCTGCCTGAACCCCTAAATTTCTAAGCAGTGATGCTTCACCACTTTACACCGGTGTGCGCTCTTAAAGCTTCACTGCATCGCGCCGGCGTTCGTGAAGAAGCAGCCGATTCAAAGGAACATCCCGGTTTGTTCAGTTGGATCCGACGTTTGATGGCGTGGGCATTTGATATGTCCTTCGCTTGTATTTAAAACTTATCAAAAGTAGGGGGAGGGTGCTTATCGCGATGGGGGCACATGCTCGCTTATTTACTGTATGTAGTAACAAAAAGAAAATTCCTGTATTTATTGACGTGTTGCGAATTGTGCGGATGCTTCTGTATCACTTGCATTTCCATCGAAAGATGAAGCTGCACAATGTTTTTTTTTTTGTTTTAGAGCACAGCTCTTAGGGGCCCTTTTCCAGCCTGAGCGGCGCCGGCGTCGGCGTAGCCGGGTGGGGGGGTCACGTGACCTCCCGGGGTCACGTGACTACCCGCAGGTGACGTGACCCCCCTCAGTACCCTTCCCTACTCTTCCTCAAGAGCTGCGCTCCAATTCGGCGTTACAGGGATTTGTAAACGGCTTTCATTTTTTTCTTTCTGGCCATAGGTGGCGACCCTCAAGAGCCGGCGCACCGTATCATACAAGAGCATATGCCTCTGCTTAGGAGGCAGACCCCAGGTGTGGTACCACTCACGGTGGAGAAGTTATGAGGGCCCAAGGCAGACTGTTCACAAGTAGTATGCTGCATTAACCGACTATAAATGTGCAATAATGCAAATCTAATAAGGGTTATCTAAGTTCTCTTCATTTCTTACTTGGGTCACACTTGGAACCAGTTGGAAGAAGACATGCCGTCACTATGATTGCTGATGTAGTACGCTCATATCACTCCCACCAGACACACGGTAGAACTGTACTTCGCTAACCCAAACACTTTTGGTCGAGAACAGAAGCGCTCCGTTTCAAATGACTGGTTACCCAAAAGAGCTGAAACATGTTTGGAAAGACAGGACACAGATTATCGACTTGTAGATTGGTTTCCATCGTAATCGAAATGCTCATAGTCATTGTGCTTCTTCGAAGTAGAATTAAATATTTCTTTTAATTTGCCTCGCATACCTGACCCATTGACAGAATGCTGTTTGAAATGTTTCAGTTGCTGGCAGAAGGGAACCCCTTGGTTCTTGGAGTGCGAGACACTGAGACTGTCCAGGTATGCCAAAGTAAAGTGGGGAGTGTGGGAAAGCAGACAAGATAAAGTTGCTAAATGTTTGTCTCGTCCTGTCCCTCATTGCTACTCCAGTGTGTTCATGTACAGTAGACTCATTAATTCAAACTACTAGAAGCCACAAATTTGTTTGAATTATCAGAAATTCATCTAAATATAATGCTTCATAAAATTATGATTTGCCATATGAATGGCTACACATACAAAGCAGATATTGGATGATTTTCTCTTCATAGGCCTACTGATCAAAAGCAGGTATGCCATGCATGAAACATTTGTAAAATGTATGACATAGGTTTATCTTTCAAGAATGTTGTTTATCGTGAACATTTTAGACAGCACATGACAACTCAAAACAAAATTAATTTTGTTCATCAGGCCAAGAAGTTGTCTAATGTGGACTATTAAGCAGGGGAGACATGAGCGATGAAAACAGGCATCGCGCAGCAGCTTTTGTTGCAACTTGTGTAGACGCTATGATGACAGCCTATGCCATGCCATCACGTTGCAGCGTCCGCTCAAGTTGCTATGGAAATTTCGGCGTGGTGCCCGTTTTCGTAGCTCACGTGTGTCCTGCTTGAGTTCCGTTGAATGCGCTTCTTACCGAGCACCGGACCAGTGCATTGTAGAGAAGCAACACCCGCAGAAGCAAGCAGACGGGTTGCCTCCCTGCATAGCACAGGTGCTCGGAAGGAAGCACACTCAGCAGGAGAACAAAAAGCATGAATTACACGAAAACACTGTTCGAATTAAGCGGTTTATTAATACATTAAAAACATAGCGGGACAAACAAAACTTTTGAATTTGTTTGAATTAACCAGAAGTATGAAATATCAGAGTTTGAATTATCGTGAGTCTATTATAGTGTAGCATCTCCTAATGTGCATTATATGGGGCGACTTCCTTCTGCTACTTTCTGCTACATGGTCACAGTCTTCACTGCATGTTTGTCAGATTTGGCATACATTAGGTAGGGGGGGATAACCTTCACTACGAGTTACTAGTGTGGTTTATGTCGTGGATTGTGTATCCCTTTGTTTATTTTGGCTCTTTTTTACAACTTCAGGATTTTGAGGTTTCCATAAGCATGCAGACTGACCGAAGTTCTGAATGTCTCCCTGACGCAGGCACTTCAAGAAAAACTGAAAGGTGCCCGAAGAGTTGCCGTCGTGGGTAACGGGGGCATTGCCACAGAGCTGGTGTGAGTCCCCGTGCACTTTTTCATTTGTCAAGTGTCGCGTTAAAAGGAGTGCATAAATAAAAACTTGGCAGCTGTATTTCGATCTGTTGATCAAACTGCCATATGCACATTTGCAATGCATGAGAAACGGTGGATTTCCATAAGATTTTTTATTGGTACACCTGGCGTCGGACCATGCGACGTAATGTGACAGTGTCAAATCATGGCATCAAGTGATGTCACATCATGTGACTTGACGACAAGTCGTGGTGTCTAGTGACATCACATGATGTGACACCATGGCATCATGTGATCTGACGTCAAGTAGTTTTGTCAAGTCACGTCATGTGACACAATGTCATATGACCTGACTTCAAGTTGTAGCATCAAGTGATGTCATATCATGCGACACCATGGCGTCATGTGACCAGACATCAAGTTGTCAAGTGAAGTTACGTGACCTGATTTCAAACTGTGGTGTCAAGCGACGTCACGTCATGTGACCTGTTGTCAAGCGACGTCACATCATGTGACACAAGACGTCATATGACCTTACGTCAAGTCGTGGTGTTGAGTGACATCACGTCATGTGATACCATGACTTCACGTGACCTGACATCAAGTTGTAGTGTCAAATGATGTCACGTTCAGGCCATGGTGTCAAGGAACACCATGGCATCGTGTGTCATTGTGTCACCATTGGCGTAATTTAAAGGTGGGAGGTCAGGATATTCTGAACCCCCCATGCCCCGCCCTTAGATTCTGCATGTAACTATTTAGGGCGGGGAAAGGGGGGGGGGGGTTTTCCGAACATCTGATACTCTGACCCCCCCTGGAAGCTTTGAGTCCCCAAATGTTCTTCAAGCTCTCGAGGTGGGTTACTTGACCAGAGCAGTTCTTCTGCAGGCACGAGATACAGGGCTGCCAGGTTCTATGGGCCGTTCGCCAGGACAGCATTGGGGCTACCTTCTTCGATCCAGGGGCCGCACAGTTCTTCATGCCGCAGCTGTACTCTGACCGAGATGCCCCAGCAGCACCCTTTAGGAGAGCCAGCGAGATTGGTAAAGTCTGAGTCGAAGCCGATGTGCAGTCAAAAAAGCCTGCTTTGGTGTGGTTTCGACACCTTGAGTGTAGCTTTAGGGAAGCTGCTTAACAGTTGTGCCTCTTCCTCCCTTTGTTCTTGCAGAAGGCGAGACACCCAGCAAAGGTGTTCCTGGTAGTGCCTTGGGACCTGACTGGGCATCTGGGTGTGTCATGCTTGGAGCAGGGGCCCAGAAGGTAAGACACATTGACACGCATCATCACCATCATCATCATTAAATGGCATTAAGAATGAACAGTGGGAGGATGGTCTACCTTAACGTCAGACAGCTGTTTTCTCAAAATGAGCAAAGGTGAAAGATTTTCTCCTCCGAGTATTTCCCTCAGTCCAATATCTATCGCGATAGAAGCAATGCATTGTCCTCCGTGATTTCGAGGTCTATGCGAAACTGTCTTGGTAACAGCTGTAGTTTCTCATACATTTTAATATTTGTGCTCACTGTGCACAGTGTGTCAAGAAAATAAACTTGGTAATTTTGTAATGAAAATTACTTCAAGTGACAAGAACATATTGACCGCACAAATTCGAATATACAAATATTTTATCGTCTTACCCACCACGCAAACAGAAAACGGTGCACGTGGGGTACAGCTGCGAAGTGGACGAGCTTCTGACGCCGGAACAGTTTCGACAGCGGTCCTTGACCGAGACGCCATTTCCGCAGCAGCAGCAGGGGAACACTGGTGTTGAGGCCATTATGGATTGGCCACTCTATGTGCTTCTCACCAATGGGACGTTGTTTGGTTGTGACCTTGTGGTGAGCGCCACTGGTGTGACACCCAATGCAGACAGCATCGACGTGCCGCAGGTGAGCTGTCCACGAAGAACAGCGCTTACATGCTCTGTAATTAATAGCTGGTCCTTGCATACTCATCGTTTTAAGTCTAGCAGCCAATTGGTGCTTGGCAAAGCCTTATAGTGGCACACCTTTTTCTGATTCAGTGGTTCATTACAGTATTAGACAGCATAAATTATATTACTGGTGGTTTTTCTTTTTTTATCAGGAGTGACTCTTTAGTGCTATGGCATATCGGTGTTCTGCTAATTGGTTACTTTATTGAAGTACAAATAGGCTCATCTTATACAAAAATGAAATCTGAGATAACAATACCGTTGCAATCTACTGTTGGGTTGCAAAGCGAGTAAATAAGTAAAAAAAAAAAAAAAAAGTTTCACCAGAAGCAGATAATTAAAAGAGCAGAGAAAAAGTGTGGCATAATTGTTGAATAAATATGACATTTTATTTAATCATGAACATGTAACATTGCCAGGCTTTTTTAATTTTTAAAATTGAAAAAAGTTTTTTTATTTTATGTTTATTGACAGTTTGCTCTGTAGATGCCCACACAACAGATTCACCTCTTGCTCGGTGCTTGCGAGGCTAACACAGTATGGACGTTGCATCAATCTCTTGATGTTGCAAGATATAGGGGAATGGAATGGTTTCTACCCTTCCTTGCAACATTACAGTTGATCAACACCTACTAGATATACCAGGTGTGGCCAGAGTGACATGGGTTTAGAACCACAGACAAAACTAGTACAAAAATTCTGAGAGCCACAAGGGAAAAAAAGGTGGGGGAGGGGGGGGCGGGGCTAATTTTAACAAGAAGCAATATGGAGAGAACAGTCCTTTCCAAGGGGGGCAAGTATAATTGTCGACTGCAACAAATGACACCAGGCAGCAGAGCGTTTCTTCAACCATTAAGCACAAATAAATACATGGCTCACTAGCCAACCTATGCCCCTATCACCCGTTATGCGTATACAGTTCGCAATTCTTTCTAGAACAATAAAGGAAACGGTCTGTGGACACGTGTATGTGTCAAAAAGCAGTCCAGCTGTACGTGTGTAGTGTACCTAGTACAAGGCTGCCACGACTGTGAACTTTTTTTTAAATTCTAGAACTGTGTTCGTCTTGGAGACACAGGAGGGGAAGAAGCCACGCTTACCAGGGGGCCGCGAGCTGCGCTTGGACCCGTGAAGAGCCGCATGCAGCTCGCGAGCCGCAGTTTGGCCACCCCCGAGATATACCGAGACCGTAGTGCCGGATACTCTACATTGCCTATCAGAGGCCGGAGCAGATGCGAGTGCTGCATTAGTGTTTGGCTGGGACGCGCATTCAATCACCGAGAACGGGAGCCTCATCGAAATGCAGACGCAGCACTTGCGTCCACTCCGCAACCGCTCGTTTTAAGATCAAAGTCCACGTTTGCTTTCTGTGTATGCGAACGAACAATGCCCAAGAGTCTCTCCTTTTTGCACGACACGTGTGCAGCTGCGGCTAGGCCCGGACGGAGGCATCTCAGTGGACGAGCACATGAGGAGCTCCGTGGATGGCGTGTACGCGGCTGGGGACGTGTGCTGTGCGGCCTGGGCACGCTCGGAGCTCTGGTTCCAGATGCGCCTGTGGGGCCAGGCACGGCAGATGGGTGACTGGGCCGCCCACTGCATGGCCGCAGAGCACCTGGGGCAGCCGCCACCCATGGCCGACGCCCGCTTCGACCTCTTCTCCCACGTCACGCGCTTCTTTGGCTACCGGGTGAGGAAGGCTGGCCGACGTGTCGCAACGGGTTCCTGGCCTTGAGGCAATCCACGATCTCCCTATGTGCTATCTTTGAAGTTTCGTGGAGTGCTGTGTAAGCCACGAGCAGGAGAGGGAAAGTGTACGAGTTTGGAGTGACGCGCGATACTCTGATGAGCACATTATTAAATACTGAGGACATTTCTCACTAAATGTGGATACGCGCCCGACTACACATCTCACAGGAAAAGAAGACCAAGGAGCATGTGCTAAGAAGAAGAGGAAGAGAGGCTACCGGCGCGAGCAGAGCTAGTTGGAACCGTTGATCGATGCAACATCAACCTTCAAGAGCTTTCCATATGTCTAGACTGTAAATATGTTGTATAAATCTCTTTTGTAAACCGGAGTGATCTAAATTATCGAATACACATAATCCACGTTTGGATTATGTGTATTGGGTAAATGAATTCTTTCTCTCCCCCTGCATTATGCTCTCTCCCCTGTACCTTCGGAACCACTCCACCAAATTTCTTGTCGGGGAACATCCAAGAGGAATCCCATGTAAATCCCATGTAGTTAAGATTTAAGTCAATAATGGGCTATTGCATTGCTACCTATATTCCTAAGAAGGCAAGAAAGATTAAACGCCGAAACCCATGGATCACGAGAGAAATTTTGCATGTAAAACGGGAATTGGAAAAGCTGCGAAAACGCCGATCGTTCAATGTAAGTCAACAGGCTGGCAACTTAAAAAAGAATGATAAAGTCAGCCGAAGAAACATAGTAGGTACTTCACAAAATCCTTACCCGAATTTCTTTCATTGGCCCCCAAAAAGTTCTGGCATTGCCTATCGCCGGCAAAAGGCAGCAGCAGTTCATTATGCATTAACATCAATTCGGTGACTGACAAGGTGGAAATGGCATTTGAATTTAACCGCTTCTTCCAATCTGTGTTTACAAGAAAGGAGGATCAAAATATTCTTGTTGCATGTGACAATGACGTGAGCAGTATCATATCGAAATGGGGTATTGTGTCATTATTGCTATCCCTTGACATTAAGAAATCATCTGGATCAGTTGCCTTGCCAAATGCATTTCTTAAAAAGTATGCTGAATGGGTCTCGAAGTACTTAATTAACATATATATTTTCTAGATTTATCAAAGATGCGGTATCGTCAGATGACTGGCTAGTGACTAGAGTTGTTCCCCTAAAAAAAAGCGTAAGATATCTCAGTTCAAAACTATCTCCCCATTTCCCTTGCTGCACATCTTGTAAATGACTAGAATACATTGTAAACAAAAAACTCTTTTCTTTCGTAGAGGAAAATGCTGTGTTAGACCCCAACTACCTAACATGGTTTTCATCGAGACTCATCAACAGTGACTCCGTTAATTGGATTTTATCATGAAATATCCAGCTATGTGAATGATTGTAAGCAGGTGGATGCTGTGTTCATTAACCTGTCGAAGGCCTTCAACGGAGTACCTCATCGTAAACTAGTGAAAGTATCAAAAGACCTTGGTGTTCCCTCATGTCTAATCAGATGGATTAACGCATATCTCACAGATCGCTAACAATTTGTGGATGTCAATGGTACCCATACGGGATGATTGATGTATACTCCGTGGTGCCACAAGGTTGTTTTAAGCCCCCTGCTTTTTTTTTTTTTTTTTTTTTTGGTTCACGTCAACAGTTTGTTTGGACTTGTTGCTAACGGCCCCATGAAAATATGAATGTTCACTGATGACTGGGTAATTTACACCCCCGTTTTATCACTTCAGTAGCAGATAAAGTTAAGCAATGTGTTACTGGCATGGGGTTGTGGTGTTGTGAATATAATATGCTGACTAACATCAACAACACTCAGGATATGCATATTTCAACAAAGAAAAATATTCTAAATTGTAATTACGAGGCTGATGGAGTCAGACTATAAAAAGGCCGACAGCTACAGTCGAACCTTGTTAATTCAAACTCGAGCGGAGCAGAAAATTTATTTGAATAAAGCAAAGTTTGAATTGTAAGGAGTTTCCTCCCATAGAGACACATAGGATGGGACCTGCATGTTAGTTTGAATTATCCGCAAGTATGATTTAAGAAAGTTCGAATTAATGAGAGCCGACTGTATAAATATCTCGGTGTGATAATTTCAAGTGATTTAAAATGGAACCGCCATGTGGAGTACATCAGAAAGCTAGCAACAAACAAATTGTGGTATCTTAAGAGAACGCTCTGTAAAGCTCCACCTTCGGTTAAACTTCTAGCATATCAAACTGTTATTAGACCTATCCTAGAATATGCGTCAAAAGCTTGGGATTCCTGGCAGGTAAACCCTGTTAAAAGCTTGAGACTGTTCAATCACTGGCTGCACGGGCGACTTTTTTAGATTTCAGGTCATCAATGTGGTCACAGGACTCTTCAGCAAATTTACAACCCCTAATCAATAAAAGGTCATGCTGGCATGTCTTTCAGATTTATACTAAACTCATAAAAATTCATAGTCGTAAATACCTAAACCAAGAACCTTCTACTCTGAACGATTACATCATTAAAAAATGGCGACTCCTGTTACTGCTCGAATAAACGCATTTAAAAAATAAGTTTCTGTGCATACCATTCTATGGAACAAGCTACCCAGTGACATTGTTGACATTGATTCGTTTTCAGCTTTTGCAAATTTTCTAGATATTTTCTTTCAATGCTAAGTTGTTTTGACACTGTATAGTCATTTTGCTGTTTAGTATATTGTTTAGGTACCAGGCTACCAACGTGTAAATGTATGTAACGCTGGCTCCATCAAACTTGGAAAAAAAAATTCTGGGTGTGTGCAGCTGCATATACTGTATCGTGTAAACAAAAATGATATATACACAAATTGCTGTATTCTTTCAGTGAAAAATGTGCATTGTACTTGAATCATTCACTCCTGCTTTGGCTCCAATGAACTGGCAATATGGATAAATAAATAAATAAAATATCCCCAGCTAACCGCACCTACACCTAGTAGTCCATGACTAGGGATTCTAGGGAATTCATGAAGAACCCGTGCCTCCAAGAAAGTCCTTGGCTAGGGGCCCCATGAGGAATCCCTAGCTAGCCTAACCTTCAGCTAAAGATTCCAAGACTAGAAATTAGGTGACCAGGGAGTCCATGGGGAACCCCCTAGTGAGCTGTGCCTCCATGGCGCAGTTCACTAGGGACCCCATGAGGAATCCCCGTCTGGTTGCACCTCCACCCAGGAAACCCATGACTATACATCGTTTCACGATAACTTGGTGAACTGTGGAGCCTGTAGCCCCTGCAACCCAATAAGAGTGCCAAGGCAAGACGCGTGATAACACTCCATGGTTGAGGCCACGGGGGCCTCGTTACCGCCACAGCAACAGTGCCGTTTTTGCGACAAAAAGTAATTCTAGGTCTTTTCTTTTGTGGCAATTGAACTCGCACAATTCCATCTATAACGAGAAGAAATGAAGAATAAAAAAATTAACAATCAATCAGAAATTTATGAGTTTCAATTATATTTAAACCAACAAAGTGACGTCACATTTGTATCTGCTGTCAATTTCTTTTTCCTTGTAGTGCCGTGGTCGTTGGCAATTGCAGCCGTGTAATTGGCCGTTTCCGCTGAATACATTGCACTGTGCCCTGGCATTCGCAGCTAAATTGAGCGTACTGTTGTCTCATGAACTGTTCCCAAAGTGCTCTCTATTCTAATGGACGTAAATGTTGCAGTGGTGGGTGTTCATTTGAAGTTGGCTAATTTCGGAACAGACGACTCTTGGCTAGCAGACGACAACCGGTTCCTCCGGGCCTCGCATTTGGTGTAGTGACACAAATGCTCCCATGACGTTGGGTCACGTGCCTCGCTCAGACGCTCTTATTGGGTAGCAGGTGACGGGAATCTATGAAGGCCCTCTAGTTAGTTGCACCCAGGGAATTCATGACAGAAGAGCCCATGAGGGACCTCTAGCTAACTGCAGATCTTTCAACCCGTCCAGGTCATCCTATTGGGACTGTTCAACGGCCAGGGTCTAGACAAGGACGACCACAGGGCACTGGTGCGCATCACGCCCAACGCGGAGTTTGTGAAGCTTCTGCTGCAGGGCGGGCGCCTCAAGGGGGCCATCCTCGTGGGAGAGACGGACCTTGAGGAGATGTGCGAGAACCTGCTGCTGGACCAGCTGGACCTTGGGCCCCTCGCAGACCGGCTGCTCGACCCAGAGGTGGACATAGATGACTACTTCGACTGACCGCCACCACGGCGGGGGATAGAGGTCTCTGAAGAATACGCTGCGCCATCCCGCGGCATTTGTAAAATATCTGAGCGAACCTTCCACACCCTTGCTTCGTGGCACTGTTTGAGCGCTTCCCTTCTTTCACCGTGACCGCCGCCCCCCTTGGCAACAATAAGAGCCACAAGCGACTGCCACCACTATTTATTTCTGATCGGACCCATTTTTTGGCCGAGTGCTTGCAAACAGAACAAGAGACTACTGTGATACATTGGTGGGGAGCGACTTGTTGAGAACTTTGAATGGTGAGATCAAGTGGTATACAGCAAAACCTCATTGATATGTTCTCAGTTGATACGTTTTCCCGGCTGTTACGTTCAAAAGCGCCGGTCCCATTTTACTTCCATAGATATACTACATGTATGAGATACCTGCACCACATAAGCAATAATATTTTACAGGGGGGCAGTAGTAGTAATAATACTTACGAGCTGAAGGATTTGTGGTTTTAAATAGGGCTAGATAATTCCTAGAGTATGTTATGCAAATAAATAGATATTTGTGACAATTGACAACTTATTTATGACAAGGGTTCCGTGTTGTTGGGGTTCCATTTCCTTCTAATTCGAAAATGTCTTTTCAGGGTTTATTATTATTTTGTTTTTTCAGAATCTGTGTTTGTTTAGCGCTGGGCGAGAAATTGGGGTTTATCGAGGCTAATCTTATAAAACGACTGCATATCTATAAAATTGCGGACCCTTCCAGGGTCCATGGAGCTTACGCCCTTGACCCAAATATACTTGAAAAATGTCATCCCGGTACCGACAACAGAAGGCGGGGGCCCGCGGCAAGAGACATGGTTCCCAAAGAAGGAAGCAACCTTAAGGACAGACAGTATGGGCTGTGTTCAAGGCCACAAAAGCAATGCTGCAGATGTCTTTCCCCAAAAACGGGGGAAAAAATCTGGACGGGGTCCCCGAAACATTGGTGGTTGGGAACCACAGGAGTACAGGCTTGAAAAGACATCTAAAACGTATTGAGATTTTCTCAATACATACTCGGAAAGACATCCTGGACACGAATACCTTTTGCTGGCACGAGATCCCTTCTGCAAAATGCTCAACATCCCTTGGATACTAACCAGTAGTATGCCGTAAAATAATGAGCAAGTGCCTGCCCAAAAGTTGCGAGAGAATCGCAAAGAATTGGGAATGGGCACTTGTTAGGCCCGAAAGAAACGCAGAAGGGTCACGTAGCAGGCTCTTGTTTGACCTAATGAAACGTTAAAGCAATAGATAGGGGCCTGGGAGAACTCCCAATTCTTGAAGTGCAACTCCAGTCGAAAACGAAATAAATGACTGGTATCACTTTAGTGGCATGAAATAGGATTACAGCCGAAATATTATGTCAAAGTGAAGCCACATACTCCACTAAAACAGATTTTAAAGATGCAACCAGCTGCTCTTCAGTGGGCAGCAAGCGGGTAGATTTTAGTCGAGGAACACTGGTACAGTGCCCTTGTGATGTTGCGTCGCAGTGGAGCTGCGGTTGATAGGTTATATTGCATACCGCAGCACACTTACGACGTCACGTCGTGGCCGTACGCCTGATGATCAGTGTTGCCATCCCTCCAGCAGATAATTTCGGTTTTGCCATAGACGCCCAAAACTGAACTTTAAGCCGCAATATTTATAAAGCTACACACAACCGAGGAAAAAAAAATGTATACCTTGTAATTCAGGGACACTGCTTTGGCTTAAAACAATCATAATCCCAAGTTCAAAAACATTGACCAGAATTGCCCTTTAAAAAGCTACCACGCTGCTCTGAAGCCAGCTTCACACTGGTGCTCTCGTATCAAACTTCACCGCTTCACACACGACACACGCGAAGCTTCGCTGCCTTGCGTCAGCTTCCCCTAGAAGCAGCCGACACGGAAGAACACCTCTGGAGTTTGCCAAGGTGGGTGCTTGATTATGTCCTTCGCTTATATTTCAAACGTTTAAAAAGTAGGGGTTGGCACCTATTGCGACACGGGCGCATGCTCGGTATTTTACGGTATACTGTTCACGGTGCATGTTGCAAGGCTGGGTGGCATCCTGCCAACTGGTTGCCAACGGCACTCTTGACCAATGCTCGGGTTCCCAAAAGGCCGAGCGGCATCGGTCGTTCTTTGCCCAGTGGGACTCTGGCTGGCGATGCATCGGAAGACAGACTATCCCCCCCCAACCCCATTTTTGGCAAACCAAAGAGACACAAGACGCAGCTTTTGGCGCAAGACTGCCAGTCTTTACTGCCCCACTCTTGGTCTTTCGAAAACACAAAGGGGGAAAAGAGGCGTACACGACACTGGTCTCACTCACTTGCCAACAATGACAACACAAAGGGAAGTTGTTTTCTTTTTCTTTTTCTTTCCACATCTTCGCGCAGCGGTAGCTGTGCCCGGAAGGTAGCCACGACGACGCAAGGAGGGGGCGGGGGAACAAGAGGTCGGGCAGGACCGTGGCGCCGGCAAATGCGCGTCTGGATTGTCGGCCGGTCGCCCAAACCGCAACGTGGGACGGTGGCGCGAGGCGTGCCTCGTGGCGATACAATGAGAAAACGAAATTCGAGAACCCTGTTGCAAGAGACCGCACAATTACTCCGGCGTCGCGAAACCCGGAATTGTGCCGACTGTTCCGAGAGCTCGTCTCTCGAACTCGGGTGCGTCGAGACGGGATTCGAGCGTTGCCTGCAACCAAACCTAGAGTCGACAACGGACTAAGAATGCGGCACATGCTCCGCCTCCAGCGCAAGCTTTCCGCCTTTGAGAACACTTTGGTGCGCATGCAGCCAAAGCCTTGCAGAAGGCGACGAACGTGGATCGTACGTGGTGCTTCCACTACATTCTTAACCTGTCGCTGACTATAGGCCCTCTACGAACGACCATATATCTAGAAGTAGCTGGTCTTGGTTTCCCCCCTTCCTAACGCAAGGAATGTGACACAAATGGATGTTCCGTTGTTCTTTGTCCCTTGTACCGGTGCCATAAATCGACAGCATCGCCACCATTACAAAAAGTGCAACGTGTCGTTATCGCACATTAGGCCGGTGCCCATTTCGTTCACTCCGTCCCTCATATTTATTGCGATGACATTGAGTGGACCGCTCCAACCTTTGCCTCGCTTCCGAAACTATTACCAAGTAAACGAGCACTCCAAATTGGCCTCACATGAGAAAAACATGAAAATGGGAAATGCCTGGAAAAGTAGAGAATGGCGATGGAAAAAACTAACCCGTAAGCATCTCGTTTTTCGGGAGTCTCCCATTTTGCCGATCCTTCGTGCATACCATTCGTCCTCCTGTTTCGAACATACTCCCTGTGGTCCTCGTAACGACAAAGATAATGGGCCTTTAAATAACCGATAAATAAAAACAAGCGAGACAGATCTACCCTACGCTCTTCCTTCGCGTAAAGGTGGGAATGCCTGTCCGTATTGGATCCCGTTTTGTCACGCAAGAGGGGGCACAAATCCAGACCAATTACTTCATGTAGAGCATTTCAACAACAGCGCAAGATAAAGTTTTGTAATAGAATGCGTCATTTATTCGAAAAGTGTAAATATTTTTATTTCGGTATAAAGTGCACACTGTTTGTGGAACACAACGTCCGACACATGTCCCATGGCACTTTGTCAGGCTGCGAGCAAAACAACCAAGTTGTTTGCTTTGCCATAGAGTTGAAAGAATGAGAACCGAGCTTCGCGTTCCATTAATTAGTTTGAACCAAAGCCTGCTTATAAATCACCAGCGATGCCAAAGAACAAAGGACTGTTGCAGCTTGTATTCTTCACCATATTATCTTATACTTTCGAGTCCTATTTATTCTTTAGGTCACTTTTTCAAATTTGGTGTTACTTTTTTTGCAATTTATTGAAACTATGATAGTTACAATACCTGGCCTGCAACCTTTTTGTCACACCATGGGAAATTTTTTTTCTAGAAACGAATCGAGGCACGCACGAGTAAACCAATTGGATTGCTCGGAAAACCTAACGGATGGACGTAGGTATCAAGAAGCCACTGCGGAGAAAGTCGCAGGATGGGTGTACCCTTTCATGAAACCCCAAAAGACTGGTCGAAAAGATACAAAGATTGAAAACTCCGTCTACACTCGAGACCTAGGGGTCACAATCTTTCGGAATAATTTGAAAGCTTTGCGACGGGAACTACATCTGCTTTAAAAAGATTACAAATATTTTTCGAGATTCTTTTGCTAAACATTTATACTCCAACCACCCCAAAGCTGACAATGCAGCGAGAGCTACGTGCTCACCAAACCAATCTATCAACTGCCTCCCTCTCGTCACCCGACCCGGCTCTCTGCACATGGGTATGGGGAGGACCGTGATCATATTGCAAGAGATAGACGCAAGACTACTCCAGCAAGCATGTAGCTTCACTGCGTTGTCAGCTTAAGGGTGAACGGAGTACAGATATTTTTCTTTAGTGGGGTACGTTGTTGGGCTAGTTGGTTCATCTTAGTTAAACATATAAAATAGTGCAAAAAAAGACAAAGACAAGAAGTATACAGGACAAGCAATATTTTTCTCTCCTTTTTATCTTCCTTCCTACATGGGTTAACCCTACTCATGGCTGCAAGATTTACTAGGGCGAAAACTGCCAAAGTTTCCAGACGAATAAGTAGTTCATCAAAGGACCGTGGCAATGGTGCCTTAACCGAAATAAAAATAAGCACTTTCCGAATAAATGAAGCACTTTATCTCGAAATTAAGCCTTGCGCTCTCGTTGGGACGCCCCATATGCTCGATCGCATCGGATGACCTGGGCTCATTCTCTGCTCCAGCTTCGCACCCCCGAGTGTCGGCCAGATCGTCGGACTGGACGGGCGGGGACAAGGGGGAGGGGGACAGCTGCCCCGAGCGGCCAGCACGCTTGCTAAGCTCGTTTCCACAACGGAGTTTTGGCACTTGAGCAGGCTGCCGGCATGCATAGCAACTGGGATGCGCACGGTGCCCTGAGACCTCACCCCCCAGGACGGAGGGGGGACCCGGGGGGGGCGGACGGCACTGCTTGCCTCGCGGTCCCCTCTAGGCATCCGTCTCGCCACGGAGCCGCAGGCGAGCAAAGTCCTCGAAGATGATGTCGTCGTCCTCGAAGCAGCCCGAGGCGTCCCTGCAATGACGACGGCATTTCTGTTAACGCAAGCGTGCACCGAAATCGCAGCGAAATGGTAGATCCAGGAACTGTTTTCTAACTTGTAAAGGGTGCTTGCATTTGAGGCGACGGGACTTACTGCTGGATAGGGCTACCTTTTTCGAACACTACCTTCACTGAGGGACTGCCTTCACAGAGGAACTACCTTCACCTAGGGACTGCCTTCACCTATGGTATATTCAGCTGGCCGTCTTTCAGCGCTCCAATCCTCTGAATCGGATCTGTGAGATACGGGAGCGCCTTAATATCTGAGCTACAGGAACGGCGCACCAGCCGAATGCTCGGCCCCTTTTTTGAGCGGCCCGAGCGCTGACAACTTTCGCAACCGCTCCACTGCCGTGACGCAAGCTACCGCCCGATACAAAGGGTTTAGTCAATATCATTCATCCATCCGGCGGCCCTGCCACATGACCGCATGTCTGCACGAAAAATGGCAGCCTTCAACGTGGACTCTGGCTTTCTCTACGGTCTCCCGTCAAGCGTCGAGTACCTCCTGCACTCGCAGCACAGCGGGATCTGTCCGGTATCAAAAGAAGGCGGCGTCCGACGCCAAGCCTCTCGGCCGTATCGGCTCCTTTCTGTTTCAACTCAACAGCGGAAGTGGCTGGAGTCACGTAACCGGTCCTCTGGCACGCACTCCCACTGCTCCCACTTCGAAGTCGGAGCGCCTCACAGTGCTACGAGTCGGAGGACGGTGCAATCTGAAAATCTGAGAGCGCTCTAAAAGAATCAAGCAAATACACTTAGAGCGCCCAACTTTGGCCAGTCGAATGGGCATCGGCTTTTCAGAGCGCTCCAAGAGGCTAGAAATTGACCAGCCAAATATACCATTAGTGACTGCCTTCACTTAGAGACTGCCTTCACTCGGAGACTGCCTTCACTCGGAGACTGCCTTCACATAGAGACTGAGTGCCTTCACTTGGAGACTGTCTTCACATAGAGACTGCCTTCACATGGAGACTGCCTTCACATGGAGACTGCCTTCACATGGAGACTGCCTTCACTTGGAGACTGCCTTCACTTGGAGACTGCCTTCACTTGGAGACTGCCTTCACTTGGAGACTGCCTTCACTTGGAGACTGCCTTCACTTGGAGACTGCCTTCACTTGGAGACTGCCTTCACTTGGAGACTGCCTTCACTTGGAGACTGCCTTCACTTGGAGACTGCCTTCACATAGAGACTGCCTGCACATAGAGACTGCCTGCACATAGAGACTGCCTGCACATAGAGACTGCCTTCAGATAGAGGCTGCCTTCAGATAGAGGCTGCCTTCAGATAGAGACTGCCTTGACATAGAGACTGCCTTCACTAGAGATTGCCTTCACTAGAGATTGCCTTCACTATAGTCGGTTACAGGTTAAGAAGGTAGCAGCAAATGCCCCTCAAAGGGAATCGCATCCCTCCACCACCTCCGCATCCAATAGCATCCCATCGTTTCCGTGACGTGCGGCCAACGCGCGAGGAGGGTCTTGCCTTTCTGAACCATATTTGCTTTAACTTTCGACTTTGACTTGGCATTGTGGCAGCCACGAGAGGGAGATTAGAGTTTTCCCCCTCCGACAGAAACAAATGACTTTCAGGGATTAGCTTCCCCCTCTGATGGATACAAAGGCTGCTTTCAGGGGCTCGGTCCATCTCCAATGAATACAAAGGTTGCTTTTTTAAAGGGGCCCTGCAATGACTTTTTGACTGGTTTTTAATTTGCACTGAACCTGGGCGTACTGAACGTAGTAACTTAATTCAACTTTTCTTTTCTCAAATTTCACTTTATTTTAAAAGTTATAGGCAAATTAGAATTACAAAAACAAGCAAAAAATAACCTCCTTCATGACGTCGTAGGTCCTGGCTTGAGTGGCCTTGAACTAGAGAAGGAGTAGTGAGCTCATCGAGCGCACACGGCTGCCGCACTTTATGTCGACGGCTCGAGAGGGCGCCACTAAAGTACGTGTTGGATAGGCTGTATGAAGCGGGCGGCCAGGGCAGCTCGCATTGCATTTGCTGCGCGACTAAACACTAATTCGGCATAACACTTGATTGGCCACAAACAACAGCAAACACGGGGTAAAGATCAGTTCAGAACAGGAGCTATTTCGCGCTGACGCACCGCCAAATGGCCAAATCGCCAGCAGGGCCCGTGCCGAAGACATTCGGAACGCTCGGAACCGGTCGGATTCTTGAGCCGGTATACGACCACAGCGCCGCCGCGTACATCCGGGACCTTTCTACGGTCCTTGCTTGTCGTAGCCTCATCCCACTGGCCTTTTCTAGTATGCGCCGTTTTTTTCCGCCGCTTGGTGGCGGGTATGTCGACGGGTCATTTCTCGTTTCCGTACTTTCTAAACTGCATTTGTTTCTTTTCTGATCTAAAATAGTGAACAAAAACTACTCTCATACATAATTGAAACGGTTCGCGACACTTATATTTTGTATCTCTACTAAAAAAAAGCTCTTAGCGGCTTTGACCAGTGGCAAGCCCAGGACCAAATACGTCGCATTTTGCGCGCTTTCGGTACCGCGGGTCGCCCTCGTCGGTGGAGGAGGTTTCCGCGTCGTCCGGTTAAAATATGACGCACTGATATTTAGTTACTCTCTCCGTGCCCGCTGGCTTGCCCGAACCCCAAGAGACGTGGAAACCGCAAAAAAGGTAGACGCTTAAATATGATTGCAGGGTGGAATCCATTGAATCGGAACAAGGAGCGTTTCCAGCGAACTCTTCTTTCGACTGCGGAGAGATTTAAAACGGGCGCATCACGCTTGTGGGAGGAGCTTCTACCTTCTTGTAACCGACTATGGAGACTGCTTTCACATAGATTGCCTTCACAGAGACTGCCTTCACATAAAGACTGCCTTCACATAAAGACTGCCTTCACATAGAGACTGCCTTTACATAGAGACTGCCTTCACATAGAGACTGCCTTCACATAGAGACTGCCTTCACTTAGAGACTGCCTTCACTTAGAGACTGCCTTCACTTAGAGACTGCCTTCACTTAGAGACTGCCTTCACTTAGAGACTGCCTTCACCTAGAGACTGCCTTCACCTAGAGACTGCCTTCACCTAGAGACTGCCTTCACCTAGAGACTGCCTTCACCTAGAGACTGCCTTCACCTAGAGACTGCCTTCACCTAGAGACTGCTTCACCTAGAGACTGCTTCACCTAGAGACTGCTTCACCTAGAGACTGCTTCACCTAGAGACTGCCTTCACCTAGAGACTGCCTTCACGTAGAGACTGCCTTCACGTAGAGACTGCCTTCACGTAGAGACTGCTTTCACGTAGAGACTGCCTTCACGTAGAGACTGCCTTCACCTAGAGACTGCCTTCACCTAGAGACTGCCTTCACCTAGAGACTGCCTTCACCTAGAGACTGCCTACACTTAGAGACTGCCTACACTTAGAGACTGCCTACACTTAGAGACTGCCTACACTTAGAGACTGCCTTCACTTAGAGACTGCCTTCACTTAGAGACTGCCTTCACTTAGAGACTGCCTTCACTTAGAGACTGCCTTCACTTAGAGACTGCCTTCACTTAGAGACTGCCTTCATTTAGGGGCTAGCTTTGCTTGGAAACTACAGTAAAATCTCCGTACCACGTACCCGCATAAGCCGTAGTCCTGCTTTAAAAGTAGCTTAGTCAGATCCCCAACATGTCTCCCGTTAAACCTAATGCATTCAATGCCCGCTTAATGCGTAGTCGCTTATCGTGTACAAACCGGTCAACACGCACCGTTTTCACTTCCCAGTACGTACTAGGTTCGAAGTTGTCGCCACGCTTGCGGCATGCGGCAGTGCTAAAGCCACGCAATAGCAGCAATGGCCATAGCGGACACTAGCCGCTAAGAGGGAGCGAACACGCGAAGCCGACCCAGCGTGAGGGTGAGGGCAGCGAGGGTGCAAGTTCAAAACCACGGCAACGCGGCACCGTGCAACTTGCCCTCCGCGGAGCAGGTGAACCAACGGACATCAGCAACGTTGCTGGCGGGAGGGGGGGGGGGGCGGGGGACCAGTTTACGCAGTTTACTACGGGCCCAGCTGGTAGCAGAGAAGCAGAGGAGCGGTGAACAATGTTGTTGACGTCGTGGTCGCAGGCATGGTGGGCTGCGCAGCAGGTTCCGAACTTGCGAATGGTAGCACATAGTTGCGGTCCTCTAAACGGGATTTCTCTTGCTGCTCAGGCTACAGGCACTAGGATTTGGGCACATTTGTATTCTGGGATCCTTCAGCCGTTTGATATCCAAGTGTGCAGAGAGTGCATTGTGTGCGCAAAGGCGGGACGATGTCGAGACGCCAAAAACTTTACGTTCCCTGCATCAAGGAGAAGCTGGATATTGTCAAGTCCATTGAGCGTGGAACTAAGAAGTCTGCGCCGGGCACATGCAGGGGACTACCATTAACAACCGTTTGCAGTGTACGGAACGCACGAAAGAAGCTGATGAGTGGCGGCGAGCAATCTGAAAAGGTATTGCGTGCGAGGATAGACTTTTCCCGACGTCGAGGAGGCATTGGTGCTCTGGCTCAAGAAAGCAAGAACCAAAAACCTGCCGGTCAGGGGTCTCCTTCTCCTCGCGAAAGCACGAATCTTCGCTACGCAGCTGCACCATGACGACTTTGTTTGCAGCAATGGCTGGTTGCCGAGGTTCAGGGCACGCTACAACATCGCCAGAAGAGTCATTTCTGGAGAAGGTGCAGCAGCAGACACTGAGGGCGCAGAAGAGCGGCAGAATGGGCAGCTGCAGCAAATTTTGACGGACTGCCCCCGAAGACATCTTTAATCTGGATGAGTCTGCGCTATTTTTCTAGCTGTTGCCAAACAGCACCCTTGTTTTTAAGGGGCAAGTTTGCACGGGCGGCAAGCACGCTAAGGACCGAATTTCAGTTGCATTTATTGTCAACATGACTGGAAGTGAAAAGCCCCAACTCCTGGTGAGTGGGAAGTCTGAGAAGCCAAGATGTTTTAAGGGTAACCGACTGCCATTGGGCGTCCTCTACCGCAGCAATACAAAAGCCTGGATGACGGCGAAGATTTTTGAAGAGCATGTGAGTCTGTTTGATAGCAGTTTCTCTGCGAAAAGAAGCGTCGTTGTGGAACTCGACAACGCGTCAGCTCATGTCCAAGTGGAGAACCCCTCTGCAATCAAGCTCGTTTTATTGGCCCCCAACACAACTGCGCTCGCACAGCCACTGGACCAGGAAATAATCCGTGCCGTGAAGCAGACTTACAGAAAGAACCTGTTGTGCAGGATGCTACTTTCAATGGAGAACAATAAGACTTATGCCATCGACTTACTGAGTGGAATTCACTTGCTGGTATACTCGCGGCAGCAAGTTGAGCCGCCGACGGTGCGCAACTGCTTCAGACGTGCGAAGTTCGACTTGAGCGCGATCAACACCGGTGAGACGAGTGACACCAATGAAGGCTGCACTCTTGAAGACGAGGCTTGTGAGAGCCTCCTCGCGGAGGTCTTGGAGCGGGAGGGCGCTGCAGAAAGTGTACAGTTTGACGTTTTCCGAGATGTAGACAACGACGCAGCGACGTCACAGAACTGGTCCGACGGTGACATTGCCACCTCTGTTGCTCTGTTGTTGTTGAGTATTAACACTCCGCTCCCCCCCCCCCAACTTTGTGTCAGCAACACCATCGGTTGCATGCGCACGATGATGTCAAATCAAGAGATGCGCCACAATGCCGACACTCCCTTCCATGGCCTTGCGAATGTGCGTGTGCGAGTGCTATGGTGCGACCGACGCCAACATAAGCAAGCAAGGTACGTGAGGGGCTTCCATACAAAGCCATCGCCGTAAAAAGCGGGAGGGGGCTTGCGGTACGAGAGGGTGGCGACACTCACGTGTCCAGCTGGATCAGATTGGTGTCCAGGGCCCCCGAGTCCGCAGAGTCTCCCGCCTCGTCGCCCTCCTGTCCCCCGGCCCTGGGAACTAGCGCCCGAGCAAGGGTAGGGCTCTGCTCCTCGGGCTTGGGATGCATCAGGATGAAGGGCAGCTCCGCCACGAGGTCCCTGGGCCATGGGGGGAAGTCAGACGTGGGTCCATTGGGGAAGGAGTTGCGAAGAGAGAGCAGAAGCTTGAGGCGGGGTGTTGAAACCAAAGCAGAGGAAAGCCCTAGCGACGCACAGCCTGAACCACAGTACCCTACGTACCGTATTTATTCGGATAATGAACATACTTTTTTTCCTCAAACATTTACCCAGATTTGGGGGGGGAAGACAGTTATTACACGGGGTGAAATTTTTGCACTTACACACTTCGTGTAAATGTCATATTAGATGCTTATATGACACGGCAAGGTACTGGCACGTCTCCACTGATGGAGGCACACTTACAGCTGGTTGGGGGCACGCCACAGTAACCATGCTTTATAAATTGCGAACCTTTTTAGGGCACTTTCAGCGTGCCCTTTGTTGATGGAAAAGCACCCTACGAAGCTCACTCAGCACGGAAAGCAATGCGACCGTTCTTAGGCGATACATATTGCTAGCATCTGGCAGCGCACTCGGATATATACCGTGACTGTGCGTATAAGAACTTGTACGAAGTTCAACCGCCGAGGCCCACTCGCACATATCAAGTTTCGTTCACGAAGACTGCTGTTACCAGGGGCTACCAGACACACTCAACCTACGACGCAGCGTGCACCTCGCTGCGCCGTTCTGCAACGGATTAATAAGCACATATACCTGGAGTATGTGAAATTAGGCCTAACCACTTTCACTGTCTGAAAGCGGACCACAGACGACGGCGTGTTTGTTGACATCAATGAATCCGATAGGCAAAGAATGTCCGGAGCTGGCCGATTCCTCGACCCAAGCTTTGTCAAGTGTGCGCGCCGCTCACCTTCATGGTTGATCACTTCCGTAACTACCACAACTATGCACTTGCAGCCATTAGAAGGGCGGCTTGGCTTAGCTTGGCCAGAGCGTTTGGCAGCAAAAAAAAATTGGCTTGGTGGCTAGCTAAATTGGACGCAATTCAAGACTCGCGGAGCCGAAAATTAGAAGTGCATTCATTATGCGAGTACAGTTGAACCTCGATTTAACAAAGTCACTGGGACCCGCTAATTATTTCGTTAAATCGGGAATTTTGTAAAATCGAGGAAGGGAGACATCGCGCATAGGCTGCGCGGGGAATCCGAATTTGTTCGTTACATAAAAAAATTCGTAAAATTGGGTTTCGTTAAATCAAGGTTCAACTGTAAATACGGTACTCCGTTCAGCCCCAAGTTGACGTTGCGGTGGAAGCTACGTTGCTCAGTGAATCGGTCGCACGCCCATCTTTTGTCGCGTGATCACTCTATCGCTCTTTCGCACATGCAGAGAGCGAGCTTGGGTGATGAAAGAGACAAGGTTGATTGGAGCTGAGAGTATGGTGGGAGCGTCTCTGAGCTTCCATCACATTCTTGGCTTAGGGGTGAATAAAGTATAATACTTTGATGGGAGTGTAAAAGCACATGATGGCAATAACATTACAAGAATTGGGCAGTACATGACTAGATAGGCAGAAGGGCTGGATGAATTCAGAAAACTCTTTAAATGTTGCACAGACTACCTACAAAAGGCATTCAACACAGTATTTTACCAGAAACCTAAATTTCTTTGAGGACCCAAGGAGGTTAAGATACTCAGTCAATGTTTTGAGGCGTTCAAGGAATCCCTTAGCATTGCTCATATTTGTGATGGGCACTGGTCGTAGAAGTGTCAACACGCGAGTGTGGACAAACAAAGTTTTCCGAGAGGCCTTGGAGTTGCAGTCAACGTGTTGCTAAGAGAGTTGACTTCTTTGGGGACCACAAGAAGCCAAGTCCTCATGCAAAACATCACCAGCTGCCACTTGGAGGCTTTAAAGAGGCTCCTCTTTGGGACCTCCTTCCCAGCTTCAACCACCTTTGCGTTTTGTTTGAACTCTGCAAGAGGGATGGGTGCATAACGAGTCGCCCAGTCCACACCTTTTGGTCTGCATGAACTATTTGATAAGTTTGGGAAAGTGAAACAACCCAAAGCAATCGGGCTTTGTTGCACCTCTCGCTCAGTGGATGGCACTCACCCTCCGAGCGGCCCCAAGCACAGCTTCACCTTGACCTTGTACTGCACAATGATGCCTAGATTCTCCTTCTGCGACGGATCTGTGATGCTGCATGAGTGAGTGCAAAGGGGGGGACATCAGGCTCACCTGTTTCCAGGCACCGGTGTCAGCACCCAGAAAACATATTCCCCACCAGTTTGTACAATGAATGCATCAAAATCAAGCTACAATTAAAGTGTATGCGAGTGTCGCATTCTTCAAGTGACGACTGGCGGAAGAAGTAGGAAAGGAGAAGCGTAAAAAGATTGGGATCGCAGGTGCGAAAAAATTCTAAGCCGAGCAACGGGCGATTTCAGTAGTGCACACACTGGCTCCACTCTGGCGTGAATACACCTGGGCTCGGGCACACTGGCTCCGCTCCAGTGTCAACGCACCTGGCCTCAAATACATACCCGGCTCCGCCCCAGTGTCAAGGAACCTGGCAAGGTCATACCAGGCTACATCTCAGCTTCTCGAGCCGGGCTCGAACATACCCGTCTCCGTCAACCGTGGCAAGGCCCATCACAGTCAAGGAAACCAGCAACGCAAATCAAGACCCGCTGGTGACTATGCAAAGGACAAACGCACTTTGTGTGACCAATTCTTATATCTTTTGTGCTTCGATGATTCTTTTTCCTTTCTTTCCTCTCCTCGTTTATTTGTGTTTGTTTGAAATATATGCTTATATCTGTGTCTCAGTCTTCTGATCTCTCTTCTCATCATCCCGGACGAATTTTGACAATGAGCAAAGACAATTTAGTTAAAAGCAAAATGGTGGCTAGGACAGAGTGCAGCTACAACAAGACCCGCTTACCACAGCTCCCTATCTCCTTATAACAACTGACTGCTTTAATGAATTACAAAACTTCAAGCAAGGCTCTCCCCTTATAAATATCACCCCACTCGTCAGGATCTAATCCCGCAAAAGCGAGCTCCGCGGGTGCGGTTTTTCCGCAGTGCACCGATCCTTGATAAGAAGCATGCTCAAAGGGGCTTACCCACTGGGATCGGCACTTCGAAAAATACAAATAATTGCAGTTCATCTCGAAGCAAATACAAAATAGTACAGACATTAAAAAATTTTAACGTTTGTACAATCCTACACAATGTGTGCCAAAGAACAACAAAGTCAACTCTCTAAAAAGTCGCTTTACCCAAATTTTTGGTTAGCCAAGAGCATGGGTCCAGTCCTGACTGCCAAATGTACAATGTTAGGGAAAGAACTGCGCAATAATTTGAAGAGGACCTCCGGATACGGTTCATCTGAAGACTCGTTGGCGAAGTACCCCAACCAGCACGTGCCCTTCCTACTCACATGGTGGACGAAGCGAGGTTGGTGTCCTCGTGCTTGAGCTGGCCATCCAGGGCCAGCCCCCGCTTGTCCTTGTTGTTGGCCAGCAGAGGGCGCAAGTAGTGCACCTTGGACAGGGTGAAGCCCGGGCTCACGGGGCAGCCCTCCCTGCACCAAAGGGCATGGCCGTCGTCAAACCCACAAGTTCCGACTAAGGGTAGGGCCGCTCAAGTGTTTGTAGACTGCCAGAAGTTCCAAAATGCAAATACTACTGCACCTGCGACAGGAAAGCCTCTTGTAGCTGCTTAACACAAGACCAAATGCACATGCAAATGTCTTGGCATACCGTATCTCAACAAACGTAATGCAGCTGTGTACATGGTGCAGTGCGAGATTGTAAAAGCATTGAATTATGAAAAGAATATGAATTATGATTACAGTGTGAACCTCGTTTACACACCATTGGCAAGCCAGCAGGTTTGGCAACAGGAAGGACCCGGAATTTCTTGTCGTTGATAGCAGAAGCATTGAATCAAAAATAAACAATCTCCCCATAACGTAATATGTACCATGGAGTCCTTTACATATGACTATTTCAAACGCTATAGACTCGAGTAAAATCGGCGATGCCAACTCTAAATGCAGCCTTTTTCCAAACAAAAATTAAGCTAAAGCAAAATCAATTCAAAATGGAAAGCCACACTCACATTTAAGGCATGCTACCATGGTCATTTTTTCCTCATGCCATCTCAAAATAGAAGCATTTGCAATACAACATTGTCTGCATCACATCTGCTACTTCATAAAGCCTTCACTAACTTCAATAAGTAGTGTATTTTAATTTATCTTCCCTACACAAACATAACATCTATTTTATGTAGTACCATCCCACTATAATTTCAACAGGATCTGACTGTATGTATGAATTAATAAGTAAACAGACAAAAAATCCAGCTTCTTTAGTTCAAATAGTCTTCACACAACCGCAAGAAACGAAATGTTAGCAATGATTTCTTGCAAGTCAGCAGTTGACACCATCGAAAGCAGTAATTCAGAAACATTCGTTGGTCCGGAATAAATATGTGACTAGATCTGTACCTGTTCACTTGCGCCACTAGGATTGACACCAAAAAAAAATTGCGGTGGCTTAGCTCGGCTATGCCAGGACATACGTAGCGTGAGCTTATGCGCACAAAATGAGATGCGCTATCAAGCGGCTCCGGTGCAGCGTCAGACTTGGCTACTGCGCAACAGAGGCGCACAGCTGGGCACGCGGCGGCACCAGTGCGTCTGCCGCGGTTATGACGTCACTCCTCTGGAATGCGCAGACCGGCGAGGCGGGCACGGCAGCGGCTCCGGTGCGCAGTGTGACGTCACTGCTCCTCACGCACGCGCAGCATGGAGCACGGTTCATTATGCGAGCCACGCGAAACTGCTCAACCTTGGCCTGTGTAGCTCACGCTAAAAAAACCATAGAAGTGCCACTTACTCGGAGTCTATCTCGGCAACGGTGCACTTGTATTGAGCCGTGGAGAACAGGCAGATATCGGCAAACTGCCGCACTGTTGGGGATACAAGTGAGATCAAAGTCAGCAAGCTGCACAATTCTCAGTGCTTATGAGTAGGATTCCGTGTTCTCAATGCATACCGATAAACCCCGAAAAGTAATCCCTGAGCCAAGTTTATGAAAGTTAGGGAAAAAACTGAGAAACCCTGAATTGGAGCTGTCCTTGAACACGAGAAACACAAGCTTCACCAAAAGGTATCTTTACCTACGGCTTTATTCCGTGCTAATCCAGAACACAGCCCCACTAAACTCTTTAAGAATCTTTTTGTTTGTGTGTGTGGGTGTGTGTGTGGGGGGGGGGGGGGGGCAAGGCTCATTGTCTAGTTTCCTCGTCTTATCAGTGCTCAGATGTTGTTCGAGTATTTTGGTCACATGTGCATGTTCACCGGGAATAGGGGAATCCCCTTAGCCATGTACAGTTTTCTAAGGCGTAAACCCTCGTAAATCTTGATAGTATTGTCAAACACCAAAAAACACTGAACTCATTAAAAAATTACCCCCGCCCCAAAAAAAATAAAAAAGTACTTCACAATTTGAAGACAAATAAACCCCAAACAACACAAAGCCCTATTTATCAGCACTCGCTAAAGACCAATTCACGCAAACATTGCAGCCACAAATCAACAATAGAAACAGTGCTGAAGCAGTGAATACATGAACCTAACTTTTAGCACTGTCACGGCACTGTACCAGTGCTGCACCAGTGTTGCATCAACACTTCATCAATACTGCACTACTAATATAGTGCAAAATTGGCGCTGCACCAGCAAGGTGAGAACTATTTATCAGCACTCTATCACTAATAATCAGTACCGTACCAGCAATGTACCAGCACTACCCTTATCCTAGCGTAAAGTTGGCACTGCATCAGCAAGATCAGAGCCATTTCCAGCGCCGACTGTGGCATGTGTGTGAATGGGCCTTCACTGGCACCCCGGTACGCCGCCGTTTTCGGCAGGAACAGAGGGCCGGACCGAGGACGGCCAGCCGATCCGAGAGAGGCGGGGGGAGGGGCTTCCCGGCGGCTCACCCGAGACCTTGACCTTTTTGACGGTCCGATTGGAGTTGTTGGCAATGTGGACGTTGACGGCAATGTCCTCGCCGTGGTGGTACAGCTCCTTGTCCAGGGAGGCCTCCAGGTGGAGCTTGTTGGGAGACATGACAAACTCCTTGCTCACCTCCACGCTGGGTTGCTCCCCCTGGCGACTGGGAGCATACATGATCTTGCGGATGGCCAGGCGCACCGAGTTTCTGTAGGAGCAAAAACGCGGTTGAGTCACTTCGGCGGTTGAGCAATGGCCATTGACTCGCTGGGGATTGCAAAAACCGTCCGGCTGTTACCCCTTCCTTCGTCGAAACGTGCGTCTCGACAGCAATCGGCCCTTGGCTGGCTTCTCGGCCCTCGAGGGCCTTATCCAATTATCCGAGGCTTCGGCACTTCTTAACTTTAGAACTTTGTGCGATTCTTAGTCGCGAAGGTATGCAACCTCGCGATGATCGCGAAGTTGCATACCTTCAAAATAACTAGAAACCAGCAGAAAGTTAAAATGACAGACAACACAAAACAAAATAGTCGAAAAATAAAAAATCTATACCTCACCTGCCAACTGCATTATCTTGTCTACCTTTATTTTCACAACACTATTTCCGAAACACTTTTTCCTGTGTGAATAAATCATTATTAATCATATTTCTATCTAGGATAGCAACAGGCATTCTTAGCCAGAGATAAAGATCCTCTTTTATAAGCTTAAGGGGGGATCAGGAGACGAGCATTTTAGCCATTGAGGTGGGAAGAGGAGGAGGCAATATACCGACTCAAGCCAGCCAAATGAAAATATCCCAAGCAAAGCCGAAAGTAGAGGTAGCATTTGATGGGAACATCCCCAAGGCTGACCAAAATAGCTGTTGGCACCAAATCCGCTGCCCTTTCTGTCCAATAGTGCCTTTTAGTTTTGGTCATTGTTGGGGGGGGGTGTCTCTCCACTCCGGTTTCACCTCCGGTGGTGCCGTGTTACGTCCAGAAGCTTCCTACGTCCACGGTGCAATTGTGTACCACTACTGGGTGACGCACTTTAAAGACCTCAGGCCTGCATTAGTACTGCACTAGCTAAATTTCTCGTCTACAACGGAGACACCAGGCGTTCTGTGGGACTGACTAATGACTCAACACACACATGCAACACGCTTCACAAAGGTGCCTGCCTCTTGTGCGCCTTCTCCTCGACGCTGTCTGCAACGTAGCCCTTGAGCTCGTAGTCGACACCGCAGGGCTTGCCCGTGTCCCCAGGAGCAGGCTGAAGGGTTACCGAGGCAGGACAGTGTGGCGGCAACTCAAAGTAGAAGGGGTGCGCGTTGGGGCCCAGCTTGCGGAGGAGGCGTTCCTGGATGGAGACGCACCGGTGACAGATAGTGTGACTCATGATGCCGAGTGCTAGAAGCAGCTCGCTCCAGTGCACATGCGTTCAATCAGCACAAATGAGGGGCCAGCACTTGTAAGCATTTCACTTCTGTAGGTCAACATTAAACAATGATGATCACTGCCAATGATGAGCAACAGGCACGTAGCCAGGGGGGGTGGCCCATGGGGCCCGGGCCCCCCCTGATATCTTCCATTTTGCTGGGACCTCCTTTCCCCTCTCATACAGTATTTAGTCATGGGCGTAATGGCCAACCCACATTGCTAAGCATGTCAACAATGGCAAGTAAAACCAAGAGAACAGACATCAGGTTACCAACATCCTTATGCATGAAAAAACTGTTGTGCACACCAACAGCGCCATGATGGTAACGATTTGGGGGTTTACGGCACAACACAGCAATGTGAGACACACTACGCTAAGTGCACTAACAATTCTAACAACATGAATGCTTTGAAGCTGGTGAGCTTTACTAGATAAGTCAATATTACAATGGGAACCAGCATTTCCAAACAAACCTATAGTATGCAGGGGGGCCCGTTTGTGCAACACACAAACATAGGTTGGAAAATGAATATTACCAAGCTGGTTCATGTTTCGAGACGAATCGACAAACACATAATAACTGAGCTGAAAAATTTTTTTTTAAATATCCTAAACTTTGCTTAAACTTTGTAAACCTTCAACAGTATGTAAACCTCAGCAATGCACATTTTTCAATTTCATTTATTCAAAAAGAGGTAATTTTCTTAAAAGAGGTATAGTATCTAAAGCAGTAGATTTTATTTCCATTCATAGGTATCATTTTAGTTTAGCCTCACACCTTAACAGGCGGGCAAAACTGCCAAAAGAAATAGTAGTACAAATCCAACGAGATGTACTCAAGTCAGCCAACAGAGCAGATGTGGCAACATGTCTGCTTGGAAGACTGCCCACATTTTTCCTGGTCACCTGCTGACCCCAGCTGCCCTTGCCATACCCCAAGGCCGGTCTGGACTTGGCATCAAAACAAGGATGTGCTCGAGGAGCGGGCATGTTGACATCACGGAAGATATGAGAAGCCACGCAGGTAGCAATTTCGTTAAAACCCCTTATTTACCACAATTTCAAATTACATGTTTTTTTGGTATGGCAAGCTGCATGAAACAAACCAGTTGAATGTAAAAAGGTAACTGTCCCTTGATTCTGCTTTTGGGAGCTTCTTACTGTAGCACTCTACACCAAAATAAAGCAAATGTAAAAGGAATTGCAAAAAGAAAAATACAAATACATAGTCCGTGTTCCCATTCCTCACACTAGTACCCATTGTACTGTTGTATAATTACGGGAAACATTCAATAAATATTCATGTAATGAAATTTTATTAGAAGGTTCATATCTTTAAGATATCATAACTATCCTTTATGTTGATAATGTAATTAACGCAAAGGTGCAAGCAAGCTGGACAAGAATGACAATAATAATCCCTGGAGAAGGGGAACAAAGGACAAACACAAGTCTCCAAACACAGCTAGGTGACTGGTGCACGACCGAAAAAATCCACCTGGTCATGGTATCAAACCAGGGATTTCTCCACTTCAAGTGGAGCGCTCTACCAACTGAGCTAACCAGGAGTTAAACGTCAGTAGAGCAAACGGCTTTTATCAGCTCTTATCAGTCTAACACCAACAAGGGTGACAGGCCTGCATTTTAAGGTTATGATTATAGTGCAATTAATGGAAAGGTGCAAGCGAGCTGGAGAAGAATGACAATAATAATCCCTGAAGAAGAGGTTCGATACCAGGACTAGGCAAATTTTTTTGGTCGCGTACCAGTCACCTAGTTGTGTTTGGAGATTTGTTTTTTCCTTTGTACCCCTTGTTCCCCTTCTCCAGACATTACTACTGTCTCCTTTATGGTTGCTACCAGCGTCAACATTAGTTACACAAGATGAACAAACCAAGTTTGTGACCGGTGAACAACAGACGAAAATTTCCCATTACCCTAGAAGAGAGCCAAAAGACCAAAATATCTGGATAGTAGCATTTGAACTAGAGCAAATAAAAAAAAAGTGGCAAGAGACAACCTTCGCTGGTGATTAATTTCAGGCTTCCTTCGAGCACCACAAAATACATGCACGCTGTCTCTCAGTCTTGCAGATGCTTGCTCTATATTTAAGAGTTCTATAGCTAATAAGGTTCACAAGACAAAACCTTGACTATGCCTAGAACACAATAGAAATCTCGGCAGTCCAAGAAAGCCATATATAAGGATAACTCGTCGGCACGCTTCACTTCTACGTAATGTCATAGTAGAACAATGCTTAAAGGGCACACAGCAAACTAGAGTTTAAAAACAATAGCGTGACCCCATCCCACTCCCAAGCACTGACAGTGTGCGCCTGCACTCGCTGTTGTGCAAAAAGAGGGTGCAGTAACATAAAAAAGATTAAAACAATAATTTGCACCAAGAAATAAAAAAGGTCTTGTATATAATACACTGAAGAGAAATTTAAAAAAAAAATGGAGCAGAATAGCTTGGAAAAAAATTGGATTTAACATACCTACTTTAAAGAAGCACTGACACCCCAAAGGTCGTATTTATTTTTATTGTCTAAAACGATGCAAGTTGCAGTCATAGACACGCAAAAAAAAACGCATCGCAAAATAATTTTCCTGCGCGCGCGCGCGCCTTTTTATTTTTGGCGTTTGATTTTCCCGCCTCTCGCCTCTTTTGATCGGTGACGTCAAGAATCATGAAATTTAGAAGCTTTGTAGGCGACATCTCTATAACATTTAATTACGGCAATCCTAAAACATGTTTTTTATTGCAATTGCGAACGCACTGCGGCCCTTCTTTTTGAAATACCAAAAATCGGGAGTTCGTTGTGGTGCCGTCTCCTGGATTTGTATCCTCCAACGGAAAACAGGCGACACCGCTCAAAACCGGTCCGCCGCAACGCCGCCGCTCACTCCTTTCCTCCTCGCTTCGGGTCGCCATGGCAACAGCAGGGAGTGGTGAAAGAAAGTGGACTCTCAGGAATCCGCAATTTTTGACGTCAAGGCACCGGCGCCGATCGCGCGGGAACTTCGAATTCGGCATTTGGAAATTGTTTTTTTACTTCACGAATACTGAATTCCCAAATTTCAAATTTTGAGGGTAATGTCCCGGCATCATTTTCAATCGTTTCGGATAATAAAAAAAAATATGATTTTGATGTGTCAGTGCCCCTTTAAAGAAAAGGGTTTACCAGACAGTTCAGGCAAAGCCACCAAACAGGCTACGCCTGGAGTATTGGCACTACGTTCCCGGTTACCCTATAGGCCCTGCCCGCCATTTTGGTACTTAGTGCAGGGTGGGTGCAATTGGCAATAGCGACCACTCGAAAATGCAACTTGCCGAGCCTTATATACACTTTTTCCAGTTGCTCTAGGTTCTGGCATTCCACCAAAGTCGGTGGAATCTTCCAATGGCCCTGTAACACTGCAACCTGGGAACCTGTGTGGGCACCAGGCGGGTCGCGGGGAACGTAGTCCCGCCCCAGCCCAGGTTCCGAACAAACAAATAATAAAAAAAGGACAAAAAAAAAAAAAAAAAGGAACTCTCAGAACTTACCTGGAGTCGTGTAAGGGGACGGTTACTGTTTTCTCCAGTGGTAAGTCTCGGATAGATCTGCTCTGAAGCCAGGTACAGATCCTTGCGAAAGGTCAAGCCCAGCACATCCAGGTCCTCACGACCGTACCGAAAGGCCGCCAGCACATGTCCAAACACCTTCCGGTCTTTCACATAGTCGGGATCGATCAGCACCACACCGTCTGCACAGCAGTGCATCCAGTGGTCATCAGAGCAAGTAACACTGTATGGTCTCTGTCTCGTGTGCTAGGCTTTCGTCAGCATAACGTAAGTACTAGCACCATGCAGATGGCATACTTGGTCGAGCAAACTGAAACTGGCACCGAGCTTGCATACAGATGTATGCATTATATGTAAAATTTACTACAGTCACGAGGGTTGTAGTGAAGGCTTGTTCACAAATTTGCATGTGAGCGTGCTCAAGTGCGCAGGTCGCAACCCCACCCTAAATTTAAATAGACGATTTTCTATAATCACAGTGTTGCATACCCAAGATATAAATAAATGTGTGCCTTGTGTCAAAAGAGGGTGACACTTTTCCCTCAGCAGTGCTCGTGCCAGTTCGTGCAACGCAAGTGTGCGGCTCGCAACAAAACATCCCGGGTCGCCGATTCGTACGGTTTTGGGTTTCTTTCTAGATCTCTGTGTTTTTGTGTTAGTGTGCCAGATGCTGTGCAATGTTTGTCTTATATTATTTTATACTCTGACAAACACTGTCCCGCTGGATGTCACAGATCGGGCTCCTTGTTTCCACTTCACACCAGAGCAATTAGGACTGCTCACAATTTAGAGACGCCAGACAGGAATAGAGCAATTACGCAAACTACCAGGATCCGTGCTAACAACATTCTATTTCACATAGGAAGCAGGACAGCAGCCACTTCAGGCATACGACAGTAATTATTGTTGTTCGATCATGTGTCTGTGTGGAGGTCAGTTTCTCATTTTAACAAAATCACATCAACAATAAACCGAGCAAGCTGTGACACAAAGCAGTGCGTGTCTAGCTATCGATCAACACTATGTGAGCGTTTTAGAAGTAAATGAGTACTTTTGAACAACTATTGACTCACGATATTGAAAATGATTGAATGGTGTGGAGTTTATGAACACTTACTAAGTAGGGACAAACAAAAGGTTTGATAAGAGGCCAGTACATTGCAATGTGTTAACATATTCAATATTGATTTATATTTACGTACACCCTGTGGCCATAGTAACGGTGAAACAGAACATGAGCTGATTAGGTATTTATATTGATTTGATATTATGCACTTCGAATCCACTTCAAATGCGTTTTAAAATTACCAACCCAAACAAGTTTTGAGCGGATGATCAACCAATATAACCTCAATAGATGTGCTGGTACTTGAAAGCACCAAGCAATTTTTTTAAACCAGCTTCAAGAGCAGTGAGGGTGTTGGGGAAGCCCTATCAGCCCTAAACCCAAAGTAGTGTTGCGCAAAAAGCGGACTTTAAGTTTGAAGCGAATTTGAAACAAATAGTGGTTTTGGCCGAATAATTTCAAATCCAATATTGCATAGTTTCTACGAGCATTTGACTACTGCACAATGCTTGAATGAAAACCCAGCTGAACTCGAGAAGGTTGTTTCCGAGCTTCCACTACTTCATTTCTGAGCTAAGTTAGTTTTAATCTAACTATATTTATGAACTGTGGCCTCAGAAAGATCAATGACTAGATAAAGATTGCAAGTAAATGACACATTTGATATAACATTAAACCTAGAGAGATGCCCAGCTATTCCTAATCGAGGGGATTTATAAATCTTCTTACCATATTCAATTATATTTCTTAAATCGTGATTTTGAGGAACATAGAAAAGACAATTGTGAATGATACACAAAAGTTATCAGGACATCTCTGCCACTCTTGCACAATAGCCAAATTTCAATTTTGAAAATTTTGCTGTTGTGTAGATATTAACATTCACAAAGTTTACAAAGTTTTCATTTGCTTTTACAAATACGCAAGGAGATGCACATTTATCACCTCGCTTTGAAGGTGTGCTTTTATCCTAAGCCTGCAACTGCAATATTGGTACTTTTTGAAGTGATAATCATGGCGGGTAAGCTCCATTGAGCATACTTCTTAACAAGCACTGGTGCGCTCCGGAAAAGCAACACTCATGAAAGTGAGCTCCGCAGGTGTTGCTCCTCCGCAGTGCACTGGTGCTAGGTAAGAAGCGTGCTCAAAGGGGCTAACCCACCGAGATTACTTTGAAAAATATGAATATCGCAGTGCATTTAGAAGGAAATAAAAACTACAATAAGAAAACTTAAATATTCGCACAACCCTATACTGCTCAAACACAACATGAGCTGATTTTGCTTGAAAAGATTCAAAGTTATGTGCACTTGTTTTCCCAATGCACTTTAATATTGCCAACCCAAAGAAGTTGTAAGCGGATGATTGTATAATATAGCCTCAATAGATCTGTTGGTACTTCAAATACTAAGCAGTTTTGTAAAACAACTTTAAGAGATGCGAGAGTGTTGGGCCAATACCTAAACCCAAATGCAACTTTAACACAGTCACTACATTTTTTAAACTTGAAGAGCTAGCAATTTAGTCACCATTCTGGCATATTCACTCGGCAACTTACAAATGTAATCCAATTGAAGAATGCAAGCAGAAGACCTTGCTCTTGTGCAATATGTGTGAAGGAGAGCAATTATCAGAAGTTGGACATGCTACTTTTTTTAACCTGTCATATTGCTTGAACAAGCAATGTTTGTTCTTATTTTGTTACTTTTCCTAGATCTGCATTATGAATTTAGTTTTCAAGACTAAATATTATGTTTCAAACAACACTTGAAAACCAAAAACAATATAATTGTTCCTATGTACAAGTTGTGAGGACAGAAAATGAAATGCAACAATTTAGTATCAAGGAAAACAGCCTAGCCATTTTCTACTTTGATAGCCTAGCTGTTACTATCCATTGAGGACCCCAAGAGTATCAGCAAATTAACCATTAATTAGATGATTGCTTCTCTTATGCGCTAAATTTCTTTAAAAAATCTGCATTCTAAGAAACCCAATGTTTCAAGATCACACATTCAAAGTGCACTTACCAATGGGGTCAACACTGGTGATGTGGTCCACAAAGTCCCGCTTCCCCAAGTACATTGTGATCTGCAGAGTGAACATGTGGACAATCGGCACACTCGTGGACCTGTAGACTCGCCTCGGCAAAAATTTGTGCACTTACCTTCGAATTGGGAGAGCTCTTCTTGAACACCCTGAAAGGAATAACAATAAACTAAATCAACTGCGTACAACATCCGCACATCAGCTGTGGCATCATCTATGACCTGTCCTTGTAGAAAGTAAAACAGTCATTAACTGCTTAGGGTGACAGCTGATAACTTTGCAAGAGTGTTGAACCAGGCATAAGGCCCAATACATACCCAACTACCAAGCAGCAACAAGCTGCTAGCAATTAATTTAATGTTGCACAGCCACACAACTACAGCCTTGACACAGCAAACTTTTATGGTTTCTTTCCCCTTAAACTTAACTGCAATACCGTTTTGTATTTTCTTTTTAGTTTAATTTGTGCGGAAGCGGAGATCTTTAAAAGCATATTTGTAGATCAGATCGGGGCAAGTATTTCTGCCTTTACTTATTTTGGGCACCATTACCAGTTTTTATAGTGCACACAGTGCAAACTTTTTGCAGAGTGGCTCCTGAGGACAGTTGAAGGTATTGCTCATTCTCTGTACAGCCATAATCTAGTTGTGACTTTAACCACAATTAATAGCCCTATACTTAAAAAATATTAAAGATTAAAATTAAGAAACCATACATTTCATCTAAATTGTCAAGTATCGCTTCAGAATGTAGATCAGGTGGAAAAGGCAAGTGATGAAAGGAAAATCAAGCGCTCGCACTAACAACATTGCTTTCTCAATTAAGTTGCAATTTTATTAATTATTATGAACTAAGAAACAATGCTGGGCAACTTGTTTAGATCTACCTAAAGTCTGAAGCAACTTGCAAAAGTCCCCAACATTCTGACTATTAGCAAGACCGGTCCAAGGAAACATGGAAGAATCCAGATCAGTTATGCCAATGGCAGCAAAACGGTGTCTCAAAACAAATGAGAAAATGAAACTCTAGGCCAGCAAAGTTCAAACAATCTGTTGCTGCTATGTGGCCCCAAACGCTGGGTGCTACAAGATGGCCGACATATGGACTGCTCACCGAGTCCCGCCGGGCCTCTTGGAGTCTTCGGAGCCCTCCATGCTGCTCGCATGGGCTAGAGCCACTTGTATGCTGGATTATCCAGTTCTGCCCTGGACCACAGCTCGACGATGCGACAAGTGCTCCTGGGAGCTCACACTGCCTGCAAGTGTTGAAAGCCAGAACACATCTATCTGAGAAAAATATAGTTTGAGTTACTAAACAAGTTAAGCTTAGAGTATCGACACTCCATCCTCAACTACTTGTCGGTGCCGTCATCTCGTAGAAAATGTGACCATCTGAGCTTTAACAAGATAAATGGCTTAAGTGTAGTTAGTCTGAAGCATAGTTATACTAAGTGGCTCTAGTCATCATTCTGTACACATACAAAAAAAGTTGATGAGCATCACCAGCTTTTTTTCTTGGGTTCAAGACACACATAACATCGCAATCAGTAAAGCCACCTCCTGTACATGGCTTGCACTGACATCAGCCACATCAGCGGCCAATGTGGTGGAATTGTGGCTGTGCGAGTACTTTCTGCCCCCAGCATAGATTTCGCACCACCACATTTTCTTTTTAAGAAAAAGTAGGAATGCAATGTGTAGAAGATACAAATAAAAGTGGCAATTCTAAGTAGCGGTTTTACTATGTTTCAGTGAACCGTGATTTAGAAAAGGGCGTTTTACTGAATTTCAGGCAAAATCTCAATGGACAAGACTTTAACTGCTCGAAATGTTAACTGAGGTCTGCACTGCCAAGGGAAGCAGTGTTTACTGAAAAATACTAAAATAAAAAATGACATTGACTTTTTCTATTTTTGTTTTTCTAAAGAGTTTCTATTAAAATAGAGTTGATGAACTAGGCTTTCCAAAACAGTATTTGGTAAAATTCTTCTGCCTCATTTTGCAGTCATGCTTCTGATGAAAATCGATTTACTTGTGCAGGTGAATATGATATCCTATATTATGCTGAACAGTGTTCATACAATTATGTTGAAAACTAACGCTGGAAACATGTCAGAACACAAGAAAAGGCCTGGGAAGAGACGATTACCCAGATCGATAAACAATGACAAGCATATTAAATGCGGGGTCACACTGAACACAAGCCTGGCAACTAATAAGAACCACAAACACGATGCATGCGGCTCTTGTTTGACTTAATTTGCCCTGCATAATCCTAGTGTCACTTTCGCATCCAGCATAGACGTGGAAATGGCCAGACAAGCCGGCGAATGGTGGAACCAAGTGGCAGAGAAAAGGAAAAAGCTTTAAAGCCGCAGATGTAAAGTATCAGACATTTAAAGAACACAATGCCAGAGCATGATATGGCCGACGTTGACGTCATGCGCAGCTCAAAATTATTGCAGAGTCACGATGCCAGCGTCAGCTAAACGAGTAAACACACACACTCCGTTGGCTGCCAGCCCCGCCCCATCTGTCGACGAACAAGTGGTTTTTTTTTTTCTCCAACAAGTCGGCCCGGACAAAATGGGGCCCAGCCATCTGTTCAGCGCACACTGGCGAAAACTCGGAAGGCCAAAGCTTTAAAAAGACAACAACAAAGGGGCACGCACGAGCAAAAAACAAATAAATAAAGCGCGCGCGCGCGCGCGGCCAGCATCCGAAGGGTGAAAGGCGGTTGGTTTCCCCGGATGCTTGGATAGCGCGGAGGAGCGCGGGCGCTCTCCGCGCCGGGCACTTAGCGCAGCGGCGGACGGAGTCCGTCAGTCGCCGAACCCCAAATGTTTTTTCCTGCGTTCAAGGCAGCGCGACCGGCCTTCGCGCGGCGCCTACGGAGCAGCAGCGCAGCAATTTGCGGGACTGGTTTCCTACGACGTCCGTCCGACCGTTCGCCGCCGCGCTCCGTAGCTCCCGTCATGGTCGGGAAGAAAAAACGCCGGTGCTGCGCGAGCCTGGAGGCAGCGCGACGGAGCCGCTAACGGCCTGTCGTGATTACCTGAGCGATGCTGCTCAGCAGCGGTGAGACGGAAAGCACCCGGCGCTCACTCGGTCGACGTCTCCGGTGCAATGGCGGAAGCTCGGGCGACGTCGAATTCGGAGCCACTGGGCGCGCACTGGGCGTGGGCGGGACGCACGGCCGATCAAAGTATCCGGTTGTAGCGTTGGTGTTGGGAAACGTCCGCATGAACGCCGCTTGGTCGTCGTTCGGAATGCAGCGCGGACCGTCGAGGGATACACCAGATACACCGGCGGCGACCGTCACTGCTCGCTCGCTGCGCCGCGCCAAGCAGCAGGGATTGCTCGCTCACGCAACTCGCGACCAGGGACGGGCACAGACGATTGCTCTCGCGGGCGGACAGATGGCGCGTCGGTTGCGTAGGTGGGTAGATAAATACGATGGTCCATCTAGACTGGACCCTTCGAATCGGTCGGTAGCTTGCGCCATCTAACCTTCCCTCTTTCGCTTTCAACTATATATTGCTGCAAATTAACGTGCATCCGCTGCAATAATTGTAGAACCGTTTAGAGTTACCAAGCAAAACTTTCTTAATCTAACTGTGCTTGAAAAAGTCTCCATTCACCCACGGCTAAAGCTAATTTAATTAGTCCCTTTATCCTCAAACAGTCGAAGACTCGGATCGTGACTCGGAGGCTGTCAAACCAAACCTGTCAAACGAGATAGAAAAACCTGTAACAAAACCCAGCTATGCTAACTAGCTGTTTAGTCGAGTTTAGTAGACGTCCGTCCTGGCTGTTTTGGTAGATCACCGCAGACGACCTCATATTTTTTGCAAATTTTATTCCAGGGTACAGTGGTCACATCAAAACCCTTCATATTCACCTTTTCTTTTTTTAACCAAACGCGCTGTGTGTGTGCGTTTTTTTTTTTTTTTTTTCTGTAAAACAGTGTTTTTTTTTTTTAAAGGGGCACTGACACCCCAAAGGTCGTATTTATTTTTATTGTCTAAAACGATGCAAGTTGCAGTCATAGACACGCAAAAAAAAAAAAAAACCGCATCGCGAAAAAAAATTTTCCCGCTCGCGCGCGCGCCTTTTTATTTTTAGCGTTTGATTTTCCCGCCTCTCGCCTCCTCGCTTCTTTTGATCGGTGACGTCAAAAATCAGGAAATTTAGAAGCTTTGTAGGCGACATCTCTATAACATTTAATTGCGGCAATCCTAAAACATGTTTTTTAACGCAATTGCGAACGCACTGCGGCCCTTTTCTTTTAAAAATACCAAAAATCGGGAGTTCGTTGTGGTGCCGTCTCCTGGATTTGTATCCTCCAACGGAAAACAGACGACACCGCTCAAAACCGGTCCGCCGCAACGCCGCCGCTCACTCCTTTCCTCCTCGCTTTGGGTCGCCATGGCAACAGCAGGGAGTGGTGAAAGAAAGCGGACTCTCAGGTCTCCGCAATTTTTGACGTCAAGGCACCGGCGCCGATCGCGCGGGAACTTCGAATTCGGCATTTGGAAATTGTTTTTTTACTTCACAAATACTGAATTCCCAAATTTCAAACTTGGAGGGTAATGTCCCGGCATCGTTTTCAATCGTTTCGGATAATAAAAAAAAAAAATATGATTTTGATGTGTCAGTGCCCCTTTAAACACACAGCTGCCACGCAGCAAAGGAATATTCAAAGTTGCGTACGGCAGATAACTCTAAAATACACGCGCGACGAGTAATGCATGTCTGCATGATCCGTCCTCGTACGGTGCAGTGTATACACATAAGTAAAGAAATGCAACCCTTCGTTGCAAGTAGTGATCAACGTATCTCACTTCGGGTGTTTTCCACTCAGCGGGTGGTAGTTCTCCGCAGTACATCGGTGCCCTCGGAGAAGCGAACTCAACGGAGCAGGCAAAGCGCCCAAGCAGATATATTTATCACTAAGAAAACTGATGAAACGTCCCACGCGTTTGTTGCTGTTCAACCCCAAGATCAAATACACTATTTAAATCAATAACGGAAAGATTCAAAATTTTCCTCAGTTACTGCAGTCGTTGAGAAGGAGAAATTAACTCGCACACATTTTTCACATTGCGGTGAAATGCAGCAGACATACACGGCACAATCACACCATCACAAGAGGAAAAATGTAATAATTATAAGTACTTATGTTTGCCATTGACTATTTTAATAGTACTGGTTGCTAAGGTGGGGCAGACTTGGTAAAACAACAAAAACTCAACATTTGAGAAAAAGAATATTCATCTTTTTTAGATAGACAAAGTGTGAGGAATATTGCCCTCCTAATGTTTCCAGGGGTATAGACCAAGTTAACTTGTGCCAAGTATTAGTCTAAGCACAGTTTAGAAATATTTCGATAAAGAACCAATACAAATAGTGGCTGTTCAAAAACTATTTTGTCATGGAAATAGATATAAAATGTATTTATATCTGCTCATCTTATTGTATTTATAGAACCCTATCGCAAATTGTTGTATTCAATACTAGCCATCTAAGGTAAACTCATGTCCCATTAATGGACACCTCCAGTCCCCCAAAACATCCTCCATAATATGAGCTGTCTATTACAACAAGACAAAAATGCATGTCTCTGCCCCGTTCATTCCCGAATATTTGGTCTATGAAGCGAGGTAATCATATGAAATGGGATCACATTAACAAGGTCTATATTAACAAGGTCCAATATTAAGACAACTGTACGACACCCACTTCCATATTGCATTGAAATCCTTCGGCTTAGCCAAGAAGGCACAAAACGTTTTATATGTACCGACCATGTAATGCTTTCACGTAAAATTAGAATCGTATGCTCCATGCAGACCAGGTAATCAAACTAGCTGATTACTCGGTAAACCTCAGATGAGTGAATGGGCAAAAGGCATGTAACAATGACTGGTGAGACAAGTGTAGTTTAAAAGAGACACTTTAATTGTGCGTTTTAAAAAGGGTATTCTGTACAGGGTTGCCTAAAATAAGCACGAGATAACGCTTGTCAAAATTTCACTCCATCTTCGCAGCAATTGCCACAAGAGAGTCCATTCAACCTAGAAATACTAATCCTTCTTTGTGCGATCCCGATTCAGGACGCCACCTAGAAACAAAAAGGACAAAAAATTCTTAGACATTTTCCCAAAAATATGGGTGACAACATCAGCAATGAGAGTTAAACGATAGAAGAAGACCGAAAAGTACATGCTATATTTCTCACAGCTTATACTAATACAAAGCTGAGAAAACAAATACAACAAATAAAACGGCACCAGCACTATTCACCTTTTGGTCCCACAACTGCATAGAAAGTCATAATTTTTATGTTTACTTTTAATATGTACCTGTACCCCAGCTTTCACCTGAAGAACCTTAAAACAAAAAAAAGTCTGGTTCATTACAGAGCGTTACTAATTCCCCTTTATGTACAGAATTACGATATATGTAGGTGCATTTTAGATTAAATGTATGTTATCTTATCAAGACGTACACAATTCAAACACTAAAAGCATCCCTTCTTCCTCCGACAACCAACTCTTGTAAGAACTACTTCGCGTGGTGTATGAACAATAAACAAAACTTCCTTTTTTTTTTTTTTTTTTTGAGGTGAAAACGAGTATAGTTATTTTGTATATTGTGTACAGCGGTGGTTCTCAAATGGAGGTCCGAGAAGGCATTCTAGGGGACCGCAAAGCCCCGCCCCATCAGTCGAGCCCGGCGATAAAGGTTGCATTTTTTTCAAATTAAGAAACGTTTCAATTTTCAGGCGAGCTCTATCGTGTGTATGTCATTGAGAGAAGTCTACTTCACACTAGCCATTAGTTATATCCATTTATTAGATCGTTATTGTAATTACCCTATACCTCTCCCTTCCCCTAACCATGAATGGGCTCCTCCATCATTTCTGCCTATCCACAATGGGTCCGCAAAACATCAATAGTTGAGAACCACTGGTGTACAGTATAACCTTGCTACTACTAAAGTTCTAGTTACAACAGACGTTTGATTAATACGCTACCCATTTGTGAAGTTTGAATGGTCTTCCTATCTATGCCCTCGAGCCAACTTCACTGATTACAGATTCTGTTATAACATACATTCGGATCTAATGGATTTTATAAAGAAGTTTGTCAGTTGGTCACCATTTCGTTATAGTGCACTCTCCAACAGGAGTCATTATTTCGGATATTACGTGGCTTTGGTTCGGTAGCGGTGGCAACTGATTTGCCAACTGCTGTCATTGCAACTGGCGCCTCACGAGCCTTTTATGACCAAAAGCATGCAGTGATGACGATCCTCAGTATGGCTCAATAAAACATCACTGCCTCCTTTCAAACGCAGTGATGACGATCATCAGTACAGCTCAATAAAACGTCACTACCTTCTTTCAAACCTCACAACTTTCAATAAATCAGTTCTTTCCTAATAATCCATTCACATTTTATCAGTCTCACTCGCTAGAACAGACTCCAGTCATAACTAGGGTTCAGTGTTTTCAACAAATGCCGATAAACCCCAGTGAATGACCCCCAAAGAGGTTTTCTTGAAATCGAGAAAAACCGAAAAACCCCGAACTGGAGCTGCCCTTTTATAGGGATATCCCCGGTTATGGGGAAGGAAATCTGCCACATTGGTTTTGTGACCCTGAACACAACCCATACTATCTGTCTTTGAGGTTTCGTTGTTCTTTAGTAACCACGTCCGTTGCCCGGGCCCCCGTCTCCCCCTGTTGTCGCTACTGGGATGATGTTTTTTAAGTGTTAGGGTCACAAGTGTAAATTCCATGGCCCCTGGAAGGGCTTGCACTTTTAGAGATATGCAGTTATTTTGTAACATTATCCCTGATAAATCCCGATTTCTTATTTCTTGCCCGGCACTGAAAATAAATGCTGAAAAACACAGATTCTGGAAAGAATAGTAAGCCCAAAAGAAAAAAACAAAACCTAAATTTCAAGAAAAATAAACCCTGAAAGCAAGGAACCCTAGTCACAACCCACATCAAAGTATGTAGCAAGAGTAACAGCACTTTGCATACTCCTTTTACAACAGACCAAAATATTCATCACTACCAAGGTGTGTTGTAATGAGCTCATACTGCATTACATACTAGTATAATTATTCATGCATATAGTTGGAATGTGTGCACCCTATAATCTATACTACTTGTTCCCTGTTATTGATTGTTTACACTCTGCACTATTTATATTTATTTTTTAGATTCTGTAACCACCCCACTAAAGTTCCAAATGTATCAGTAGAATTTCAAAATAAATAATTAAATTGAAAGCCTTCACACTCACTTTACAAAATGAAATTATATGCTTTTGTGTTGCACTGGTAATGAATGGCCAATGGTTTGATAGCTAAGATCCCCACTCTTTGTTTGGGGCTTGGTAGCAAATTTCAACGTGACTTGTATGCTACTCAAAAAATGTTTTCATCTGGATTGTGTTTTAAGAAAGTGAAGGAGTCTGCAGTCATGCATGACAGAGTCAAATATTCAACGTAGCTCATATTTGTTTGCAGTGTAAACACAGGAGCCCATTTACAAATTTCCAGTGTTGGTTAAAGTACATCTAAAAAGTACCTAAAGTAAAGTACAAAGTAAATTAGAGGTTATGTACTTCAAGTAAAGTAGTAAGTACACCGGAAGCAATGTACTTGAAGTAAGGCACTAAAAATACAATGCAATTTCAAAGAGAAAGACTATAAATATGTTTTACTTTCAAAGTAAAGGACCATAAAACAATCAACTTTCAAAGTAAAGTACACATACTTTTTAACACAATCTTTCATAATGCCCTTTCATTCCCCTATAGTTTGTTTTTATTGGTATGCATTGTTTCAGGGGTAATCGGGGGTGCATCAGTTATCTTCAGAAATGGTGGCAAATATTGGATAAAGTGAAGTGGCCAAAAAGTAATTGTTTTACTCTCAGTGACGAATTATTTAATGCAATAAACTTACAAGCCACTTTTTTGTTGACAAAGCATCATTTTGTGATACCAATTTAAAAATATCAAATTTGGGGAATTTACTTTAAAATCGGGAGTTGTACTTTCCTCGGAAAGTACCAGAAAAAATACTTCAAGTACAAGTACATACTCTAAGAATGTACTTCAAGTAAGGCACAAGTTTTTTGTTTTTTTTTTAAATCTAATTAAACTACCACTTCAAGTACAATACACTTCAAGTACTTCTCAACACTGCCATTTTCACAAATGGGAGCAATGACCCATTTTCAAAAGAATCGAAGCCCACTAGTACCACTACAGTTACCAGCCTCGTTGCACTAGCATCCTGCCTACTTTCAATAAAAACAGAAGTGAACAAGTCTTGCGCATTTCAGGCAGGCCGGCCTAGGTGGCAATGGCTTCACAACAGAATAAGAAAATTATATATATTTTTTATTTAATAAAATTTAATTTTATTTAAGTCTGATTTGATTTAAATTACATTAGCTCAAAAATAGCGATACTTTATCGCAGAATGTATTTTTAGACATGGCGGATCAAATGGCAGATTAAATAGCCAATCCATCCGATTACTGATCATTTTGTGGAAGTAGTCTAACAACTTTTGTATTAGGAGTAGACCCGCCATATTAGAACAAAAACAGGTTATCACTTTTAGTTAGTTAATCAACTCAATTTGCTTTTTCTTTTGCACTCCAATTTACTTGCCTAAGACATTACTTTCCTAGTTCTCTTTTCTTTTTTTTTTTTTGCGTTCTGAATTGTTTTATTTAACTGACAAATGAAATGAAACATAGAAAGCTCAATGCTCCGACTGCTCAGAAGAGCACTGGATTTTGCTTGTGTTCAACCTGATATGAATATTTCTTCCTCTATTATTTTATTTAAATAAAAACAAATGCACATAGAAAGAAAGCAACAAATTATAACTGGTAAGAAAAAATATTTTGAATCATTTTAGCAAGAAAGGTGGGATTTAAATTATTGAATACACCGTTTCATGATAACTTGGCGAACGGTGGAAGCTGTGGCCCCCACGCCCAATAAGAGCGCCGGAGAAAGTCACGTGATAACACTCCATGGTCGAGGCACACTGAACCCTCGTTATCCCCACAGCAACAGCGCCGTCCGCGATTTAAAGTAGTTCTAGGTTTCTTTTTCGTTTAGCGGCAATTGAACTCGCGCGCTTCCTTCTCTATCGAGATTATATATAAAAAATAAAGAAATAGACGTTAACAAATTTATGAGTTTAAATTATATTTAAACCAAAACAGTGGTGCCACCATCCGGATCCACTCCCAATATTTTTCTCTTTGTAGTGCCGTGGCTGTTGGCTACCACAGCCGTGTACTCGACCACTTCTGCTCAAAACATCACCCTGGTATAAGCATCCGCCACATATTTGTGAGTAAATTGAGCATATGGTTGTCTCATGAATTGTTCCTGAACAGCTTGCTACTTTAGCGGACGACAATGCTGCAGCAGTGGACGTTCATGCAAAGTTGGTTGGTTTCGCAGCAGACGACTTTTGGCCAGCAGACGACAGCCGGTTCCTTGGCACAGTGAAACACACGCTCTAGTGACATGGTGTCAGGTGCCTCACTCCAAAGCTGTTATTGGGTTGCAGCGACCTTAGCCTCCACAGTTCGCCAAGTTAGTGTGAAACGGAGTATAGTAAACCTGTTCCGATTAAAATCACAATTTCAAACCTGACTTAAATCACCATTTATAGGCCATTTCGCATAACTTGAAAGCGTATGCAGAGAGATTTGGGGTTGACACTGTTTTTACATGTGATTTCAAATTAGCTAAACCGACTCCCTTTGAGGCAGGGCAAACAGAATGTAAAAAAAAGCATCGCGGGAGCTCGGTTTCATGTGCGAGTGGAATAGTGTATGAAATTCCTTTGGAGTGCGGCTTTCGATATGTTGGTAAAACTGCAAGATGCATTAACGATAGGTTAACAGAACATAAACGGAATGTGCGGATTAACGCTTCAAACTCTGAACTAGCGAGGCATCTCCAGGAATGCAATGGATGTACAGCGAACTGGTCAGAAACAGAAATCTTACACCAAGAGCATGAGGAGATGAGACGTGTTATGTGAGAAACTGTTTGCATAAAAACGTCGGGAAATTGCATTAGCGTGAGGGGGGGAAATGTTGACGCAAACCTCCACAAACCTCTGGACAGCTACCGCCATCTATAAGCGACAGCGGCAACCAGGCAACCAGTCTGGTTGTTGCCATCGCTTAGAGATGGCGACAACCTTTCCACCTATCATAGAAGAATGAAAAGTTGGGCGAGATTGTGGGAAATACAGCGCGCAGAACAGACAAAGACGAAGAAGAAACTCACGAGATGAGCGCTGCGCTCGTCCTGCGAGTTTCTTCTTCGTCCTTGTCTGTTTTGCGCGCTGTTCCCTACGCTCTTATCAGTTTCGGTTTGGATTCATGATGGGTCGGTCGGGTGCCCTTTCTTCGGGGGAAGAAGACCGGGTGCGGAAGGAGCGGCGACGTACGCAGCAGTGCGAATGGGTCCGCAACCGCCGCGTGCGTCGAGCGCTTCAGATTTTATTGCGAAAGAAGAGCAAATCACTCGCCTAAAAAGCCACCGCCGAGAACAGAAGCTACAGCTCCGCTGCTCTTCCTTCTTCACCAGAAGGGAAAGGCTGACAGTTATCTTTTTAATTCTCGTGTATTGTTTACGGTTCAGTGTATTGTGGCTCTGATGTACTGTTTGCGGTTCGGTGATCATCCGTTGTGGTGGTAGCAACGTTCGGGGGAGGGGTATACAAGGTGTCGAGGCAATAAAGTCTGTAGCTGAGCTTGAGACGTCTGTGCCTTTTTCTTCCTCCTTCACGAGTGTTCCATTTTTCAAACCACAGTCTCAGGTTTCAATCATCATGTATAAATTATCTTGATTTTTATTCTCCACCCTGCTTCATGGGGGGATGTGCCAACCATAAAAAGACTGAGCATTAGGAACATGCTACTCACTGCTTAGCTAATTCTGCCTAATAACATCCTACGCAAACTTATTCCATAGTTAGGAAATGAAAGCCTTAATGCTCAAGTGCGATATTGCTTGACAGGTATACCTTGTTTGGCATTCACCATGAGCAGCAGCAAGCAGGCTATCAAGGCACCTGCAAAGATAAAAGTTTTATGAAAGGCAACACTAGTGAAGAGGTAAACAGCTCATAAATCTACGGTAGTACTGATACTATTGGCCGATATGTAACAATTTCATAATAAAGTGGAATCTCGTTAATTTGAACCCAAGGAGGACCAGAACTTTGTTCGAATAATGCAATGTTTAATTACCGGGAGTTTCCTTCATAGAAACACACAGGACAGAGCCTGCATGTTAGTTTCAATTATCCGCGAGTTTGAATTAAGGGAGTCTGAAGTAACGAGATTCAGCTGCACACCAAAAATTTAGCTCAACATTACTGGTACTACTATGCTCAGGCTGTGCCACTTGACAAACTGCTGCCACGTGCAATTAATTAACTTGATACATTACAACCAAAAGAACGACTGCCTCAGTAACTCCGCAGCCATTGAGGCAGAACTTTTGGTTTCCATCCAATACTGTTATATTTACACCTAAATGGCATTACCCCTAAATACATCGCTCTGTTAACATGATTGTCCTTTAAAACAAAACTTGAATAAAATGTTGCACAACACAGTTTGCCTAAATGACACATGGCCAGATTCTCACGCTTGTCTCTTGCAACGACGAGCTTGACACGGCTCAATGGATCGACTGACTGTGGAAACAATCGGCACAAGTTGGGGTGGTGAAGCTCGATGCTTACCAGAAGAGATTTAGTAAATCATACCAACAACTCCGATAATAATACACCGTAATGACGCAAGGCATGCAGAGACGTTGGCGGAGTATCAGGAATCATTGTCGGAGTGTTGGAAACTATTTTCTAAAACTCTCCAATAAGCAGGGCCCAGCGAGGTTGAAGGAGAAAAGTAGCTCACGTGATAAGCGCGGTGCAGGACATGCAGCCAGAGTTCCAACAATTATGGCCACTGTACAAAACAATTTGGTTCTTATCTAGAAATATGCAAATAAATTAATCGAAGGTCCACAACTCGTTCAAATGGGCCTCGCTGGGTGCCGCTACAAACCCATGCAAGTAAGGTCCAAGGAAGTCTCGACCCCACACCATGAAAAATTAGAATTCCTGAATTGGAGGTCGTACCGACACTACAACCTAATAACTCGCAGTTGAGACTCACAGCACAGCCAGGCCAGGAAAAATACTTCGAGCATGAAGTAGCCGCTTGAATCCACAATCATGCCAGATACCATGGAGATGAGGGCCAGGCCCAGATTTTGCACGGATTGCATCCTGCGAAAAAGAATGGAAGTCCCTCGGTCCAACTGCAAATGTCAGCTTCCCTACGCAATGCCCGTTTCACCTTACGACAGACCGCAGGGGACGCTCCGTGTCAACAAAGCCAATTTAATGCCGTCCGAGCGTCACGCGACTTTCAGGAAGAGTGCAGAGACATGAGGGGCACGCAGACACGCGATACGTTCACAGCGGCGGGTGGTGCCCACCCCTCAATTTTGTAACATTCGGAAGATACACGAAGGACGTATCTTTATGTATTGTTGCCCTAAGGAGTGCCCATCCCCCAGTTCTATGTGGTTATCTTCAAATTTTGAGTTGGCGCTTGCTCGGGATGTTATGGTGCCTCCCTCAGGCACCAGAGATTCGCTCCGAGATTCCCTGCATGGGTCGCCGAGCCGGGTCTCGGTTTTAGCCGACAATCTTCCGAAAGATTTTATTACGCTTCTCAGCACGACGCGAGTCTCCTTAGTGCAAAAACTTGTAATGTTTCGACTCACTTGCTTCAGTAATCAAGGTTTCTTTCCAGGAGCACCGCGTCCCCTCGCAATTAAACGTGCCATAATGGCACGGTTGGCACCCGTCGTTTTCCGTATGGGGATGGTCGGTCGAGGAGCCACATATTCTCATGTTTGTTGTGTTGAACCATCTGCTGGCAATGCATCGAAGTAGGCTAGAGCCGTCCGCTAATGCTGCCACCTCGCGATTGCCCAGGCTCGGCGGCATTGACGGCGTCTCTCGTTTTAAATAATCAAAAGAACTTCATTCGTAAAATCTTGACCGTGCCGGTGCGCGTCGACCACTCAAAAGAGCGACACGGGGGCATCGCTAGAGTGCAGCTCTCGAGCAACTACCCGAAGACACGAGGTAAACATAAGAGAACCGTAAGTATCTCTCTTCCCCCATCGTGGCGGCGGGAAGTAAAAAAAACACCACGCGTATGTTTTTTAAACTTTTTTTATGCATCAATCCCTCGTCGTAGGTTCAAGATAAATCCAACGTCACGAGCGACCATTTCTGATAGATAGAGCTTAGCTTTGATTTTGCAAATACTGCATAATCTTCAGTCTAGTCATGTGCAGTTCCAGGGCTACCTACTAGACAGCACCAGCTTGCCAGTGTTCTCTTGCCATAAGCGGTTATACGAGAAAATGCAATGCACCCGAGCACAGTCAATTGCAAATGTGTTCGACTGCGACCAACCAGCAATCGCTTCCCACGCGGCAAGAGGGCCGACTGACAACGGAGCATATTTTCGAACACACGCAATTAGCACGTAAAAAGCGATCGCTCGCAAACACCTATTGCAAAATTGACGGTGCCCTCTGGTTTCTGTGTCGAATCGCAAAAGAAGGGGCTCGTCGCAATCCTCGATCCCGTTTTTAACAGGAAAATCGGGAGCAAGTTCCTCTAGTCTAGTGTTTGTTGTTTTTTTCTTAGAATACTCAGAGAGCCCATGAATTGAGCTATAAGGCCATAAATAGGCTACTATCTCGGAGACCCATGAACAGCGCGAGAGACGTACATGCCGTAGGCGGTTCCCAGCTGCCTCTCAGGTATCACCATCGCCACCAGAGGCCAGAAGGCGCACGCCAGGAGCGAGTAATTCAGCCCCATGTACACCTGCGCAGCAAGAAAGACGACAAGATGAGAGACGCGAGAGGACTCCGAGTCTACGGCCGCCAACGAGATGAGAGTGGCAAGGAGCAGTTTCGGCTGACCCGCCTAAGGGCAGGAGCTTTCTAGTTTCTGTGTGTCATAAACCTTGAGTGTGTACGCACAGCCAAAGAATGGCGAAAGGTATTGAGCGCGTGCAAAAGGCCAGGCGTCCGAAAGAGATGCCCTGCCATTCTCATTCATTCATTATTCCGGGCCCCAATGGGTGCATTTTAAGTGGAAACGTTGTCAGTGCCTAGTACCAAAACATTCGTACAGAAACCAACCCCACACTAAACAGCATCGTGCTCAGACTCAGTGGGCACCTCACCAAACCGACCTTCTCCTCATTGCTTACACTTACGCCCCGTCGAAAGCCGAGAATGTTGAGGGGCCTAAACGGATCTCCCGTGCAAGGACGGCATGAGCGAGGCTCGAAAAAGGCCACAAGCTCAACGATGGCTCGGCTGGGAGAAAAAATGGAGCAGTCCCACATTAATCCGCGGTATAAGTTGCAGCTGCAGCTGCAACACGTCACGGCGAAGTCGTTGGGCATCGGCGTCACGTTCACACACCATGGAGTGCGTGGACGAGCGAGAGCGTTCGGAGCAAAACAGACATCTGAACGTTTTGTTCCGCAGGCTTTTCTTTTTTTTTTTTTCAGAGCGTGCGCGTCTCCCGGCACGAGCTCTTGGCATTGCCAGTGCTAAAACGGCATCTTGTTACCACCTATTTGTTTTTTTCAGAGAGCGCATGCAGCGGGCATCGGGTTCTACAAGAACCCCAAGTATAAAGCGGATTGTTAACGCTGTGGCGTAGCTCTGTGGTAATGATTCGTTTCGCAAGCGGCGGATCCAGGTTCATTTTTGCGGGTGGCGAGCAATCTTGTTCGAAGATTTATGAACGTTGACAATGAATGCCCTACTACGCCAACCAAAACATCAAGAGCGACAGCAAAGAACACTACAACATCAACAACGGACGTCATTTCCAGTGGTGGAAGGCGCCCATAAGAGCTATTGTTGTAAATCGAACCAAACGAGATGCCCCGAAGCGTCAGCAGTTTCTCCTAGCACTTCGATGCATAGCAGTGAAGCTCGAGACAGGAATGCGCCGACGCAAAGTGGTGAAGCTTGACGCCAGAGTGTTGGTGCAAAGCAGTGAAGCACGACGCGAGAACCCAAAGAATTCTGTAGACGTCATTAGTTAATTTTCGAATATTACTGTGCCATAAATTAAAAATAGTATTTGCAAATCACTTAGTTTCGAATATTCATATGCTTCTAGGAATTTTCTGCTGGCACAATGTTGGTTCGAGTTCGCCACATTTTAGTGAAAAGTAACAAGATGTAGCAAGCTAGGCGCGTTGGCGAAATGTAACACAAAAATGGCACAGCGATAACATTGCTGTGTAAACCGTCCCTTTTGATTTTATTATTCAACATTCAAAAATCACACGGAGGAGGACCGATCTCGAGCCACCCACCATGGCCACCCAGGGGTTGATGAAGGTGAAGGCCAGCAGGCCGTGGCTCACGAGGGTGCCCACCACTGCCACCGTCACCCACAGAAGATTACGTCCAACCAAATCCACCAGGATGCCGAACACGGGAGACGCGAACGCCGATATCAGGTACGGAATGCTGCAAAGAGCGGGCGGGAGGTACCCTCATGCTCTTAAAACAAAAAGAGTTTTGCCGAAATTTCTGCGCAGATTGTCCTCGTTGAAATGCGATAGAATTCTGCCTCGTGTTGCACAAACGTTTCTTTATTAACCCCTTTAAAGTTTTTAATTTTGGGGAATTTCTGACCCCCAACTGCTTAATTTCTGTCTTCAAAGTTACATTTGCTGCCTTTAAAATTAAGTTTCTTGTAACAAACAGAATGGGAGCAAAATTTTGAAAACTTCAGTGCTGCCATCTGTTGGCAAAGCCCAAAGCTAAGTCATAAGTGAGCCTGGTTCGTCTAGGGCAGTTAAGTGTGTAAAGCGGGGAAAGCAGACAAGCTATACTCGTCCTGAACGGTTTGAGGATGACTCCACACTAAGCTTGTCCAAAACGGTTAAGGCGTTAACTGCATAGGAACTGATTTCAATATACTAGAAATACTTTTAATTGATGTACATATAGCCTTTTTATCATATTTAAACTAATTCACATAACTTTCTCATCCGTCTACTTCCCACAAAAGGGCCTCCCGTGACCAACCAATAACTTTTGTCGCAGCATTACTCCAATTCAAATATATCTCTCTAATATGAATATAAATATAATATGTATAAATAAACATAACAAGACCATTGTAACTGCATTTGCCATTCAGAAGGTAATACAGTGCAATTCTCTTATGATGGTAACGAGAAAACCCGAAATTTCAATTCTTATAACCTATTATCGTTGTATCTGGACAAAAACTAATTGTTTCTAGTCTAGAAACCTATCGTTATAAGCAAGACATCGTCATAAATGTATTGCAGAGTAAATACCATATCACATGTGTTAGCCGCACCACCTCCCCGTATGTATAATTGAAGTTAGCATGTAACAGACGTACGACGCCTGCTTCATTGGTTACAAACTGAGCCATGGACACGCAAGTGCAAAAGGTTCACTCGTAAGTGCAATCGCATTTAATAGACGTACCTGTCCACCAAGTTTGCCTCCACTGCGCCAAACCTGAACTTGCGCTGGAAAAACACTCTGTGGGCGGAGCAGGAATAGAAGAACAAAAACAGACACACCAGTCATGGACGGAACGGGCAAATGAAGGCGTCACCAACCGCCGCATTTATGGCTCCGTTACACCGACTACCGAGGAAGCACCAATATTGGGAAGGTATTGGCACACCATTTAATAAATGAGCTTTTTTTTCAACGAAATTATTGCTACACACAATATAGTCACTGACATGATGAGAATGGCAGGAAGGTCATTCAGTTGGGTCACCTCCAGCGAGAACTTCCTATTTTTGATGACGCTTCGGCGTCTTGGGAGCCTCAAAGGCAAGGAGCATGTGCTGGAGGTTAGACGTTCATAAAAGACGCCGTGCTGTTCCCATCTCATCGCTGACTTCTGAAGGAAAGGCAAGTGATGCATCAACACTATATGGATCTACTAAGCTAAAACCCTGCTTAGAGGAAGAAGCATTCTTCCAGTTTAGTAACACTTTACTTTACTGACCACGAGGAAAAGTAGTGATTTCCGAAGGATCCATGCAAACGCTTTTATTTTCCTAACTTATTTGCGTACGGAACTATACGACACATCAAAATGTGGCCAATTAGCTGTTCTTTCAAAAGAAACAGAGGTTGGTATAATGTGAGAAAAAGATTTTAATATCTAATATATTGAAAATATAATGTATGTGTGGGAGGCGTGTAAATAAATGCCAAAACTTCTACAACTACGTCAAATTAGACAAAAAAAAAAAAAAAAAAAAATAAGGCTTTACAAGATGTGTTTTCCACCAAAGGCTATTACTTCTGAAAATTAGTGTACTCTAACTGATGTTGTCCATTTTTGGTTCGTCTGAGAGCTAGCCTCCAAAGCACATGCCCTTTTCAACGAAGGAATGCTTATATCGGTGAAACACAGATGGTACACAGTACATCCCCAGCAGTATGCTTTCTTTGTGTTCTACCTTAGTTTTGTCATAGCCTCGATTGCAGTTCTTTAATATTTAGCATTTTTGTCTGCTTTAGAAATTACAGTGATGCTTACCGACAACCATCTGTTAAGCGACGCCTATAACATCATTTAAAATGTCCCTGTAGCTCTCGAGGTCTAAAAAATATGCCACAATACAGGTGAATTATGTAAATAATGCCACGTATGTTACGAAGACTGGTGCAAGCAGTTAGCCATGTTAGACAAGGGCAACCAACGTTCCCAGGACTCTTTCTGACAGTCCACCAGCTTGTGATAAAGCTCAAAACTACGTTGAATCTGAAACTAGCAATTCTTCTGCTATCCACGAGATTGTGGAACATAATTCTCCATCCTAAATTTAATTTCTCGCCGGCGCTTGGAAACCATTTCCTCCCAGTTCCTCAGTTTCAGAGTCACAAGACTGAAACTGCGGTTCCCAAAACCCTGGTTTCAGGATTCATCTTGTACAACGCTCAATGTTGGTCACACTGTGGCCAATGTTCTGCAATCTGAAACTCTCTACATTCCGATGCCACGTAATAAACATACTTGCCAAGTGTGCTAAAAAAGATAGGCCTATCCAAAGTGCGCACACTCACGTTCCCAAGCCGATGAAAGGGAAGATGGTGACGTAGTATGAGACGCAGACGAAGCACAGCATCCAAAAGGTCTGTGGGAAGTCACGCACGTCCTGGAGACGAACCACGTCTCCTGCAAGAAGAACACCGCACAACACTGTCTTGGCCATCCACTCGGAGAAACACGATACAAATAGCAGAATGCCACACACCGTTCCACCAATTGCCTTTAGTGCACAGTCATTTTTGTCTACTGGGCTACGGTGCAGGTTCTGAGGATGTGCAATACCTCTCTCCCGCAGAATATCAGAAGCTGCATATCGGTCCCCCACACCGCAGTGACTCCAGATTTATCACTTCGGTGATAAGTGATCGAACGGTGTATACTGTTGACATGTGATCCGAGGACAAATAGTAAACCCACCACAAAACAATAAAAAAAAAAAAGTACAGTGTTCGGTTTTTTATTTATCCCAAGGTGTGTGGTGTCAGGCTCATTAAAACAGACCTTTGAAACACTTTTCAAAGTTCCTGTAGTTTATAAGGATTTCCCCGATCACAAAGGCCAACTATTCCAGACGAATTATGTACACCCGCCGGCAATATGAAGGTGAACACCCTACCTGGTTTCTTGCCTGTTCTACGGCTCCCTAAAGCTATATTAACTCTCAACGTCTCAAATGGTACGTGGCTTGGGGTCTAAACTTTGCGTTCTAGCACTCTTCTGGAACAGAGCTCGTTGCAAAACTTGCAGGAGCGTCAAAAACAAGAAGAGGGCTGTTCACCTTCATATCGCTCATGGGTGTACATACAAATACGAAGACACCTAGAACCAGAAATACAGGACTCTAATGTCAAGACAGCCAGAGAACTCGGGCACTGAGATTAGCCTTTGAAACACCTATTGATACTATATCTAACACTTGATTCTTCATTAATTGGTAGCAGTTATGTATACATATTCGGAAAGTAGAGTTTAGGTCCTTTGCATGAGTAGGCCAGTAAAGCTCAGCAGAATTTCCTCAACTAATTTTCTTGACAAAACTATTCTTTAGCCAAATTGCGGGACAACTGTATGGACTGCACAGGTTCACTTCAGAGATTTTTTACAATGTCAGACACTCTACCAGCACTGAAACACCCCGAGATGTTGAGCAGTTCAAACAAAAAGCATGAGGCAAAAAGAGTGTGACCAGAACACAATGATTAAAAATAATGCTTTCCTCGTCATATGTTCTCGCACTAGGCCTTCTTGCATAAACTGTGAACGACGCCGTTTCTGGATGGCACAGTTCACCAAAGATCATATTCCAAGTATCCATTATAATATACAAAACAAAACATCACATAGTTATGAATATAACCAAAACAAGGATATAGTACTTAGCTATACATTACTCAGAAATCTGACAGGGAGGAATTGCTGAACACAAAGTATATAACCACAATTGTACTAAAATTTAAAAAATTGTAGTACTTGTATACAAAGACTCTCTGCAAAAGTATATCAAGATTAAGAGAGACTGGTTCTCAGGCGTGATCTAACGAATACCGCAACACTGGCTCTCAAATGCAGGTTTACTGACCCCAAACAGTTCGCAAAGGCATTCTTGAAGTCCTGCATAGTTCTTGCTTGTCAATTATAAGCCAAGCAATTAATCTTTTTCTTGTTTTGCATAGAATAAACATCCCACTGTGTGTGAGGTTCCCCTGTAAATGACAATACAAGAAATCCACTTCACCCTAGCAATTATTTGTATGTATTTATCCTGCCACCATCATAATCACCCAGTGCATCCCCCCCCCCTCCCCCTCACGGTGATGGTATCTACCATCGCTTCAGTTGGCAAATCACAACAAAATACCTTTAGTTACATGTTACTCAAACTTTTTACAAAACCGTACCGCTTAAGAAGGAGCTGAAGCACTTTCGTATTTGAAGAAAAACACTATCGTCTTCATTTGGCTTCCAGGATCACGAATATCTAGGTTATTTTTCAATTTGGTGCACGGAGGCTGCGGAAAATCACTTTCAAATTACCGCTGAAGCCCCTCTTTTCCGTTATGTCATAAAAAGATTTTTCAGAATATCTGCACTCGAGCATCTCCGGTGCCTATCAAAGCTATGCACGTGCACTCTTGCTAGTCTCAAGGTCAGAAAAAGGCGTAGCAACCTGGCCAGTTCGCAATTGCACTTGCTGCCCACAAAAGCGACACATGCTTGGCAGCTGAAAGATCCTTTTACGACGTAATGACTGGTTGGAGGTTTTTAGCGTTTAGTTACATCCTCGGGAAAAACGAGCATGATATTTGGACTCGCGGCATAAAAATACTCTAGATTTCACCTTCAGCTCAATTTTTTTTAGAACCTCTTCAGCTTCCCCTTAACACTGCAATGTTAAAATATTTAGCCACATACTAAGCTACCACTTCTCTGAATCTTAAAGCCCCTAACCAAGATTACAGAATGTATGCATCTTACAAAACATGCTTTTGACTGTTTATACACTCCAAAAGACAAGACGAAACAAAATCAACAACAGAAAGGCACCTGTCTGGGCGGCCTCTCGCTTCAGTATCCTCGCGGCCCGTCGATCCAGCACGGCCAACACCACGGCGCACAGCATCGACAGAAGGCACCAGAATGCCGCTACAGACCAAATGCAAGGTGATTCTTAGGCCCCGTCAAGAATGTCACACAGGCCACAGAGCATCGATTGCTGCATGCCTAGGGGATCAAACAATTCTCAGGCACCCACAACTGGCGCGCATCACATGGAAAAACCTCTAAAAATCTAAGAAACGTGGATCTTATAAGAAATGTCTGTGGGTGCCTGTCTAAAACTTCACAGGACAGGCCAAAACCAAAATGTTTCTGATAAGCTAATTAACGAGAACAAATTCCTCCCTTGCCCCCGAAAATAACACACTGACGAACTGTACAAAATCTTGATTTGCGTTCCTCCGATTGGTTTTGAGACAGAAAGACTGCAAGGCACTTACCACATTCACTTGACGTCTTGTCTGTCTCGAGTCAAGTGTTCTCGCAACCAATGAAAGGCCCACAAAATGTCATTTCAACTGTATCACATATCTTACTCGATTAGATCCGAGTTACCACCAAGAAGCGCGGGTCACATCACGCGATGAAACTAATAAAGCGACGCCGGACGTCAGGAGGTTTTCGAACGCTGAGGTAGAATACCTTTATTCTGGAGTGAGATCGAGGGAAGTTTGGAATACACCCTGTCAGTGAAGGTGGGGCCAAGGTTCAGTAGGCTCTCGGCGCATAAATATCGGGCAGTTTCCTAAACTTTTCATGTCAATTATTTCACCTTAACCAAGATTTGCCTTTAGCAAAAATATTTTGCTGGTCAGTGGCCTTAGGCAAGGATCCAAAGCAAAAGAGAGAACGCCGTGGGGAGTGAAGGGAAAGACTTGCCCACAAGCAGGGTGAACCCGAGCCCAGTGGTGCCGGAATACAGCTTGGAGAAGCTCGTGAACAGGAACGGCATGGTCATGAAGTTGGCCATGCTTCCCTGGGGAGAGGAGACGGTGCTGGGAGTGAGACATGCAATGCTAAACAAAGCACAACGGTGGCCAAAGCTGGTGGGAACAACGAAAAACGCGTATCCTAGAAGCATCCAAGAAGCAGCCAATGTTTCAATAAGAGTCAAGTCACTTGGCGATTTCAAAGCATGTGCACTTTTTGAATTGACACGCGAGGGTGGACAAGGGAGGTGTACGCTAACCACAATTCCAGAGCAGTTCAATCACTGCATTTAAGCGCGAAACACATGTCCGACGAAACCGTCCGATCAGACGTGCGGACTGCCGGAATGACCTTGGGGGGAGAGGGTTTTTGTAGCATCGGAGAGCGTTGAAAACCCTCGCCTCCGACTGTCGTATTGCGCGGTCGGACGTCGGATCGGACGGTTTCGTCGTACATGTGTTTCGCGCTTTACTCCAAAAAAAGATGGAACCTTTTTTGAACAAAGAAATATATGTATTTATAAAGTGTCCAAACATGCGTGCGAGATTTAGATTTGTAATAAAAGGCATTGTTTGCTCAAAAACTGCCAATATCTTTATTTCAGTACGTAGTAGACGTGCGAATATTGGAAAATTCAAACAATTTTCGAACATTGTTTGCTATTTGAATCGATTCACAGCAATCTTTAAGTGTTAAAAGCATTAAAGAGTACAAGTATAAAAAAAAAATGTCATCAGGCTATTTATATTTTTTTGCTGGGCTTCACTGGTTTGCACAAGCACTCAGGAATCAAGCTTCAATGCTTTGCACTAGCGCTTTGGTGTCATGCTTCACCACTTAGCACTGGCGCACGCGCATCAAGCCGCACTGCTTTGCAACGGCATTCTAGGAGAAACGGCCGATGTATCATAACAACTCGGGTGAGTCGATGGATTTCGAAATTTTCCTCACTATTGTGTGTCAGCCTACTTTGCTTATAATAAGGGTCCCGCGTCTTTAGAGTTTATTTTTCATAAAATTCTGAAAGGAAAAATGTTTCGGTGTTCACTTTTCAGTAAGAAGTCAGGGTTTATCGGAGTTTGTTTTTGCTAGATTCCAAATTCTCTGAAATTCCAAGTTTTATTTTTCTTTAGAACAATGGATCGTTGGACGAGTCTGCAGGAATTCACCGTGGGAACAGCCTGGAAAATACGAGGACGTAAAAGGAACGCGCGAGACGAGTGTTGACTGTCAACTGACAAAGTTTATTAGGTAGACAACCGAAAACGGCCCTTCATTCTATGGCAGTGTGATTCCTACAAGCACTCACATAACCAGTAATAAAAGTGTAATGACAGGGGTTAAAAAAGCTAGCTCAAAATCCAAAAATGTCCTTTCACTGTCCAGCAGTGCCAATGATGGTTGGCTGATGTATGAGGTTCCCATCTTTTTCATCTTGCACGCCTCCACTATCTCTCTAGACAGCTGGTCTTTCTGCCTAAAAATTACTCCGCGTCACTTAATCTTGGCTCACACTCACAACCACGAGAACGCATAGCAAGATGAGAGTAAGCAAATCCTTTCAACAAACTTTGGTGCTCTCTAAAACAGATGTTTAAACACCACCCCGTCTGACCGGTATAGACCTGTTCGCACGTAAAAATACACACACTGTGCCAACGTTGCATGATGCAAACTTTGTACCATGTTTCACTGTGCAACCCTGACTATTTTTCTGCATCTACCCTGATATCCTACTTTTTTGCAGATCAAAGTAATCACTGAGTCAGAAAATCCTGCTTCTTGGAGCCTCGCCGTTTGGGCCGAAATGCTTTCCCTGATTTTGTGCTCGCAAGATTTTGATAGTGCAGACCAAATACATGACACAGCAATACCATTTTTTATGACCTTTAAATGGGCGGACCGAAAATCAAGCAGGGACCTGGCGGTTTTGGGATGGTGCAACCAACAAACATGTTCCTCCTTCACATCGACACCGAGATCCAGAAACTGAATCTGGTGTTTTTCTTTGGGAGTCCCAAATGTGAACCTCAGGCCTGATTGTTGATCGTTAAACGTTTTAAGCACTTTATTAAGTACATAATTGCCTTTTTTTTTTTTGGGGGGGGGGGGGGGGGGGGGACATTGTTACTTAAACTTTGTTTTTCGGAACAATCTGAATTGGCTAAAAAATTTTATTGGCGTGCATTTTCTGATTTTATTGAATTTGCCTGAAAACGCGCAACACTAGTTATAATTATAGTTTTACTTCTGATTTTAAAGGACAGTGGGAAAAAATATGAGTCTATATGCTCCAATAAATAAATGGGTAGTCGTCACTTCGCTAGTTATGGCACTGAACAGTTTTTGTTTAAATATTATTATCGCTCTGGTGATGTGCAATCGTTTCGCTATTTCAATGTATTCTAGTCAAACCAGTGCGAGTTTTCTGACATTTTATTGCAGGTGTGTATGTGCTGTAATAATATACATTCACAAATAAACATATTTCCAATAGACCGATCTCACCTGCCAGTTTGACTACGCCACCGCTGCCGCAATGCATTGAGGGAACTTTAATCTTTCCGCATGTGCCCGAACCTCGCTGCAACTTTGCATGCCAAGGGCACAAGACGGCACAAGCCGTCTCGGGCACTGCCGCCTGCCTCTTGTGAACTACTACTAGTTATGGCAGCTTCATGCATGCGCCAAACGCTTGGTAAGATTGGTCTATTGCTGTATTTTCAGTCACGAAGTCTATGCCGCTGCTTTAAAACCTGTTGAGAGTAGCGAGTCAAATAGAATTGCCTGAACAGATAAGGATGCTGGGAACTGAAAGCATGCCAGTAATCGCAGTCCCTCCTAATGAAATATATTACTAGTAGCAAAAAACAACTTTGTTTGTTTATTAGTGACTGTAGTGAGTTACAATTTTGAAAGTGTAACTGTAACCTAATCACATTTGAGCTCATGTAACTGTAACGGTAACTTAATTATTTGTCATGAGCAACTCTTCCAGCTTTGCTTTCCTGCTCAAAAACAATTGTAGAGCCCTTCCACTTCACATAACGATGAAGGACCAGTGAAGCTGTTAATTTTACGACATCTAGGACGACCTCAAGGACGACTTCTGGGACGACCTCTTTCTAGGACGACCTCGAGGAGGACCTCGAGGATGACGCCTAGAGGGCGACGTTTAGGACGCCTAGGACAACCTCAAGGACGACCTCGAGGACGACGTCTAGAACAACTTTTAGGATGACCTCGAGGACGACGCCTAGAGGATGATGCCCAAAACGACCTCGAGGACGACACCAAAAGGACGACCTCAAGGACGACTTTTAGGACGACCTCGAGGACAACCTCGAGGACAACCTCGAGGACGGTGTTTAAAGATGATAACAAGGAATCAGGACTTCACTATCTAATAATGCCAAGGAAGGCTGACTCACGCTGGTTGGCCCCTCTTTTTATTTTTATTCATTCATACTCGCCACGACCAAGGGGGAGTTTTCTGTCAACATCCACTGAAACATTTTTTCCCAGATCCTAGCGCATAACAGCTCCCTGTAAAAGCCTATTGTTGCAATTTAAGGAAGGAGTACAGGCAATGACGATGAACCGATAATACTGGGACTCAGAAATGGGATCTGCACTACAATTTTGAGAACGAGAAAGTCATGCCCAACATCCTGGTGCAGGTCACTTTTTTTAGGGGCGAAGCTCCTTAGGGTCTAGCCTTGTTCGTCCGGCGTCCGTGCTCACATCGATATTGCTGGTGCTCGTGCTCGTGAACCAACGTGCTCACGTGCTCACATGCTAACGTAAAACAAAAAAAAAATTATAAAAAAAAAGTTTGCGCAGTTGACAGAATTTGAACCTGTGCATGAAGACCCCAATGGATTTCTAGTCCACTCGGCCACGACTGCGGGACGAGTAGGGGGCTCTGAGATGTGGTAGTAACTCAAGAGCTGGGGATGTCATGGATGAAACGTTGCATGTGGCCGCTCAACGTCTATACAGGAGAGGGCGCTGCGGTCAAATGCGTATATAATCGCGTTAAACTTTGCATGCATTGGCTCAACGTTTATAGACGAGAGGGCGCTGCGGTTAAATGCTCAAATGCGTATATAACCACATTTTCTTTCTGACATGGATGAAAACAAACGAAAGGCTCGGCATACTGCGGCTCAGCATCTACGCAGACAAGCACCACCAGAGCTTCGCCCCAATCAACATCATTCACCACGTGGAGATACGGTCATTTTTTTCTTTAATTATTTGAACATTTTTAGGTTTGCCACATACTGAGCTTCCTTCGTAAGGCACAGCGATTGGCGTTCACGAGCCCTACGAGAAAGTGGACGCGTGGGCTCTGTGCATAAAATGATCAAGCTATTTCCTAACAAATGTGGTGGTTAATTCCAAACCAATAGACCTTCAATTAAGGGTGAGCATCAGTCAGTTCTCATCCCCTGAACTACATTCTTCTGACTGATAGTTTCAAACAGACCACTGATTGTTTGCTCGACTTAAAAAAAGGGAAATATCTTCTAAAGAAATTTGTACCTGTAGACCAGGTGGGTTTTAGAGCTATTGCGCTGGAAGTAATTTTCAAAACGGTCTAAAACACAAACTGGTTCTTATACTACTGCAGCAAGGTCTAAAGAAAAAATCTAAATTTGTCACGAGAAACAGAGGTCCCCTCACCAGCCTCGAAATGCTCAGCTGCAGTCCAAAGACAGTGTTGAGTTCCTTGTCCTTGAACCAGCACACCGAGTAGGTGTTCTGTGCCACTGCCAGAGACTCTCCACCGACCCTGCACGCGAAGGGTGTGGTGGGCAAGGAGACAAGACAGACCACAACACGTAATGGGTGAGCCCAGAGCTATTGGGGTGGTACCAGAAGACTACTTTTCATGGCTCCTGATGAAGCCAGAACAGTCAGCTGTTGAAAGGCACTGATGTTGTGAGTCCAATGCTAGCTTACCATTAGGGTCTCTTTGATCATTTTTTCAAACAGCAATGAAAATGAGGATTAGGGATCTACACAATAAATTAATGGGGGGCATCTGAATTGAAGTATACATAGAGGGAATGACGAATAGTTGAGGCCACCTGGGTAACTTTGACGTACAGTCGAAACATCATCTATACGGCATCTACGCCCAAGTAACCCTTCAATAAACTGGCTGCCTCAGCCGAGATTTGAACCCACAAAGCCCAAAACTAAGGCAGCCTCTTTTTTGAACAATCACCATAATATATCTACAAGAGCATAGAGACAGAGCTTGTCAACTCACCCGAAGATGAAACGGCCAAACTGCATCAGCCAGAACCGGTTCACCAGCGCACCGAGCGCAAATACAACCTGAAATGGCCACGAGTCCAAGGAACAGTGCTACAACTGCAATCCCCGACAGGTTCGACTTTGAGCACAGACACTTTACGAAGACACATGGTGCCACGTCTGTCAACATCTATTGGCCACGTATGGTGTTCAGTCCACTGGGAACGTGTAAGGAAGGATCAAGAGCCACATTTCGCTCTCCACTCGTGGTCAAAAACTAATCTGAGGCCACATGTCCCTCGAGAGAGTGTACAATGGCAGGATGCATAGCCACAAAGCAGAAAAATGACTGTTGAAGCTGCGACTAATTCATTCAGACAATGCAGACGACGTCTGTGGTTCACCTGGCCTACTATGATGATGGTTGAGAAGATTATGGCGCCCATGCGGATGCCGAAGACGCGGTCGATGAGGAAGCCGCCCAAGAAGCACAGCACTGTGTTGGGCCACGAGTACCACGAGTAGAGGCTGCTGAAATCAGATGTCTTGATGGCCATCGTGTTCTCTATCTGAGTCTGCAGGGCCCCTGGGTTGTCGAAGCAGTAGTAGCTTCCTGAAATAAGAATGTGGGTCAGTTGAGGGTTTCACAGAAAATCCTTTGGTGCAATTAGTCGAAAGTGCATGCTCATATGCAATAACGATGTGCGTGTGTGTGTGTGTGTGTGTTGGGGGGGGGGGGGAGGGTTGGGGTAAGGCCTACGGCCATAGTAAGGGGATGTTGCAGCTCCCTATGTATTTCCAATGTTAACATTTTGGTCCTAATGCTTAGCCACCACCTAATGAATAGAATTCGGAATCGTTTTATTAAAAAGGTAATAAAAAAAATTATTTGCAACTGGTGTTATTTTTTTTTATTTTGAGGCTAGAGATTTCTAAGGGGGGTTGAATTCCCTGAAAATGTCCCCTTTTTCAACATGTCACTAATGGGCACTTCTGAAGAAAATAAAGGCACTATAATTTTTGTCTCCGTGTTGCAGAGGGTCATTTCCTTCAGCATTTATCTACCGCCAGATCTAATTTCCACATAGTTCTACGCTGAAATGGGAGGACCGAATTTGAACTCCGGTGGAAGCCTTCCTGGAGCGATTTTTCTACCTATCCAGTGGCACAATCTGTAAGCATATATTCACAGATATTTCACAAGCAAGTTTATTTTGTGTTAGTGAGTGGTAACAGACTACTTGCATGACCTTCTTTTCAGTTGTGTTCAAGGTTTCATGGTGCAGGCTTTACAAATTTTTTATTTCTCTTCTTTTTTTTTTTTTTCAGTCTTGTTGCAGACACATTGGATTTGTCCCGTTCACAAGCATGTTGATGGGTAATTCCTATTGGATTGAACATTTTGTTTTCTTTGTTGCAGACTTTTTATTCTGGGCGGGTTTTGGGGGAATGGGGGGGGGCACGTAAAGTCATTTCTGTAAAATATTTTCTTGCTTTTTAGAGCACAGCTCTTAGGCGCCCGGTTCCGGCTTGTGCGGCGTCGCTGTCAGCGGAACCGCGCAGTGCATTATGGGAAACACCCCATAATGCACCGCGGTGAAGCGCGCGTTGCATTATGGGACGTTTTCCATAATGCACCGCGCGGGAGGGAGGAGGGGAGAAGGGGAGGTGGAGGAGGAGGAAGGAGGGGAAAGGAGAAGGGCGGGGAAAAGGAGGTGAGGAGGAGGAAGTGGGGGAGGAAGCAAGGAGCTTGGGAGGAGTAGATGAGGAGGGAGGAGGAGGGTACGGATGAGGAGGAGGGGCGTACCGTCCCCTCCCCTCTCCTCCTCCTCAAGAGCTGCACTCTAATTCGGCATTATAGGAGGTTGTAAACATCTCTTTTTTTTTTCTTTCTATGTTTCGTTTTCTGGTGAAGTGGGGAGTTTAGAAGTCACAAAAACAGCCGAAATACTACACATCACGAGGCCTACAAAAACTACTGAAACCCCAAAAGCCCAATATTGTTCTGCCATTTCATTTTTTTGAAAGCATGAGAAGATATTTGTACAAGATATTCATAATATTTAGAAGCATAATTACAAATTTGAAACCTTAATCAGCTGATTATGCTATGTCTAAATTGCTATTTTATTTAAGAGATTTTTTTTTTTTCATATTATTTTGTGCAGGTTGTGTTGAGTTACAAAAGCAATTGTGCAAATATATAGTTTTTTTTTAGAAGATCTATTTCGAAATAATTTCTACTACATGTCAGTTGAAACCAATGAACACTAGGATTCGGAAATTTGTTAGGTATTATTTATATTACAGGCATTGTGATTCTTCTATTGTTTTGTTAGTGGCTTGTTATAATGAAGCACCGACTGCCTCAATAAAACCTTGTGATCGATCAGTGTTTTTTTTAGCTAAAGCCAATGTTTCTAGAACAACTCCATTGGGAAACTGCCATAGAGCCTGCTGTGAAAAAGTGGCTCCGATCCGCACTCGAGAACGGAACTAAAGGCAATCACAATGCTGCCTTTAGTTTAGTAAGGCTTTGCGAGAAAAAAAATGTTCTGTGGGATGCTATGGAGCTATGATCCAGGGAAATCTAAACCAGTGCTAGCATTATGGTAACACTTCTGCTTCCGCCCTGACATCCAACCAAAACTTATGAAACATGGGTGGAACAGTCGAACGAGATTCTTCACTCTGACAAAACGCAGGCAGACGAGAAATCTTTCCATCCCACAATCTTCGAACCCGCCCCGTTTTGTTTTTTCTTCTTCTGCCTAATCCTTTTTTTTTTGTCCTTTTTAGGTTAGCCATTCAAAGATAAGTTGTACAAAAGACAAAAGTGTTTTTGTTTTTTTCACAGAAAGAGGAGCTCTTTCGTGACTAGCGGAGGCTGATTAAGTGAGGATTTGGTGAGTATGGATGAAAGGATAAATAGATGATGGCCATTTTCATCGAATCAGGCAATTCATTGCACCACCTAGCCAAATGCTTTGTTGTTGTTTTTACTTCAAGTTAAATTATGCTCAAGCTAATTTAATTAGATCACTTTAACCCCTATCAGTCTCTCGATTTTAGACCCCCCCCCTATTCCCTCCAATCTTCTTCTTCTTCCATTAACTTTATCACAGTTCTCATCGAATCCCTTGACCCTGAAAAAGACGGCCTGTTTGCGTGATGTGCACGTCATGCCTGTCTCCTTGTATTTGACCCTGTACGTCCCAGTTCTCAGAACACTTCTTTCAACCTCAAACAATAAGGCATTTCCTCAAGAGTTATCAAATATTCCTTTTTTTTTAATGATTTTTTTTGCTTGCCTTGTACAATCCTGCACTCTGTTCACCCCTAAGCTGAGACTACAGTGGAAGCTACATCCTCGTTGGGTTAGTCATATGCTTCTCTTTCACCATGTCACCACGCTCCCAGCCACATCCACAAGTGGAGAGCTGGGTCAGGCGATAAGAGGGAGGCAGCCAAAATGTCCAGCGGGCACGTAGCTCCCACCATAGTCTCAGCTTAAAGACCGATGACCGCTCTGCGCTTTCCACTTTTCCCTCCCTTTTTGCTCTCCCCCCCTTCTAACCTGTCCACCGTTGCCTGCTTCCTCCTTCCCCATGGTGAGGAGATCTTCTGCCGTGCAGAATCTCGTGTCTGGTCATCGGCCTCTGAGGGTGAACGAAGTATAAAGCTGGTTTCTTCTACACTCTTGCCTCCCACATTTTTCTCCCCCTTTCTTCTACAATATTCTTCGCCGTTCCTGCCGGTACATCTTCCCCGGTGTTACATCTGTACCTTGATGCAAGTCTCAGTTTCCTCAATCTTGTGTCTATGCTGTGATTTCAACTCAAATCGGGCAGGCTAAAAGGGTTTAAATTTTAATTTTGACATAAAATATATGTTTTGGGGGCATTTCTCGAATGAAGAAGGGCGCAAACTGCAAGTTCCTCGGATTCTTTGTTCTCGAGTTACGAAGCGTAGAAGCCGCAGTGGCAGAAACTAGTATTTTTGCCTGCCGTCGCAGGTTGTGCATTTGACACCCTCTGCTGGCGCTAGATCTTTTATACCCAATTTACACGACCGTAAAGGTACCTTTAGCTAAGGGACCTTTATTCTTTGCGGCCAATAAATTAGCGATCTTCCCCGCGTGGCGTGTGCTCGCGACCCAAGAGCGCGGGCTGATTTGCCAATAGCAAAGGGACCTGTGTAAAAGGTACCTTTATGTTGACCGTGTGAATGGTGTATTACTCCACCCTTTTAACTTTTTCCCCTCATTTAATAGGTAGTACAAAGATACCTTGACATATTCAAATATTTTTAGGAATTTTATTGTTTTCTAAAAAAAATGTCAAACTCTTCAGTCAGGAAGATTTTTGGTCAATTTTGACAAATCATTACTTTGTCTGTACTCAAGGTAAGATTTCTTTCTTTGGCTCTATAGAAATACCAAAGCAAGGCCATTATAAATATAATAATATCATTATGATCTGTTAACTAGCCGCTCCGCTACCTTCACTAAACATTGCGAAAAATAACAAATATTGAAAATTTGAAGTCAATTTTCTCAAAAACCTTATTTTTGTAAAGTCTTTTAATTCTTTTAAATATATTATTTGACTACAAGAAAAAATCTACAAATGCAATACTTTGGCTGTATGTCTTCTATTTCAGCCACAATCGCGTGAAATGTTATGCTCATTTGACTAAAATCCAGCAACCTTACCGGCATTGTGCAGCTCTACGATTTCAGAAATATGTGTTTATGTTTATTTAAGTTTGCAAAAAGGAACAAAAATTACGCGAACTTGTGATATTCATTGTAATTTAAAACTTGAAATAAGAAACCACATAAGCATACTACAAAAGAATGAGTAACATTTACATACAAATGAAAAGGCAATGCAACATGTCAAAAATTATTTCTATATAGAACGGTTAAAGTAAACGAGGGTGGCTGCTCATAACCCAGCCTATTACGCTTGAATGATACATTCTCACACCATTCGAATCCTGTAGATAACTCTTTGGTAAATATGTGCCGGGTTTTGTTATCCTCACATCTTGGCCGATCGCCGACGGTTGACTGCACAGTTTGTGCACCTCAGTAATGTAGGAACGTGCGCTCAGAACCAGTAAAACAAACACAAAAAACATTGATGGCACAATTTCCGAAGTCAGTAAATTTTTTTACTAGTTTGACGTATCTGTGAATCGGTTTTAACACTGTGTACGAGCCACACAGTCCACAGTTGCAGTTTTGAAAATGCCGAAACACACTCACTGATGATTTTCGAAATTTCGGGTCACAAAGCGATACGTCGATGCCTTGACATGTGTATGCAGCTACTCTGTGCTTTCGCAAATCTTTTTAGGGCAACGTTCAAGGCGCCTTCCTCCGGTGTCTTCTTCCACACGTGTGAGGATCGGATGCCCTTTAGTGGGTTTACCTTCTCCCACTCTTTTTTATTGAGCTCCCGGAAACGCGCGAGATTCTCTTCGGGAATTGAGAGTAGAACGATCCCTTTGACTTTCGGTTTGAGTGCCTAAACGAAGCTTTGCGCGTTCGGGTTGGAGTAAAATTCTGTAGTTGTCAAGTCATACATGGATGCCTGGTGCATGAGCACGCCGCCCACTCCATCACACGAGCTTGTCCCGTGTTCTGATGCGGAGAATATCAACTTGGCGACGACATTCTTTTTCTTGAATTCATACGCCTGGTGCCTGTTTTTGAGGTGGCTTGGAGCACCGTCTGAAATATAAACGAGCTGCGTGAAAATAGGCATTACTTCCTCCAGCTGCCCTTCGACGACGTTGAGCGCAAAAAGTGCATGGGACGAGTCATGGACGATGTCGTCACTCACTACGCCGAAGCTCTGTTCCCTGTTCGGTTGTAGCCACGCAGGTAAAGATGGAAACCAACTTGCTCTTCCAGTGATGTCCTTGCACCGCGTGTTTTTAGCAAAATCAAACTGCAAGATGACGGACCAAAGACTTCACATGTGCTTTCTTCGCTGGGCGCGTCTGATGAAGAAATGGGGAATGTATTTTTTTGTCCACTTTTGAAACTCGTTAAAGAAATTCCAGAAGATTTACGTACAAGATTCGAATGGTGTGAGAATTTATCATTCACTCGTAATAGGCTGCATAATGAGTAGCCACCCTTGTTTACTCTGAACCGTTCTAAGAAATAATTTTTGACATGTCGCGAGGCCTTCTGATTTGTATATACTTGTTACTCATTGTTTTGTAGTGTGCTTATATGGTTTCTCTTATTTCAATTTCGAAATTACAATGAATATCACAAGTTTGTCTACTTTATGTTTCTTTTTGAAAACGTAAACAAAAATAAAAACATATTTTCCAAATCGTAGAGGCACACAATGCCAGTTTGAGGTTTGTTTGTGAAAGTTTAAAATCAAATTTTTCAAAAATCCCATTTTTAATTGTAAATTTTTTTTTTTTAATTCTATTAAATAATAGTCAACTACAAGAAAAAACAGTCTAAAAATGTAATATTTTGGTTGCATGTCCTCTATTTGAGCCGCAATCGCTAGAAATGTGGGCTCATTTTAGTTAAATGAGTACACAATTCACGTGATTACAACTCAAATAGAGGACACACAACCGAAATATTACATTTCTAGATTGTTTTTCTTGTAGTAGACTAATATATCTAAAAGAATTTAAAGAAATTAAATTTACAAAAATGGGGTTTTTGAGAAAATCAACCTCAAACTTTCAACATTTGTTATTTCTTATAACGTCTACGTGAAGGTGGCGGAGTGGCTACTCAACAGATCATAATGATTATATTATATCTATAATTGACTTGCTTTGGGCTTTCTATAGAGCCAAAAAAAGAAAATTTACCTTAAGTACAGACAAAGTAATGGCCTGTCAAAGTTGACCAAAAATTGACCTAGACAGGTGAAATATGCCTCAAATTGCACCAAATGAACTTGGTGCACGAGTTGAGGCAGTGCATCTATAGACGCTTTCAGGCAGCTGTGCATGGGCGCCGCCATAACCGACCTTCAGTTTTTGTTTCCTCTTATTCCGTTTGATCCACTTCATCATTACCCCAGCAGGACAGGTAATTGCCATTTCAGATTCTACCGTGTCCTTCTCCCCAGCATAGGCCCTTGTGGAGACTCGTCAACGCCCGCTTCAGTCGCTCGACATCTCGGTAAGACAAGAGAAGGTCGGCTATGGCGGCTGAATTTGGCGCGCGCTGAAAGCGTCTATAACCTACAGTGCGTCTCAGATAGCGGCCAAGCTTTTTAAATCGACAGCAAAAATCAGTTTCTTAACCTTTCGCGCTACAATTTTGTGCAGTGCCGCCCACCTATGGTTCATTTTTTCTAAAAAATTTGCAAAGAGCGAACTTACCTGAGGAGAAGGAAAAAAAAAGAAAAAGGCTTAATTCCTATGGAAACGCAGCAAAGCCACCGGTCTTCAAACAATAGGGCACCATTTGGCACGGAAGACAAGAGATGGCACAAGCGGTCGCGACGCAAGCTGCCATCAACGAACGAGCATACGGCATCGGCACCATTAGCAGACAATCTTTTTGACTCAAAAGCGGCGCGCATTCCACAGGCGTCGAGAACTCGGGAAGAGGCAATCACAGCATAGGCTTTATCATGAACTGCAAAGCAAACCCCCCCCCAAAAAAAAAGAACCATGAAGATAACTTGACAAACCATTTTCTTAATTGATTATGTGTCCTTTCTATGTGTTTTATAATTAAGGATGAGAAAATCGCGCACTGAAAACTGCCATCGAAAAAGCTCGCATCACTTTTGAGTCGCAAAGATTGTCTGCTAATGACACTGGCTCTCGGCGCTGCATGCTCGTTCGTTGGCGGTAGTTGGCGTCAGAGAGTTTGGCCATTCGTTGGGAAGTATAGGAGACAAATGAGGAGGCGCCATTGGTCGAAAGTGGGCTCAGCGTGTTCCAGGGCGTCTTCAGAAATTCGAGTGCGACCAACCAGAAGCCAGAAATAATACCCTGGCGGTGGTCGCGAGAAACAAGCCTGATAAGTGCATCGGAGTAACTCTCGGTGACTGAAAATATGGTACACGTGATGTTTTGATCACGCTCATCCAAAATGATGGTGGAAAAGTATGACTAGCAGAATGATCGACATAATCCTTACGCCAAGCGCCGAGGGCCAGGAATCTGCCGTCCGAGTGGTCACTCTGTCTCAGCAAAACAGAGTTGAGCAGCGCATATGTTTCTTACATCATTCTGCATGATCATGATTGAAACATCACGTGCACCCTATTTTCAACCACAGAGTGTTACCACACTTCACTCTTACGCGCTTATTAAAACCATTTACGAACATATACCTTTGGATCAGAAGTGTTTCTCGCTACCACCACTAGGGGATTCTTTTCGACTTCTGGTCGGTCAAGAGAGCATGCCAAGCTCTCTTTCCGAGTCTGGTGCATGCCCTGGCTCTGTCCGCGCCTCCCATTGACCAAACTCTGTCTATACAAGACTCTGGTTGCCGTCACAACAGCTTTTGCCATCTCTTGTCTCCCCTGCCAAACGGCGTCCTATTGTTTGAAGACCGGTGGCTTCGCTGTGTTTCCACAGGAATTAAGCCTTTTTATTTTACTTTTTCCTCAGGTAAGTTCGCTCTTTGCAAATTTTATAGAAAAAATCCACTACCTGTAGTGGCAAAGCTGCACAACATCATAGCGCGATAGGTTAAGAAACCGATTTTTGCGGTCGATTTAGAGAGCCTGGCCGCTATTTGAGACACCCTGTAGCTTGTTTTTGCTCCTTTTTGCGACCTTGTATTACTCTAGCTGTAGTTAGAGAAGCTACAAAGCAGTAAAGAACCTAGTGGACAATGAATTAAAATGTATTGAATTTTGCAGTCACTGCGTTGTAACAGCTAGCTCAGCGTGAAATTGTCTAAGTGTAAAATGGGCTCTACAGCCACAAGTGGATTCTATGACAGCCCGCGCGCCCGATAAGCCCGACCTCAACTTGTCGATCATTGAACAAAACAATCCAAATAAGAAACTCGAGCCTCCACGGAGGCAACCCCCTGGAACATCTGAAAGAGTTCTCTCGAGACCAGTGACTCACCGAAGGCCAGAAAGCATAGGAAGACTAGAACGATGAGTCTGTGCGCCCGGGTGCTGGGATCGCAGAATGCTTTGCCGCACGACTGAGGCTTCTCGTATTCGACGTCGTCCTCGTTCCTGGACGGACCCTCGTGGGGATCGTCCAGGGCCGGCGGCTGCTCCCCGCGCATCAGGTTTGTCTTGTCCTCGGCCATCTCTCCTGCGGCAGAGCCTAAAGACCGCAGCACCTCCCCTCACGTGCCTGCCGTTGTCAGCTGATTTGCTTCACGACGCGAATGCGAATCAAGAAACTCAAAGGAATCAGCGCCAGGTAAGGAGCAGCGGCTGGAGTCTAGTAGCGCGGCAGCGCTTCGCAAGTGTTCCGCTGAGCGGCGTGTACTACATCCAAATCCGCCAAATTCATCTCTCTATCCACGCGAACTGTCTCTCTGGTTACATGAGCGAATGACATTTTAGCGAACAGCGACATTTTAGCGAATAACGGGGGCACGCGTTAACCCATCCGCCGCGCTGCGCTTTTTACTCCGCTTCGCGGCGACAGTCTGCGGCGGCTCATTACAAAAATGTGAACCCATTTGGCCCACCCAAAAACGCCGCTTCGCAGCGTCCAGCTATTCGCTAAAGTGTCATTCGGTGAAACGTGGGCGTTCGCTAAAACGTCATTCGATAAAGTGAGTGCCTCCCCCTGGTGCTACCCCCTGGGCTGGACCCGACCCGTTGTCGGGACCGGGATCATATGTCCTCGACGTGATCGATATCGAGAGCTTGATCCTGCCGGCTGCCCTCGCGGGACACCTCGACGGTGTGCTCTGGGTGCGGTCTCCGTGGTCAGACCAGCTGTCCAGTGGGGAGATCAACAGTTCCTCATCGGCTCCAGAGTATGGTGAAAGCAGTGAAAATTCAAGGTGTATGGTGGCGCCACGGTACGATGGATGTTTGCAACTTTGGTTAGTGCAGTGACTTGCATAGGAAGAACTATAGTCTGTTGCAGGTTAAGAAAACCTGCAACAAAGCCCACCACTTTTTCCACTTTAGCAGAGCAAATGATGAAGATGAGAAGAGTTGAGAGGGGGAAACCAGCAATCATAGCAAGCAGAAAGCTTTTTGGTAAGTGCTTAACCTGCAACAGACTATAGCACAGGGATAGGCTTGATGCACATTCAATGTTGCCATTGAAATCCCCGTCAAACTGACTTTTCCATCCTTCACCATTTTGTGCACAAGCTACATGTTCACCACCCAGTCATTGAGTTCATTAACTAACATGACTTAATCTTCAAAATAATTATGTAACTTGCAGCAGGCTTTGGGCAACCCTTCAACACCTTGACATCATAAGGAATGAATGAATAACTAAGTGTACCTCGCTAGTGCGCTCTTACGCAACAGGCAAATAAGGTAAAATTTGATTTGGATGCAAGCCTTTTAGGCATGTTCATTTGCGCAGCGGGGTATTTTACTTGTGGCTTGTTCTTTTCGCATAACTCAAAATGATTGCTTATCATTAAGGACATCTACCTTCCTATTGAGATAATTTTTTTTTCTTTTACATGAGGGTTTTTAGAATGCCCTTGCTGTCAGTTTTCATTTCAATTATTGCATCGAGAGGGCAACATGCTGCAATTGCTTTCGACCTTGAATACATAAGTAAGATATGGCTGCAAGGACGAAAACATTCTTCCAGGCAAGCTCCTACTGAACAGTGCTTAAAAGCACAAAGAACAACAGAGTAATGTCTATGATATGGTCGAAGCAGAAGCCACAAAGTGCTTGTCTGCCTATCTTCTCTATCAAAGCCAAGCAGGGCTCGGCATCGTTCTAACGTCACCGAAACCCCTGCACAAGTAGACGACTTGCTCTTTGCATAGCTGCCAAAGGGGAGCCTAGCTGAATATGAAATCTGTGAGCACGAGGTCATTGCTGTCGTTTGTTTCACCTTATAGCGGTGGCAGAGCCAAGGCTATAGATATCTTCTGCCGATTTGGTGTCGTGCTTACTATGCTGGCGGTTTATCTTCTACGAGCATTCCCTCTCTGTTGTGTCAACATTGCACCATAAAAGCGGTACATTGAAGCAAACAATCAGTAAGAGTAATCACCAGGAATGATAGCATGTGCTAAATATGTCAAGCACTTTGCTCTGAAATTGCCATCTGTGCAAAAAGAAATTTGCCAGTATAAGATTTCATGCTTCAATGTACCGCTTGAGGTGAAAAACAGTAAAAGGTACTCCCTCTGCACAAATACACACAACACAGAATCCTGTTGTAGAGCTACCTGCTTGCACACCAAGCTTTTCCTAGCATACCGAACAGAATGGAAGGCAAGCTATAGGCACTCTTTGTGGTATTAAATTATGTTTTCACAATACAGGGCCAAGCAAATTTGTTGCAAATATATTTAAGTTAGCCTGTCCCATTTATTGGGGACTTGTTCCACCACAGCACAGCAGTCACATCACTGTACTGTGGCCTTTGTCATTGTACTTTTCACATGCATAGCGATGTAAGGTTCAATCTCACGACCCTTTGATCCCCTGCATAAGGCACACGCAAGCCGAGTATGAAAGGCTGAGGCAAGTAACACAAGGCCGAATTCAAACTGGCAGACATCGCATCGCATTGTCAAGCGGCGTAACCAAAGCTTTCGCCACCGATGCCGACATAGCCAAATGCTGCGCCGCCACGTCAAAGCATCAACAGCAGTTCTTACATATGGCACAACACATTTTTATTGCTGTCCCATGTTTCACGCTTAAATTGCTTGTCATCTACTATCTATCTAGGATGGTCAAGTTTGGATGACCTGTCCCCTGCCTTACTTCCTGAGCGAGTGCATATGGACGCACCAAGTGGACGAGGGCCATGAACTTGGGCTGCGAGTACGGACTTTGGACGCCCTGCTGGAAGCCAAACCTGGCGACGAAGGAAACGCCTGGCAGCCGGAGGATCGTTGCTTCGTGCTGGGCTTTGACCTCAACTTCTACAACACCCAGGATTCATTTGTCATGGTGCTGAGTCAGCCCCAGATGCGACTGTTGCGTCAGCTGTACCACGCTTCGTTTCCTGACCCCACTGCAAACCCCGGCCTGCTCGAGGCAGCCCAGGCGAAACGCAGGGCTCAGCTTCAGCACCTCAAGGAACAGTTACAGCACCATCTACCCAAAGCCGAATTGTCAAACAGAGGTCCCAGCATTGACACTTTGAACGGGCTGTGCCGCGAAGTGGGTCCTATAAATAACCCTCAAGCTACTTCGGGGGTTGACCTGCAAGCCGATTTGAGTGTCGACCGAGATACCGACTCTGGAGTTGATTCGGGAGACGACACTGTCAATTGCCTGGTCGCCAACGGCCAAGTCGCCCCCGTCTGCTAGATCTGTCACAATCTCACAGTCCGACTTCTTGAGGGGGAGCCGTTAGAATCCTAGCTGATCCACGACGACGCCTGTACCTGCGACATGAACTCACAGCTGCAGCACCACGTGAGCTTGGCGACGAGATCCTCGCTCTCGTACGGAGCACGACCCATTTCCTTGGACAACTAAATGCCAAGCCCGCGCTCATCATAATAGCACTCTCGAGCATAGTTGGGTACTGCCCGCCTTTAGACGTGGACTTTGTTCAGGAAAAAGTCTTGGACGTGCTGCGAGAACTGTACGGTAAGGATGGGACTATGATGATCCGTCGGCGCCTGCAAATTTAGAGTGAAGTCTCTCACGTCTGTTGCATTCGTTTGCTTCTGCCAAGGCTGGTTCACACATTTGCGTTTGACTGCAACCGAGTGCGTTGTAATATCTCGTAACCAGTGGTGCCACCTATGGGTGAGACCTGGAACACTTCCATTCTGTGTACAGGTAACTGAACTGACGGTCTTGCAGTGTTTACAAGATCAAATCAATGCACTATCTACGAGAGATAGTCGAAAATTGTTAGAAATATTGCAGGCTCACGATAAAATAATGATGCTTAAAACAATTATAATATACATGCAGGAACCAATATATAGTATACCACATACTATATATTGGTTCCTGCATGTATATTATAATTGTAACACACTAACACCCCCCCCAATTTTTTTTTTTTTTTTTTCTGCCAGGCGATTTATTATGGTGTCAGAAGACTACCTAATAAATATTTTGCTACATCATCACATATATTTTTAATAAAGTAAAAAAATGCGACTGCTCGAAACTGGACTGGGGGGAAGAAGAAATATAGAGAAGTGTATTGCTGGAAGCCAAGGGGCTACAGCCAACCAGTTTTTTTTTTTTTTTCCCCCTTTGTTTTTCTGGTTGTGCGAAGCAGACAAAAAACTCGCACACTGCACGAAAAACGCAAAAGTCAAGCACGTTGTGCTTGACATTTGCATGTTTTTCAAGCTCTTGCCAATTCGTGTTTGTAAGGCGAGCGATGTCTTTAGTCAGGAGAAGGGGCGACGACGTCTTCGTGCAAATCAGCTCGGTGGCCGGGCGTGTCGAACAAAATAAGTCCTAATTGTTTTGATCGGTAAATGATTTATCTTTCAAAGCTAGACAGATTCACCAGTACTGCCAACGACAGTTCTTAAGTAGAGGTACCACGACCGTCATCCGCCGCCATCGTTTAGTCCGCTTTGTTCAGATATCTAGCCCGCGATTCCTGTGACACGACGCCGTGTTGACGATTACGCAGAGAATGCACAGAGTGCTTCCGGTTCCCTGTGAAACTTTTGTTTTCAGTCAACGTATTTTTTTTTTTTTTAATATTGAATGTGTGCCTTCATTGGCCCACGGCTTTGATTATATTTGGTGTGCGTGTCTAAACCATAGAGAACGGCACGTGACCACGGAGACGAGAGTGTGACTCAAACCGGCCAGTTCTCGATCGGCGGTTTTCAAATGGAAAGAAAACGAGTTTGAAGCCAAAAATGTTGTTCGAGGTATTTGGGCTCTCATATGTCACATACAAATAAAATCCTTGACAAACATAAATGCCGTCAGTGTGCCCTTAACTGGACTATTTGCAGCAACTCCATAATACACCTTTGCCGACACACTTCTACAGGCATCGTTATATTAGCACAAGGGACAAAGCATGATTGGCAAAGAACGTGATCTGATAGTTGTACATATAATTCGGGATGCATGTACGTAAAGTTAGACATGATCATGGGGATGTGATTTTCCTTGCAATGGTGAGGCGGGCCAGCTCAGGAGAAGCTGTCGTAGTCCAGCTTGCCTGTGCCCCCGAGCAATTCAACGTCCACTTCAATTTCGGAGAAATGAACTTGGACGCAAATTTCTCAAATTATGGTGAAATGCAGCGGACACACACAAAGCAACAATCACACCATCGGAAGAGGAAAAATGTAATAAACATAAGAACTTGTTATCATTTTTGCCATAAATTGACTATTTTAATAGTATTGCTTGCAAGGGTGGGGCAGACTTAGTAAAACGTCAAAAACTCAACATTTGAAAAAAAAAAAAAAAAAAAAGAACATTCATCTTTTCTAGACGAAGTGTAAGGTATATTTCCCCCCTAATGTTTTCAGGGATTCACACCAAAGACTAGGTATTAGTCTTATAATAAACACCGTTCAAAAATTTTTCTATACAGAACCAATACCAAAAGGCTGTTCAAAAAATATTTTGTCACGGAAATACAAATATAATAGGTATTTATACAACCCTATCACAATTCGTTGTATAGCAATACTAACCATTTAAGGTAAAGTAATGTCTCGTCAATGGACACCTCCAGTCCCCCAAAACATCCTCCATAATATGAGCTGTCTATTACAACAAGACAAAAATGCATGTCTGCCCAGTTCATTCCCGAATATTTGGTCTATGAAGCGAGGTATTCATATGAAACGGGTTCATATTAACGATGTCTAATTAACAAGGTCCAATATTAAGACAACTGTATGACACCCACTTCCATATTGTATTGAAATCTTTCTGCTTAGACAAGAAGGCACAAAACTTAATGTGTACCAACCATTTAATCATGCTTCCACATAAAATTTGAATCGTATGCACCATGCAGACCAGGTAATCAAACGGGCTAATTACCCGGTCAACCTCAGACGAGTGAAAGGGCAAAAGGCACTTAACAGTGACTGGCGAGACAAGTGTACAGTTTTAAAGAGACACTTTAATTGTGCATTTTAAAAAGGGTATTCTGTACAGAGTTGCCTAAAATAAGCACGAGATTACGCTTGTCAAGATTTCACTCAAACTTCTCAGCCATTGCCACAATAGAGTCCATCCAACCTAAAAATACTAGTCCTTCTTTGTGCGACCCCGATTCAGGACGCCACCTAGGAACAAAAAGGACAAAAAATTGTTTAGACATTTTCACAAACATGCAGGAGACAGCAGACCGAAAAGTACACGTTATGTTTCATAAAGCTTATACGTACTACAAAGCTGAGAAAGCAAATATAATGGCACCAGCGCTATGCACCTAACGGACCCACTACTGCATAAAGTAATTATTTTTATTTTTACCTTAAATACATACCTATGCTGTATATTGTGTACAGCAGTGATTCTCAAACGGGGGTCCGCAAACCCTTTAGGCCCCGCAAAGGCAATCTAGGGGTCCACAAAGCCTTGCCTCATCAGTCAAGCCCGGCAACAAAAGATGCATTTTTTCAAATTGAGAAGAAATGTTTAAATTTTTGGGTGAGTGCTCTCGTTGTGCATATGTCATTGAGAGAATTCCCACTTCACACTAGTCCTTAGCTATATCCATTTGTTAATTAAATCACTATCATAATTACCCTATACCTTCCCCTCACCACGAATAGGCTCCTCCATCATCTGTGCCGATCTACAAGGGTTCTGCGAAACATCAATAGTTGAGAACCACTGGCGTACAGTATAACCAGTATAACCTCGCTACTAAAGTTCTAGTTACAGCAGACGTTTGATTAATACGCTACCCATTTGTGAAGTCTGAATGGTATTTCTATCTATGCCGTTGAGCCAACTTCACTTATTACAGATTCTGTTATAACATACGTTTGGATATAATGCATTATATAAGAAAGCTTGCAAGTGGTTCACCATTTCATTATAGTGGACTCTTCAACAGCAGCCATTATTTCGGACATTATGCAGCTTTGGTTCGGTAGCAGTGGCAACTATTTTGCCAACTGCTGTCATTGCAATTGGCGCCTCACGAGCCTTTTATGACCCAAAGCACGCAGTGATGACGATCATCAGTACAGCTCAATAAAACATGACTACCTTCTTTCAAACTTCAGATCTTTCAATAAATCAGTTCTTTCCTAATTATCCATTCATATTTTATCAGTCTCTCTGGCCAGAACAGGCTCCAGTCATAACTAGGGTTCCGTGTTTTCGGTAAATACAGATAAACCCCGATGAATGCCAATTCTTTCAACGTTAAAATCGTTGCACAGCTCCTTTAATGTGAGACTGATACAAACTACATTCACCCATGTAGTTTGATTAGGTTCACCCTATAATCTGCATTACTTGCTCCACCTTATTGATTGTTTGCACACTGCACTACTGATAGTATAATTCATTTTTAGATTTTGTAACCGGCCCGCTAAAGTTCTAAATGCAACCAGTAGTATTTCTAAATAAATAATTAAATTGAACGTCCTGGCACTCACTTTACAAAATGAAATTATGTACTTTCGTGTTGCACTGGTAATGGCCAATGGTTTGATAGCTAGGATCCCCACTCTATGTTTAGTGCCTGGTAGCTGATTTCAACATGACTTGTATGCTACTCAAAAAATGTTTTCATCTGGATTTTGTTTTAAGAAAGTGAAGGGGTCTGCAGTCGTGCATGACAGAGTCAAATATTCAACGTACCGTAAAATACCGGGCAAGCGCCCACTCATACTTTGGAGATAATCGCAAAAAATGGGGGATGGGCGCTTGTCCAGTCATCAATTTTACACATAAATGTACTATGTGTATTTTCTCAGACCTTACAAGTTTAGTAATGGGCGCTTAATGTGGGATGGGGCGGATGTGCAGTATTCCACGGTAGTTCATATTTGTTTGCAGTGTAAACACAGGAGCCGATTTACATTTTCCAGTGTTGGTTAAAGTACATCTAAAAAGTACCCGAGGTAAAGTACAAAGTAGATTAGAGGTTATGTACTTCAAGTAAGTAGTACCAGGCACAATGTACTTGAAGTAAAGTACTATAAATACAATGCAATTTCAACGTAAAGTACCTTAAATACATTGTACTGTAAGTAAAGTACTATAAATACAACATACTTTCAAAGTACAAATACTTTTAAATACAATCTCTCATAATGCCCTTTCATTTCCCTATAGTTCTTTGTAATTGTTTTTATTTGTATGCATTGCTTCAGGGGTAATTGGGGGTGCTTCATTTATTTTCAGAAATAGTGGCAGATACTGGACAAAGTGAAGCAACCAAAGTAGTTGCTTTACTCTTGCTGATGAACTATTTAACACAATCAACTTAGAAGCCTCTTATTTCTTGGCAAAGCATAATTTTGTTATATAAATTTAGAAAGATCAGATTTGGGGAATTTACGTTAAAGTCAGGAATTGTACCTTACTCAGAAAACATTAAAAAAAATATTTTAAGTAATGTACAAGTACATACTCTGAGAATGTACATCAAGTAAAGTACAAGTTTCCTAAATCTAACTGAACTAGTACTTAAAGTGCTTCCCAACACTGCCATTTTCACAGATGGGAGCAATGCCCCATTTTCAAAAGAATTGAAGCCCACTAGTACCACTACAGTTACCAGCCTTGTTGCACTAGCATCCTGCCTACTTTTAATAAAAACAGAAGTGAACAAGTCTTGTGCATTTCAGGCAAGCTGGCCTAGGTGGCAATGGCTTCACGACACAATAGAAAAAAAAAAAAAAGATTTTATTTAAGTCAGATTTATTTAAATCACAGTAGCTCCAAAACAGTGATACTTCATCACACAATGTATTTTTAACCATGGCAGATTAATTGGCCAATCCATCCAATTACTGATAATTTTGCGGAAGTAGTTTAATTAACAACTTTTTGTATTGGTGTAGACCCACCATATTAGAACAAAAACAGGTTGTCATTTTTAATTAGTTAACTCAATTTGCTTTTTCTTTTACACTCCGATTTACTTGCCATAAGACATTACTTTCCTCGTTCTCGTTTTTGTTTTGTGTGTGTTCTGAATTGTTTTATTTAAATGACAAATTAAATGAAACATAGAAAGCTCAATGCTCCGACTGCTCAGTAGAGCACTGGATTTTGCTTGTGTCCAACCTCATATAAATATTTCTTCCTCTATGATTATTTTATTCAAATATAAACAAGCGCACATAGAAAGAAAGCAACAAATGATAACTGTTGAATAAAAATATTTTTCGAATTATTTTGCAAGAAAGGTTTGATTCAAATGACTGCAGTAAACCTGGTCCGATTTAAATCACAATATGATAACGGGTTAACACACGGGATGTGCCAACCGTGAAAAGACTGAGCAGTAAGTACATGCTGCCCACTGCTCGTATCATTTAGCTAATCTTGCCCAATAACATCTTGTGCAAACTTATTCCATAGTTAGGAAATGGAAGGCTTTAAGGGGTACTGAACCGAAATTTTGAGCCCACAAAGCAAGGCTGGGTGGACAGGCGGGGCACTGCAAAACCCCAAAGCATTACTCATACAGCGATATCTTTAACGGATCGCCATATTTTTGGAAAAGAAGTGCACGATTGAACACGGCCGACGAGGCCGACGAGAGAAGTCGCGTCACGATTCTCACTCCCTCTCCTCCTCGCTCATCCTGTAGAGCTGGTGAGCCGAAGCAAGAAGGAAAGCGAGGCCACTTCCCCTCATTCCTAAATTCTCCAGGGGGACAATGATGTCATAGCCCTTGCTTGGTCGTGCCCTTCTTTTCCAAAAGTACGGCCATTCGTTTGAGATATCGATGTACGAGTGATGTCTTGCAGTTTGTAGCGTCCCGTTCAACACTTTTGCGGCCTTGTTTTGCGAAATCCAGATTTCGGTTAAGTATCCCTTTAATGCTCAAGTGCGATATTGTTTGCCAGGTGTACCTTGCGTGGCATTCACCATGAGCAGCAGTAAGCAGGCTATCAAGGCACCTGCAAAGATAGAGGTATGGAAGTTTTACGAAAGACAATGCAAGTGAACAGGTAAACAGCTAATAAATCTGCTACTGATACTGTTGGCTGATATGTAACACTTTCATAATGCATCGAAAATTTGGTTCACCATTACTGGTACAACTATAGGCTTGGGCTGTGCCACTTGTCAAACTGGTGCCACGTGCAATTAACTTGACGCATTACATCAAAAAGAATGCCTGCCTCAGTAACTCCACAGCCAGTGAGGCAGGACTTTTTGTTTACATCCAATACTATCATATTTACACCTAAATGGTGTTACTCCTAAATACATCCCTCTGTTAATAACATTGTCCTTTAAAACAAAACGGGAATAAAATATTGTGCAACACAGTTTGCCTGAACGCCAGATGGCCGGATTCTCGCACTCATCTCTCACGACGACGAGCTTCAACACGGCTGAATGGATAGACTAACTGTGGAAACAATCGGCAAAAGTTGGGGTGGTGGAGCTCGATGCTTGCTAGTAGAGAATTTTAGTAAATCATACCGGCAACTCCAAAAACAATACCCCGTAATGATGCAAGGCATGCAGAGATGTTGGCGGAGTATCGGGAGTCGTTATCAGAGTCGTGAAAACTATCCACTATAACTCCTCAATAAGTGGGGCCCAGCAAGGTTGAAGGGAGAAAAGAAGCCCACGTGATAAGCATGGTGCAAGACATGCAACCAGGGTTCCAACAACCATGGCCACTGTACAAAACAATTTAGTTTTTATCTGGAAATATGTGAATGAATTAATCGAAGGTCCACAACTCGTTCAAATGGGCCTTGCTGGGAGCCACTACAAACCTATGCAAGTAAGGTCAAAGAAAGTCTCGACCCTACATCATGGGAAAATAGTATTCCTGAACCGGAGGTTCTCCCGACACTACGACCTTACAACTTGCAGTTGAGACTCACAGCACACCCAGGCAAGGAAGAAAACTTCCAGCATGAAGTAGCCGCTCGAATCCACTATCATGCCAGATACCATGGAGATGAGGGCCAGGCCCAGGTTCTGCACGGAGAGCATCCTGCAAAAGGAACACCAAGTCCCTCGTCCAACTGCAAGAGGCCAGCTTCCCGTCCCCATGCCCGTTTCACCTCACGGCGGACTGCAGGGGACGCACTGTGCCGTCTGAGCCGATCCAATGCCATGCGAGCGTCACACAACTTTGGGACGACCGCAGCGACGTGTGGGGCACATAGTCACGTGATACATTCACAGCGGTGGGTGAACTGGGGTGGCTCATAGCATCCACTGAAGTCCGTTGTGATGGCCGATTCATGCATTTGCATCTGATTGTGCTTGAGTGTTAAGTTTTCTTGTAACCGCTTACGACGAGAGCGTTGGAACCTGTTTGATCTATGTATACAGGGTGTTCATAAGGAAACAAAAACAAACATGGCCGAACTTCCGGGGGGGGGGGGGGGGGGGAGTATGTTGCTTTAGGGTTGGCTATTGTTTTTGCTTGTTTTTAAGGACCAGCAATGAGTAGCAGTACTTTAAGAGTCTCGCCGCCGAGGACCATCTGCGGTACCTCCTAAGATACTTATACGGGATCGACATGCTTTCTAGAGCGCTGCACGGGCCTACCTTTTAAGACCCAGCCCGGCCCGGGCCTGCTGACTCTTAGTCTTGTAGTATCTCGGGTTGTTCTAGACTTGGTCTGGAACGGTTGGTGAGAACACTAACATTTTATTTCGTTAACTGATTATTACTTGGCCAAATTTATAATAATGATGAAAGAGCGTTGTCGGCGTTTATTCAGGCCGCTGGTCCCATGCCGTCTCGCTGCTCACTCCGTCTCGTCTCCCTTTATTCCTCTGTCCGACTTCTTTTTAAACCCTCGTGCTGAGGGTTACCTCGCGATGGCGTGAACTGGTGCAATCGCGAGGCAATACGTCAGCCAGATGATACAGCAGTATTTACAGTGCTATGGTGTGATTGCCAAGATGTTATCTAATGTGGTGCAATGGATGTTGCGCGGACTTATGTAAGCGTGCGGCAACATCCGTCGACGACGCAGCACTTGAGCCGGGTAACGTAACCTGACGCTCTCCGGGGCCGCTCGATCGAGTGGAGAAAAGTTCTCTCGGGAGCCGCTAGGTCGGTGCGTGCGTACGTGACCACAGTCTTATTTGACCCAGACCCGGCCCAATAGGATGCCTACCTGATCGAGCAGGGCCCAGACCTGGCCCAGTAGGCCAAGGCATGCCTCATCTCTTAAATTCAAAGCTGCCCTGGGAAGGTGTTGGTGCATTTGGTTCGTCTTAGCCTAATTTGTACGAAAGACGCTGTCAAGACATTACGTGTTGGGTAAAATGCGAATGTAAACAAAGAGATTTTAATAGCATTTGTTCAAAAGATGAAAAAAGTTTTGAGACATTATAGAGCATATACAAGTCACAGATTCCATGGAGTCCAGTATGAATTGAAGTCATGATGGAATTAAAATATTCCGTATTTGCGTGTTCGTCACAGCGAGTTTGCAGTTTGGCTTTTTTGTTTCTTTCAAATCTAAACGATCATTGTGGTAACGTTTTCGTCTCAACGTTTTACAAAGTGTGCTACACCACTGCCCGAGCCCGGCCCAGGCCTGGAAACAATCCTTGCTACCCGGCCCGGGCTTTTGGGTAGGTCCGGCCCTGTGCAGAGCTCTAATGCTTTCCTGATCCTTTGGGTGAAAAAAAAGAGGGCTTGTTCCTCAAAGAAATGACAAATCTGCCGAAGGTATCTTGAGCACATCTTCACGACTACCTATTTGAGCTGCCTGGTTCGTATATGCAAGAACGACTTAAAAACTACTAGTCCTTAAACGTGTTCAACTGCTCCGTGACTGGCAAGGCATCGGCAATGGGCACCTACCGTAAAATACAGAGCAACTGCCCATTCTACAATAAGTGCCCATTCCTCAATTTTGAAAAAATTGGGAAGATACACAAAGGACGTATCTTTACGTATTGTTGACCTAACGAGTGCCCAACCCCCAGTTTTACGTGGTTATCTTGAAATTTTTAGTTGGAGCTTGCTCGGGATGTTACGGTACCTCCCCCAGGCACCAAAGATAAGCGCCAAGCTTCCCCGCATGGGTCGCTGAGCTCAGTCTCAGTTTTAGTTGACAATCTTCCGAAAGCTTCGATTACGCTTCTCCTCGGCACGACTTGAGTCTCTGTGGCGCACCATTTGGTAATGTTTCGACTCGCTTACTTTGGTAATCAAGGTTTCTTTCCCAGAGTGCCGTGTCACCTCGCGTTTATACGTGCCATTATGGCATCGTTGGTAGTTGTCGTTTCACGTACGGGGATAGTCGGTTGCGTCTGTCGCATTGCACCATTTGTCAGCAGTGCGTCAAAGCAGGCTATCACCATCCGCTAATGGCCCCGTCCGCGATTGCCCAGGCTGGGCGGTTGCATGGACGGTGTCCCTCGTCTCGAGATGATCAAAGAACTTCATATGCGACATTTAGATCGTGCCGGCGCGCGTCAGCCACTCAAAAAGCGACCTGGGGGGCATTTCTAGAGCGTAGCTCTCTTGCAACTGCTTGCCAGTGAACCGAGAGTCGTTGCGCATCCACCCAAAAACCCAAGGTAAACATGAGAGAACCAGAAGTATCTCTCTTCCCCAATCGTGGCGGCGGAAAGTGGAACAAACATCCCGCGTACGTTTTCTAAATTTTTTTTTTTATGCATCAATCACTCGCCGTAGGCTCGAGATAAATCTGACGACGTCACGAGCGACCATTTCTGATAGACAGAGCTTAGCTTTGATCTTGCAAATACTGCATAATCTTCAGTCTAGTCCCGTGCAGTTCCAGGGCTACCTACTAGACGGCACCAGCTTGCCAAACTTCTCTCTCGTCGTAAGCGGTTATACGAGAAAATGCAATGCACCCGAGCACAGTCAAACGCAAATGTGTTTGACTGCGACCAAAGAGCAATCACTTCCCGCACGGCAAGAGGGCTGACTGGCGGCGAATCATATTTTCGAACACACGCAATTCTCGTGAGAAAAGCGATCGCTCGCGAATGCCCGTTGCAAAATTGACGGCGCCCTCCGGTTTCTGCATCAAATAGCAAAAGAAGGGGCATGTCCAGTGGCGTCACTAAGGTCAGCAGCACCCGGGGCAATAGACCCAAAACACCCCCCCCCCCCCCCCCTTTCACTGCTCTGGTGGCATGCCACAACCCGATCCCCTCCCTCCCCTCCCTCCCTCCCTCCCCCCGTTGCGACACACCCCTGAGCACTGCACCGGGGGCAATCCCCCCCCCACTTGTGACGCCACTGGGCACGTCGCTATCCTCGATCCCGTTTTTAATAGGGAAATTGGGAGCGCATCAATGTAATCTAGGGCTTTTTAAAATACTCTGAGAGCTCATGGATTGAGTTATATGGCCATAAATAGATACTCTAAGAGATGCGTAGACAGCGCGAGATTGGCATCGGCGACGTACATGCCGTAGGCGGTTCCCAGCTGCCTCTCAGGTACCACCATCGCCACCAGAGGCCAGAAGGAGCATGCCAGGAGCGAGTAATTCAGCCCCATGTACACCTGCACAACAAGAGAGATGACGCGGTCGGCAAACGAGCTGAGCGATGCGAGTGGACTCTAAGAGTACGGTTGGTAGGATTTGTCAATATCGACGATGGATGCCCTACTACGCCAACCCCAATATCAACAGCGACAACAACAACGGACGTAATTTTCAGTGGTGGAAAGCGCCCATAACAGCTATCGTTGTAAAAAGTCTGAGCATTAGCGCATCGAGTCAAGTGTGATGCCTCAAAGTGTCAGCAGTTTCTCCTAGCACTTCGGTACATAGCAGTGAAGCTTGAGGCACGAGCGCGCCGATGCAAAGTGGTGAGGCTCGACGCCAGAGTGTTGGTGCAAAGCAGTGAAGCATGATGCGAGAGCCCAAAGTATTCCGTAGACGTCATTAGTCAATTTTTAGAATATTACTGCACCACAATTACTAAACGGTATTTGCGAATCATTCAATTTAGAATATTCATACGCTTCTAGGAATTAGCTGCTGGCATAATGTTGGCGCAAATTCGCAACATTTTAGTGAAGAGTAACAAGATGTAGCAAGCTAGGCATGTTGGAAAAACGTAGCGCAAATGGCGCAGCGATAACATTGCTGCATAAACCGTCCCTTTTGATTTAATTAATCTACGTTCAAAGATTACACAGAGGCAGATCGATCGCAAGCCACTCACCATGGCCACCCAGGGGTTGATGAAGGTGAAGGCCAGCAGGCTGTGGCTCACAAGGGTGCCCACCACCGCCACCGTCACCCACAGGAGATTACGTCCCACCAAATCCACCAGGATGCCGAACACAGGGCACGCAAAAGCCGTTATCAGGTATGGAGTGCTGCAAAGAGCGTTCCCTTAGCAGGTCCGGGTGCACCAACCGGACCAAACTCTCACGCTCCCAAAACAACAAATTTCTTGCCGCAATTGCTGCACAGAATATCGTTGTTGAAATGCGATAGAATTCTGCAGTCTTGTGTTGCACAAACATTTCTTTATTAACCCCTTAAGCGTTTTTAGTTCTTGGGAATTCCTGACCCTCAACTGCTTAAGAAAGGAAGTGGGTTATCAAAAAATATTTTTTGTTTATTGGTCTATGCTGATATCATAACTGCAATCAGATTTCAGATATCTCGTTGTCAAAAGTTAACAAAATAAAATATTAACTAGCTAATTTGAGGATGCATTTTAAAAAACATTGATAAAAACGTTAATAAAAAAAAGGTATCATTTGCTTCCTAAAGAAATGCCATACAAGCTAAAGCTATTTTTCTTTCTTTAGCATTATATGATCATGTAAAAAAAATTAAAGTCAACAGAAGACATACAATAGAGACTATAAGAATGTCTAATAATGAAATGCTAGTGCTAATATACCAAAAAATATTATAATAAAAATAGCTTTAGCTTGCAGTCTAGTTTATTCCAAAGAAAATAATACCAAGTTTATAAAAATCGGTTGAACGCAAGTGAATCCAAAAGCCTATCAGGCCGGAGAATATGTAACGATGTTGAAGCTTCAGATGAGTGGAATGCCTTTGGTTTGAACTTCATACTAAGGGAGCTCAGACACGTGTAAAGAAAGCAGCCCCATATGCAACAATTGGTTAGCTTTAAGATGGGCCGTTTCAGGGGGCTGTCTTCAAAACACCAGCTTGTGAATGGGTGTGCCTGGCTCTCAGAGAAGCCCGGGACAATAATCCTGATCTGGGCCTGCCCTGTGCCTTGTGGAGAGAGTCTTCTTCATGCTGCCTGCATCCAAGAACTCTTTGTTGGCCTTGTGCAGCCTTCAACTGTCTTTCTCGATGCTCCTCTTGACGAGGGCAGTGCGAGCAGTGTAGCCCAGGCTGCAAGCCACACTCTTGTTCGTCTTCCTCACTCCCTGGTTGAAGACGCTCGCACCTTCAGCAACAGCCCTCTGTACACTGATGCGTGGGTGTCCTTCAAGATCTGCGCCCAGATGACGGAGTGCTGGCTTTCACTCGGATTCTGCGTCTTACCATCACTGCACCGCTGGACCAAGTCCTTGTCAGTGAGTCTGGCAAACACTGGTTCCAGTGCTTTTCAAACAAAGCCAGAGAGGGCTTTCTTGTGGCCACAGGGCTGCTCGTCGTTGGCAACTGCTCTGTTGTAAGAACACCATGAACAGGCTCCCTGAGGGCAGAGGCCGTGGTCGGGAGACCTGTCAGTAGATGACATGTGGTGAAGGGTGGCTTGCACAGCTGTCTGTATAGCAGGAATGTCATGGCTGTGAGTCTGAAGGGCGTAACCATAGTAGTAAGTTATTGTCTTTATCCTTTTTTGCGCCAACCTGCCCTTTCCTCCGAGCACTTTGCCTTGAGCCTTCTTTCCAACAACAAGCGTCCGCAAAGCTGATCCCATCCGTTTGTGGACGTGGTTGAGGCAGTCCTTTTCAATTTCCACGCACCCGCCTGTGAGAGCATGATGCGTCCTGCTGTCTCCGTCACAGAGGACCAATGTGTAGTGCAGAACGTGCTTCTCGAATGACCTTCTGACCATGATGAGCGCTGCCGCCACCTTTATTCGGCCAGACTTGCAGCCAATGTTTTTTTTGCAGTCTGGCTTGTGCTCAGCAAACCACGCGCTGTAGTTTTCCTCTTCAAGCTTTGAGCCAAGTGAACATCCCAAGCAGAGGCTGCACAGGACGATGTGGTCAATCACCAGGCCTCTGTACAGCTCCACGATGCAGCCCACACCAATGTGAGATGTGAGACTTGCTTCTTCCAGGTGCCATCATACATGACGTCAATGTCGTTGGGAAGGTTGAGAAAGTCCGCATAGAGGACCCTCACAGCCTCAGCACTTTCTGTTTCACAAGCCGCTGCTAACAGCCCACAGGTTTGCATCATTGTCGGCAAGTGGTGCTGTAAAGTCTTATAGTGAAGGCCTCTGTGAGAAAGGTTCAAGGCCACACAAAAGACGGAGAGTGCAGTGGACCCTTTTCCAATGGACTGGATTCCCTTCACAGCTCTCACGTTGAGCTCAAAAGGGGGTAATCCTTGCCTCCCCTCGAGTTCTAGGCAACGAAAAATGCTTCTCGCAGAAGCCGCACGACAGGCACGTCAGCACCACCTTCACAGCCATTCCGTACTCCTTCTCCTTGGCTTTCTCGAGCGTAGGCGCAGCCAATCTGCACTGCCCACATTTGGTGGTCACAAAGAACATGTTCAACACCTTCAAATCCATGATCAATGATCACAAAGTGCGTGCCAGAATCTGTCCCTTCATCCTCGACAGTGACATTGATGAGGTCAAACTTCCGTTGTGTTCCATGACTTTGCGGTGAAATCCTGCTTCAACTCGTCAGCCCGCACAGCACGTTGAGCAGTTTCACTTGCCATGCAGAAATGCGAGTCGAGTCATGACGCGCTAGGGCTGAAGCCACCGTCTTCATCGCTCACATCAAGGGTAAGCACCTCGGAAGACGATGCAGCTGCTGGCAGTTGAACCTGCCGCATGTCTGCCACAAACGATGCAGCTGGCGATGCGAGCGAAGTCCTCTTGTTCCATGCCTGACACTTTTACTTGCCGTACGCACGCTGCATTGAAACCTTCACACTAGGCATCGCGATCACTACCGATGTCTCCTAAAGATGTGGAGCTAAACCAGGCAAACACCGAAAAATGATGTGCTTAAAATCAAAACGTAACCACTAGCAGACGACAAACAACAATCTCAGCTGCTCCCGGCTCCTGGCACGCCGCGAGGGAGGGGAGGAGGGAGAGGAGAACAACATGTTTCACGAGAGGAGGCATGCGCTTCGGCTAACAGCGACAGCGCTCGCTGTGGTTTATGCTCCTTAGCCAATCGGTAGCTCGGTTTTTTTCTCAGAGGAAACGCGGTGGTTCTGTGCTTTCCAAGGGTGGACACAATTTTGAATGGCATCAAAAATTTACTCTTAAAAAAAAGTGTCCACGACTTCTTTTGGAGGGTATCTCCACGCCACAGATTTGACTCCTCCATGACTCCAGTTTGTAGAGTCACTTAACTCTTATTTAAAGAGAGTCCTGCGACTCTCAACACACTCGAATCATGTTAGTGTACGGGCGACTCCAGGTGACGTAGTCAATTGCGACTCTAGTACTGACTGTCGCCCTGTCTTGAGTACCATATAGCAGCCCTAATCGAGTGTCAGTTTGTTGTACAAGAGACTTCCCAGCACCTGCAAGATTCAACTTCATTCAACCTAAAAAAGAGTAGCAACATCAACTGCGTGCAAGTATAAAAGTTGAAATGCAAACTTCGATTCCACCTAAAAATGGTTAATTCAACTGTCTGTAAGCGTAAACGTCGAAATGCAGATTAAAGACCTTGCAATTTCCTTCCTGAAACATGGAACAATGAATGATGATGCTCTGAATTATGTGTATGTCGGCCTATGGTTTCAGAGTGTGCTGTGCAAGTGCCAACTTACACTACAAAGAATGTTCGCCCCATTTTACAGCAAAAGGTGCGGTTCAATATTGCCGGCATGGTTTCCCCTTATCTTGAAACTGTACAGTTTGTAAAAATAAGGCATATAATTTTATAAAATAACGGAACACTTTTAGCTCCACTTTAAGAACAGTTATCCATTTTCCATTTACCGCAAAAGTTGCCGGTTCTATTCGCAACTTTCACAACCTATAGAGGGCACACCGGTGCCTATCAAAATGGCTGTCATCTGGATGATCGTCATAGAACAGCGGTGCGAGGTTGGGTTTGGGACGCGTAAGTAATTCTAGTTTTGCTATCTACGAGCAGTATTAGACCCTTACATTATTTTTTCACGCCAGGAAGGTGTAGGCAAGCCCATTTATTATGAGGCTGTCATGATTCTAAAACATGACATAAAAGGAGGTTGAAGGGGCAAGAAGAAAGAAGATGATGCCACGTGAGACAACGATTTTTGGAAGGGAAGAAAAAGAAGAGGACGGCGAAGCAGGGATAATCGAAGACAGAGACCGGGAGGAAGTGGCGGATGGGGTCCATGGCTACGCTCCAGGACGCGCCCGACCCTTGCTGTGCACAAGCTGTCGCGGTGAGAGTTCCACACTCCCCTTCAGATGCCTAGGAGACAGGGGCCTTCGCTGCTTTGGGCAAGTCGCTTTGGTTCGTCGACGCAACGAACTTCAACTGTAAGGCCTGCTCCGAACAGCATCATTTCTTGGAACTGTAGATGTACTTAACCGTGTGTGCATTATTTCCCCTTTTACTGTGTACATACTCCCATGCTTTCCGTCATATCTTCGTCTTGTTTTTTGTAAATATAATGCGTTGTAAATTATTCGTTTTCGGCATCGCCTCTATCGCATTCGCAACGTCTCCGGCCGAACTGTGACAATGGCGAGCTTGCCAGGATACTTCTAACATCCTGATATTACGAAGTCCGAGATGCGCGAATGTTGATAGAGATATGCCGATACACAGAAGTGCAATTTAGAGCGAGTCATCACTACGTAAAACATGTGCCGGTAGTGAGGACCCAGTCTCATTATTTCAGGGCCATGGAAGTTCCTTCAAAATAACGCTCGTAGTGCAAGGTGATGAGATGGATCTGCGTAAGGTGCAAGAGATTGGAAACGCTGTAGGACTAGAAGGGATCGCACTGAAAGACTGGTTGAACGGTTTGCTCGAGGCAGAAAAGGCTGACCTGAGAGAAGAGCAAAAGTGGCAAGAGTTGCTACAAAAAGAAGGCGAGCGGGGACGTTTTGCCTCGGGAAAGGAACAAGAGTGGAGAGAAGAAAGCGCCACGGAAATGGCACGCATAAAGACGGAATGCAACCACCTGGAGGAAATGATAGCGCTGCTGGAAGCTGCAGAGGAGGCACAAAATGGTGCGGAAATGTCGAAGGATGACGTCTCACTGCAGATAGAAGGTCCACAAAGGAGGAAAGCTTCGGAGCTTACGGGAAATTCTGACGAGGCTTGTCCGCTTGTCGCAGAAAACGACAAGATGAAAAGTAAGAGAGGGTCCTTCGGAGACTCGGATCCCCATTTAAGAGCTGGTGCGGAAGCTGAAGCTTCAGCCTTTGCAAGCGGAGAAGATGCTGAGGTGAAGATGCGGCCCATGGTCGTACTGAAGAAGGCCCAGCAAAGCAAAAGGAGGGCTAATGTACGGATGGCTACTTCTGCTGGTCAGAAAGTAAAGAGCAGAAAACATCTGGCACGTGTGGTTCACCGGAGTGCTCAGTGGAGACCCCGGTTGAACGCTCAAAAGACGCTGCTAGGGCCGTGCAACGGTAAGCTTAGGAGGCCACGAATTGGCGCGCAATTGAAAGGTCACAGTGTCTGCAACGGAGTAAAAATGCCAAACAAGAAGCCAAGCGCGCGCTGTGCTGACGTTGGAATTGCGATCTACCCTATCGCGATTGACCGCGCTCAGTTAAGCTGTTACCCTGAGATGCTATTGAGCGTTTTGGTGGACTGGACGGCCAAAAGACCCAGACTGGGAGGGTAGCTGAGCACTATGATTTGATTCCATTCCTGGCTGAAACGATTAGACTGGGTCTTTTCCTTTTTCGCAAACGTCAATCCTGATATTTCTAAGTACATCTGCTTTGTATCTCTAGATTCTGTTTGGCAATTTTGAAGTGCTTTCGTCACGAGGAGAGGTGTTTTTGTATTCGTGGCTTGTAGTAAAAAAGTGCAGTATGAAAGGAGGTTGAACATTGGAAAATAATTACTTTGTGTTATTTTTCGGCACGTGGTAGTCAGATTTTCGGAAAGGTGCTCCTTCGTTCGGTGATTTTTGTTCTGTACGGAATTATTCAGTTTTGAAATGATCTTAGCGCTCAGTGATTATGCTTTGAAGGTTAGAAAAGTTTTGTGTATTCAATTATGTCGCTTTTCAAGTGTTCAAAATAGGGGGGACTTTTATACATGGGGAAGTGCATGTTCCAAAAAAAAAAATTAACTACGATTTTGTTTTGAAGATAAGAAAAGTAAGTTAAACGGATCTACGAGACTTTATGTGCATAAAGTACTGCGCAATGCTTGTGAAGAGCCAGAATTTCAGTTTGGTTATTTGTGGGAATTTGGGAAGATGATGCAGCTGCTGCATATCAGTGAGTCAATAATTACATATTCGGAGGTTCCAAAGGCAGATAAAAAAAAAAAAGTTTAAATAGTTGAGGATGTTTAGGAATGTCGGAACTTCGATATTTCGCGTCACTTGATTGCGCTTTATTTTTCACGCTGTGTTTCCTGAACGATTGTGATTGGAGGCAATGATTTGTGGATGGAAACTCTTCAAGAAACCTGTGCTGTGAAAGTGTAGCTGTGGAGGATGGCCATTGTGCTTGGTGGTCAACTACCGCAGGACAGCACCTTCTGTAGATGAAGATCTCAAGAAAGAACTTCATGTTATGAAATTCTCGTTTGCGGGGGGTAATGTCATGATTCTAAAGCATGACATAAAAGGAGGTTGAAGGGGCAAGAAGAAAGAAGATGATGCCACGTGAGACAACGATTTTTGGAAGGGAAGAAAAAGAAGAGGACGGCGAAGCAGGGATAATCGAAGACAGAGACCGGGAGGAAGTGGCGGATGGGGTCCATGGCTACGCTCCAGGACGCGCCCGACCCTTGCTGTGCACAAGCTGTCGCGGTGAGAGTTCCACACTCCCCTTCAGATGCCTAGGAGACAGGGGCCTTCGCTGCTTTGGGCAAGTCGCTCCGGTTCGTCGACGCAACGAACTTCAACTGTAAGGCCTGCTCCGAACAGCATCATTTCTTGGAACTGTAGATGTACTTAACCGTGTGTGCATTATTTCCCCTTTTACTGTGTACATACTCCCATGCTTTCCGTTATATCTTCGTCTTGTTTTTTGTAAATATAATGCGTTGTAAATTATTCGTTTTCGGCATCGCCTCTATCGCATTCGCAACGTCTCCGGCCGAACCGTGACGGAGGCCAATCATCCAGAAGACTGCTAGGCGAAAATCAGTCCACTTCCAGCTGGATTATAGAACTGGAAATGAGGCAGTCGAGCTGGGTTCCAGCTGGACCCAGCTGGGATCCAACTGGACCCAGCTGGAATCCAGCTGGACTGCCCCATTTCCAGTTCCATAATCCAGCTGGAAGTGGACTGATTTTTGCCTGGATAGGGAGCGCGATTCTCACACCGCTGTACCACCATCGCTGAAAGTTGTGGACAGAGTAAAACTTCCGCCGAGTTCACCGCAGCTCTCTCTCTCTCTCTCTGGAGACTCGCTTCCTTCTCCGTCGTTTAACCAGCGATAACAGGCATGAAAAAAGAGGTCAAGGCTAACCCGCGACTGGCTATTCTCCGAATCAATTAGTGGCCGCATGTTAATAGAAGCGTCGAAGGTAACTCTCCAAGGACCGAGCCGTTGTGGTAAAACTGGTCATGGAGGGACGATGCGAGGCAGGATGGAACAAAAGAGTTTCCCCTCGAATTATGCTACTGGGGGGGGGTATTCACACAGGCGGCATGCTTTGCGGCACGGGCGTCGGTTTAACAAATATTTCAGAATAGCAAACTTTAAAAAAATCCCCAGCAGTTTTCCTATGCATTCTATGCAAAAATGTTTCAATTAAACGAAAAACGAATTTCGAAATAGTGAATATTTTAGTTCAACGAACTTGATCTTTAGACCCAGGGTTATTTTTTAAATCAATTTGATGAAGTTTTGTGCTCAGCAGTGGTGGCATAGCCGATGCCTGCCGTCCCACCGCCACCTCTGCAGCGGTGGTGTATCATCATTGGTGTTTACAGCGCCACCAAGGCAAAGCGGCGGTGCAGTAGATGAAAACGAATTATGTGGTGTCTGTATCTTCTTTGTCATCGGTTCTGTTCAGCCATCTTAGTTTTGAGTAACAACGGCAGGACAGCAGTTTGTGCGCCAACTTTCATAATGAGTACGACGAAACGTAAGTGGTTGTCTCAGACAAGCTCAAAATCTTTCAGCATCTGGACAACGGTCAAAGGCAAGTGAACGTTGCAAAGGACTATGGGATTCCACTGTCGACGTTTTCAACGATAGTACGACAATGACAGTTGTCAACAAAGTTGTCAACGATATGACCACATGATTTTTCACTTTGCTTAGGAACTGAGGAGGAGAGATGAGGAGGAAGTAGTTGGAAAATCAGTTCATGGTCTCTTCAAAGAAGATGTTTCAAATACCTTTTTTTATGTTTTCTTTGTCACTACTCAATGTGCGCTTTATTTTTCTTCCAACATTCACAATAAAGTACTGCCAGAGGTTATACAGACCCTACTTCTAAAGGCGCACGTCACACAATGTTTCCAGTAGTTTCTGAGGACGAAAATCAAACTTGAATCCGACTTCCTGCAGTGGAAGCTAACGGGGTGCAAATACGAGCGTTAGCACGCTGACGGGTACCCGTAGCAGTCATGGGTTTCACAAAACACACCACCTAGCTAGGTGGTACCAAGCCAAGCCAAGATTTGTAGAACTCAAACCTTGTCCACCGATCTACGAGATAAAGCTGCCTAGTACGGGTCCCTATTGTTTCGTCAAAACTCATTTCGTGGAATTTCATTTTATGGACAGCATTACATTAACGCATGTTTCGTCGTCACTAACCTTTCGTCGTCACTAACCTTTCGTCGACACTCGTTAAACGAATTGCACGCTGTAGGGACATTTCGTCATGCATGTATCACAGGGGTGCACGTTAACCCAGCCCCCTACCTGCATTCACGCTGCTTTGCAGCGACAGTCTGTGGCGGCGCATTACAAAAATGTTAACCCACCTGGACGACCCATACATGCCGCTTTACGGCGACAGTCTCATGCAGCTGCATACAAAAAAAAAATAAACTGAGCTGTCGTTGAAACATTGCGGGCCGATGAAACGATCTGTCAATGAAATGTTGTTCGATGAACTGATGGCCACCACCCTGATACACTAACCAAGTGCCTCGCTCGCGCCCCCCAGGTTGGTTCCGAACCTTCCTTGACAAAAGCTTGAGGGTCATCCAATGCGCAAAGCACGTGTACAACAAGGAGCAGTACACGCTCGCTTTCACGCCGCCTGCACTCACAAGAACACATTATAAATGCTCCAAAAAAAAAAGGGCTGAAAAGTAAAACGAATGGGCGAGCACTCACCAATCAAACTCAAATCCACAGCTGGTTCTATGGGCATGCTGGCACGTGGGACACTTTTTTTCCAAGAACATTCTTCAATGTTTTGTTCGAAAGCCTGAAAGCGCCCGAAAGTTTGTAAGTCGCTTTACTTTTGGATGGATGGATGAATGGATGAATGAATGTTAATACCCTTTGTAACAGGCAGTCGCTTGCGCCACCAAGCTCAGGTCTAAAAAGACAACCACATGCTTCCTCCCGCTCTTCTAAGCCAATTTTCTCTCCCTAATTATCACCAGGCAGTGCAGGATATCACCAGGATGCCCTTTGGGGGATCGGGCAAAAAATCTAAAACCACCACCCTTGCCTTTTCCCCCGGACGAGGAAGTCGCCAATTTTCCTCTGGTCAAACCTTGCCGGCATTACCCCAGCACCGGACCCATTGGGGGACAGGGTTGAGACTTTGGGCTGGAGCCACACAGGAGGGAGTCCCAATTTTCCTCTGCCCCACCTGTCCCCAGCTGTGCTAGTTAGTTGTGCATCACTCAATTTTCCCTAGATAATTTCCACCAATCTTCTAATCTCCTCTTCGTGACTGTAATCCTTTTCTCTTCCATCCTTCCATCATTGCCAACAAAACCTAGGGACCCAGCCAAATCTGTCACCCCTTCAGGGAGGGCAGTGTGAAGCCCCGTGCACTTCAAAACAAAGTGCTCTAGTGTCTCACTCTCATTATGGCAAGCAGCACATAATGTGTCTGTCTCCTGAAATTTAGCTCTATACGTCCTCATCCTCGAAACTCCCGTTCTCGCCTCAAACAGTAAAGAACTTCCCAGTGAATTGTCAAACACATTTTTCTTTCTTATGTCCTGTTTTTGTGACCTGCTCATTGTTGGAGCTGATGTTTCCTGCATTCTTACCTACTACATTTTTCTTTCTGCATCTTTCACTGCCTTTTTCACTAAAGTGGTCTGCTCAGCCCCATCACCAATGTTTAGGTATTGAAATGTAAGCTTTCGGGTTCAGTTTGTCTATTTTGTGTTTAAACTTTTCATGCATAAATACTTAATAACTTCCGTGCCCACCACATATCATCCATTTCAGTCAACCATTGTTCACATTTCAACTTGCTAATTGCCTCCCTGCTCTCAAAAGACGACCAGCCCACGTCTCTTTCCACGTGCTCCCAGTGACAATCTGCTTACGCTTCTTTGCGGAATTTCTAATCCTGATTGAACCTTGGAGTTCATGCACAGAACTGCATTGCCAAAAGACAGTCCTGGTACCATCACCCCTTTTCATATACCTCTGACCACTTTGTATCTAATATAGTTCCATAGTGCCCTGAGCTTCATAACAAGTGAATTTCTTTTCCCTTTTCTAATTATATTCTCCACGTGTTCCTCTAGATATTTCCTTCCCTCATTGAGCCAGACTCCCAAATATTTGTATTTTATTCCTACATGGTCTATTACAATGTCTTGTATCCTCAGGGGTTCCCTCTTTTCATTGTTAAACACCACTACTCCAGACTTGTCACTATTAAAACTCATGCCTAAGGTGTTTCTCTCCACATATTCAAGCTTGTTCCTGTAACATATCTTGGTTATCTGCCATAAATACTATTTCGTCCACATACATCAATCCTGGAATTACCTGTGCTAACCCCCCCCCCCCCCCCCCCCCCCATTTCTCCCTTCTTCCATATAACTCGCATCAAAACCTAAGTTGCTCTGCTCTAATTTCATTTCCATTTCATTGATATATATCATAAACAGTAGAGGTGACGGTAGACAGTCCTGCACGAGTCCTCTTTTTATTGCTGCGGGTTGTGTAGTTTCTGCTTTCTATCTTATGACTACCTTATTGTCTGTGTAGACCTGCTGAAAAAACCTAACCAAATTCGCATCCGAGTTACACTCCTTCAGCTGACCCCAGAGCTAACCATAAGGGAGTTTGGACCTTCACTGCTATTTCTATACATTGTGTAGTGACGATTAAGTTATCTTCCAGTCCTCTATCTCTCTGGAATCTGTTTTGGAGCTCACGCAGTATTTGCCTATCTTCTGCCCGCTCCTCCATTCTCCGCTTTACTATCTGCATAGCTAATCTATAACTGAAGTTACTGTTATTGGGTGATGTAACCTAACATCGCCTTTGCTTCCTCCCATAATTATTTCGTAATCACATGCCGTAACTTCAATTCGCTTAGGTATTTGTTTTTCCTAGTGTCTTAATGAGTTCCATGGGTATGTCGTCAGGGCCTGTCGCTGTACCCACTGGAACCTTACTTTCTGCCTTATCCCATTCACTTGTGGTTGTCTCCATTGTTATACAATTCTGCACCTCCTCTACACTGCCACTGTCAGTGCTATCCACTGTCCCCCTCCGCTCAAGCTGGGAGAAAGCCTCTTCAATATAGTCCCGTGCCTCCTCCCCCTCTACTCTTCTCCCCTCCAGTGTGGTCAGTATGTTACGATGGTGATGGCGATGCGGCAATGTTCATTGGTTCCGACCAAGCTCATTTGATGCAACGTGAATATGCTTGTTTTGGTCGACTTCAATTCAAACTTTTAAATACAAAAAACTGTTTTAACATTTATATAATTATTCCTAATAAAGCATGTTGGAGTGCATTGTGTACCTAACTGAAGCTTGGCTTCGTTTCATTTTAACATGGCGGCGACCACCATTACCCCGTGTGCCGTGTTCAACCTATTTGTTGTGCACTGGTTGTCCTGTTGCCCATCTCCTGCGACCCACGTCAGCCATAAGCCTGCTGTCTAGATACTGTGTGCCTGCCAGAAAGAACATAGTCTTCTTGGAAGCAAGGCCCCCACTGGGGTTGTTCGGACTGTGGCTCAAACGTTGTCAGCACCCACGAACCGTGTCCACAAGCCTCACGCCATTTGCTTGGTCCTTCCACTTTTTTGGCGACGGATCCCCCGCCCTGGCCTCAGCCCTACATGACCTAGCTGGTGAAAATCAATCTATGACAATGCGGTGTCTTTGGAATGCGATTAATACGATCGTGGCTCTTAAAACCTCAGTAGCCCCACTTCAATTATGACCTCTTCAATGTGAACACTCTTATCTTACTCATGTTGAATTAACCTGAGACTAGGGTAGAGAAGAACCATCAAAACATAGGAGGAACAGAAAATAGACAGGACGACGTCTCTCTTTTGAGACGTCGTCCTGTCTATTTTCTGTCCCTTCTACGTTTTGATGTTTCTTCTCTACCCCAGTCTCATGTTAATTCAACATGGTTGATATTCACCAGCTCGCCTGCACCCTTACGATTTTTTCTACTCTTATCTTCGCAGCGTCCTGACTCTTCGAATGGTCATTCTACAGGCGACGCTCCAAGACGCAAGCATTCTGCATTGTTTCAGCTTGCAGTGTGGTTCTCAAAATGGGCACTTGGTCCCGAATAAGCTGCTGCACCTTCACTCACTCCCTGAGACCATCCCATGACAGTTCTAACAGCATGTGAAACATGAATGCAGGATTCGGTTCGCGGCAGTCACCTTGTCAATTGGTACAGTGAAGCGCACTAGTTACTGAAAGGATCATACTAAGAACTGCGGAGGTGCGCTGGTAGTGGTACCTTTCCAATTACCCTTTTTTGGCGACGCTGTAACCTGGAACTCGAACCTCCCATAAGCATGGCGAGGTGCTGCTATGCTGTGTATGCTGCCTGGCTTCCGTGAAAGCAGAGTTCTATGACATGCCCAGCAAGCCACTGGTGCTCATTAACGCTAGAATCAAATATGTGCATACCAGAAGTCTTCAGGTTGAGTCGTGAGAATGCATACCATGGAACTATTTCCAGTGGCCCAAGTGCTCGACAGTTCGACGGGACAGTGTCCAATTGTTTTCAACAGGTTTATTAATTGTGATAATGCCTCCCTGCAATCGACTCCACTGCTGTTACAGACAACCTGATGCTGATGCCGCTTATCAGGTAACCCCCGAAACCACAAGGGTTTGCAGAACAACACCAACAAGGTCTACTGCAAACAACCAGCTATGCTTCTTCAGACAGCATGTTGACAGTTTTGTCCAAAACGTGCGGAACGCTGGCTTTTGTACTGCGCATGTCCAGTTGAACAGGCCATAACACACTTAGGAGCCTTTCATAGCCCTGGTCCTGCTACACCTAAAGTACTGCAGCTCCATATGAGACTCCCATGAGGTTGGTCTTGTAAGTTCAGTTGAAAGTGTTCAGCAAAGTTTTTACGCTGTTTTTTGGCAGCCACGCTCACTCCTAATCACTCACTCCTGTGACCTTGGCTAGAATTCTGGCCCTTCACTGGAAACCCAGAGGTGATCTCAAGTGTGGCCCTTTAGTGGGTCGTCTTATTATGCCTCCAAGACAATGTTGTGGAACTGCAAGGTCACGAGACAGCACTGAAGGAAGCTGTTTGCAAGACTTGTGCCTGTGCTTTTCAACTGTTTCCTATTGTAGAGCAACAGCATTCCTTCTTGGTATGGTCTTCACTGTTCTGGCAATCCCTTTATGTACACTCACGCAGAACCCCCCTACCAATCATCACAAGCTCGAAAACTTCTGTAGACATGCAACTCGGCACCTTCACTCCCAGTGAGGTAGTGCCTATGCGCTTTATTGTGAATTATGGACTTTTACTTAATTTCAATTCGGTATTCCCCCCCCCCCCCCCTTTATTTTTGTTCCTTTTACAGGTATAGTGTAGAATTCATGGTACAGTCCTTGGCCTCTTTACTATAAGGAATTGCTTTTAACGGGATTAAACAATAAAAGCACTTTTAACGCTTCTATCCGCTACTATAGTACTTTTTGGTACACACCGTATACTATTCTATTCAACCTAACAAAAAACAAGTCTTATATCCGTTAACTAAGAAACGGACATAGTCTTTCAGAATTAAGACAAAAGTGCTTGTAAAATTACATAAATTTTGTAGTGTAATGTTGCTTTATAGCATATTTTTCATAAAAGTGTACACATTATTTAGGCCCAGCTATGATTGTATCTGTTTGCTTGCCCCTCCACCCCACCCTTACCTTTTTTGAAAAAAAATCTTGTTGCCAAATTTCTGTATACTGCACTATTAGTATACTCTCAAATGAGAGAGCTTCTGAGATAAAAAAATGCCTTTACGGATACCTTGGTGTCTGTGAAAGCGTTTTTGGGTGTGTGCAAAGCCCCGTGTGAAATCCCTTACTGCTTTCCTTCCTGCCAAACTTGGGTGGCAAGGCAACAAACTGGCTTTGTCACAATCAAGACATGTGCATTCTTCTTTAATTCTCTGCATAACAAGTGCTGTTAAGTTGACTCTGTTGCACAACGAAGCTATGCTAGAAAGCAGGGGACACAGAAAGTGTTCACAAAACGGGCACGATGGCCGAGCTGAGGCACAAAAGCAAATTGTTATTACAATCTCATGGGTCATCATCCTCTCCCTCCTTTGCTGTGGGGTTCCTCAGAAACCCAGAGGAAGTGCACGATATATTGATGGTTGAGAACCACAGCCCTTTATTTATTTACATGTGCACAAGGACTATACTTTTATGCCTGTCTTCCTTACTCTCAAACCCTTATTTGGTGCACCAATTTGCTTATATGGGTAACTGTTAAGTGTTATTTTCCATGTAATAAGAACAGACAGCCTATTTTATTTATAAACAGACGTGATCTCAAGCATGCTTGTAACATATTTACTCACATTGAAAGATCTTACTAGGAAGGTTTTTATTTTAGTGAGAATTTTTAAGTTTTGAGTGCATAGACATCACTGCTTGTTTTTCTCATTTGTATATACTGATCTAATATCTTGTGGCTTTTTTGTTACACGTGGTTTCTATGCAATGCTATAACATTCGGTAGTCTTTTCGTGCTTTAGTCTCAGTATTCCTATTCGCCCGTACTGTTCGCTAATTGGGACCTACAATTTTAGAAATAAAAATAATTTTGGATAGCGTTAGTCTGGTACGTACGTGTTGATGGCTACTTTGTGAAACAACATATTCACAAACTTTATTAGCAATAGAATGCCTGGAAAATAAATTAGGAAACAAATATGCACCAAATGTTGCTGACCTGTGACTCCCTTTTAGGGGTAAAAGAGTCAAAACAGTTTTACAAACAATTGACACTCTAAGGGAGTCGTGCAGTGTCAAAGAAAGTCATGGAAGCAGTGACTCCCTTTGGACTCCTTTTTCAAGGTGAAAGCCTTATATGGTCTCAACATTGTTCAGTCGACCTTCGAGGTCCTTGAGCGAAAACTCATCAAACATGAAAACAGTGAAAACATGCCAAAAGTGTGTCAAAAGTGCGTCGTCAAAGAGCGCGCTGCCTTCGGAGGTTCGCTATCACCGGGACCACAACCGACGCCACAATCCGTGTGAGCCAATGAAACGGTGCCAAAAGTGCGTCGTCAGAGAGCGCGCTGTCTTCAGAGGTTTGCTATCATGCTTACGTCGGCACTTGCACTTTTGCCTTCAAGTCGTCTTAGGGAGAGCATAAGGGACCCTGTGACTTTTTTTTTAAAGAGTGTAGAAAAAGAAGCAAGTTTTGAATGAGACCAAAATGGCCATGAATGGGTGCACACTGGCAGAGCATGGAGAGCACGAATTTTGGCATCTGTTTTTTCTCTCAGGGAAATTTCGGGCGCATTACTCGCAGTGTAATTGTCGTTTTTTAATACTTAGAGTTTGAATTATGCCATAATATTATGGAGAAAGCTGCTTGGATGTATAAGGCACCCAAATGTGGGACTTTTGGTATATTAACTTTTTTGCGACTTTTAGGGTCCGTATCCCCCCTTCATTGCTGTCTTCAAAGTTACATTTGTTGCCTTCAAAATCAATTTTCTAGCAACAAACAGAATGGGAGCAAAATTTCAAAAACTTAAGAGCTGCCATTTGTTGACAGTGCCTCAAACTAAGTCTTGATTGAGCCTAGTTCGTCTGGAACAGTTGAGTGTCTAAACTAGGGAAAGCAGACAAGCTATACTTGTCCTGAACGATTTGGGGATGACCTCCACACTACCGTAATATTCCGAGAAAAGACCCATCCCCAAAAGTTTGCCCACCCTAATTTTCGGCAAGATTTTCTTTTATCCTAATGGCTTTAGTTAAACCCAATTTTGCACTTCAAAGGTTAGCCCACTCTGTATTTTCTTCTAATATGCTCTCGGTTTTAGGTGGGCTATCTCTCGGAATATTACGGTAGGCTTGTCCAAAACGGTTAAGGGGTTAAGTGCATAGGAACTGGTTTGGATATACTAGGAATATTTTATGTTGACATATATTTTTTTCATCCTATTAAAACTAATTCATATAACTTTCTCATCTGTCTACTTCCCATTAAAGAGACTCCCACGACCAACCAATCACTTTGGTTGTAGCATTACTGCAATTCAAATGTTTCTCTCTTACATGAATATAAACATAATATGTATAGATAAACATAATAAGACTGCCGTAACTGCATTTGCCATTCAGAAGGTAATACAATGCAATCCTCTTATGACAATAACAAGAAAACCCGAAATTTCAATCGTTATAACTGATTATTGTTGTATCTCGACTAGGAACTGATTGTTTCTAGTCTAGAAACACTAGAAACTAATCGTTATAAGCCATACATTATTATAAGTGGATTGCACTGTAGATTCCATTTCACATTTGTTCACCGCATTACCCCCTGTCTGCATAATTGAAGTAGGTATATAACAGACATACGATGGCTGTTTCATTGGTTACAAGCCGAGCCATGGACGTGCAAGTGCAAAGGGTTCACTCGTAAGTGCAATCACACGTACCTGTCCACCAAGTTTGCCTCCACTGCGCCCAACCTGAACTTGCGCTGGAAGAACACTCTGTGGGCAGAGCAGAAATGGGAGGACAAAAACGAACACACCAGTCATGAACAGAACCGGTAAATGAAGGTGTTGTCACCAACCGCCGCATTTAGAGCTCTGACACCGACTACTGAGGCACCGATAGACGGAGGCTATTGGCACACTGTTTATTAAATTAGTTTCTTAAATTAGTAGAGAAATTAATGCTACACAATATACTAGTCCCTGACAAGATGAGAATGACAGGGAGGCCATTCAGTTGGGTCACCTCCAGCGAGAACTTCCTATTTTTGATGACGCTTCAGCGTCTTGGGATCCTCAAAGGCAAGAAGCATGTGCTGGAAGATGGACGTTCGTAAAAGGTGCACTGCTGTTCTCACCCCATCGCTGACAACTCAAGGAAAGGCAAGACTCTTTGGTTTGAAGCGATGCATCAACACTATAGGGATCTGCTAAGCTTAAACTCTGCTTAAAGAGAGAAGCATTCTTCCACTTTAACTCTTTATTTTACTGACCACGGGAAAATTAATGATTTTCAAAAGATCCATGCAAACGCTTTTATTTTCCTAACTAATTTTCCTATGGAAATGTGGCCAATTAGTCATCCTTTAAAAAGAAACAGAGGTTGGTATAATGTGGGAAAAAGATTTTTACTATTTGATTTCTTAAAAATACAATGTATATGTGGAAAGCATATAATTGCCGAAACTTCTACAGCTATATCAAATTAAACAACAAAAAAGAAAAATTCAGACAGTAGAAAATGTGCCTCTCACCTACGGCTATTACTTCTGAAAGTTAGTGTACTAACTGACGTCTATTTTTGGTTCGTCGGAGAGTTAGCGTCAGTAACACGTGTGCCTTTCAACGACGGAATGCTTTTCAAAAGGAATTGGTGAAACACAGATAGTACACCTCACATCCCCAGCAGAATGCTTTCTTTGTGTTCTACCTTGGTTCTCTCATAGCCTCGATTGCAGTTCCTTAATGTCTAGCATATTTGTCCGCCCTGTTGCGAACATAAAACATGCACGCTGGCTCAGGACAGCATTGAAAATTACGCTGATGCTTACCGACAACCATCTGTTAAGCAACGCCTATAACATCATTTAAAGTGTCCCCGTAGCTCTTGAGGTCTAAAACATATGCCATACAGTTGATTTATGTAAATAATGCCACCTTTGTTTCAAAGACTGATGCAAGCAGTTAGCCATGTTAGACAAGTGCAAGCACTGTTCCCAGGACTCTTTTTGACAGCCCACTAGCTCGTGATAAAGCTCAAACCTACGTTGAAACCGAAACTAGAATTCTTCGGCTATCCACGATATTGTGCCATCCATCACTGGTGATTGATGGGCTATGGGTGCAGTCAAGAAAGAGTTAAGAACAGTCCACAAAAGAATCGAGAGAATTCTGGTGTACCCCAGGAAATCCGGAGTACCTCAAAGTTCACTGGGAGCACTCTGGGGGTTCTCTCAGAATACTCCCAGTTCCTCAGTTTCAGTCACGAGACTGAAACTCGCAAAACCCCGATTTTAGGATACATCTTGTACAACGCACGTCATTGGTCATATTGACCAATGTTCTCCAATCTGCAACTCCTCACATGTGATGCCACATATTAAAGTGTGCTAAAAAAGAAATAGGGCTACACGAAGAGCGTAGACTCACGTTCCCAAGCCGATGAAAGGGAAAAGGGTAACGTAGTATGAGACGCAGACGAAGCACAGCATCCAGAAGGTCCGTGGGAAGTCGCGCACGTCCTGGAGACGAACCACTCCCCCTGCAAGAAGAACCAAGCACAACACTGTCTTGGCCATTCACTCGGAGAAACACGATACAAATAGCAGGATGCCATACACCATTCTACCAATTGCCTTCAGTACACTGTCATTTTTGTCTACTGAGCTACGGTGCAGGTTCTGAGGATGTGCAATACCTCTCTCCCGCAGAATATTAGAAGCTACATATCTGTCCCCCACACCCCAGTGACTCCAGATTTATCACTTCGGTGATAAGTGACCGAAAGGTGTATACTGTTGACATGTGATCCAAGGGCAAATTGTGCACACACCACGAAACAATAAAAAAAAAAAATGTACAGTGCTTGACATGGTTTTTTACTTATCCCGAGGTGTGTGCACTGTTGGGCTCATTAAAACAGCCCTTTGAAAATCTTCTCAAGTTCCTGTGGTTTAAAAGGATTTCGCCGATCACAAAAGCCAAACACCCCCGACAAAGTATGTACATACAAATATGAAGACGTCTAGAACCAGGAATAAAGGACTCCTATGTCAAGACTGCCAGAGAACTCCGTCATAGCCTTTGAAGCATCTATCGATATATGTAACATTTGATTCTTCACTAATTGGTAGCAGTTATGTATATTCAGAAAACAGAGGTCAGGTCCTTTGCATGAGTAGGCCAGTAAAGCTCAGCAGAATTTTCTCAACTAATTTTCTTGACAAAACTATCCTTTAGCCAAATTGCGGGACAACTGTATGGACTGCACAGGTTCACTTTAGACATTTTTTACGATGTCAGACACTCTACCAGCAATGAAACACCACGAGATGTTAAGCAGTTCAAACAAAAAGCATGAGGCAAAAGGAGTGTGACCAGAACACAATGATTAAAAATAATGCTTTCCTCGTCATATGTTCTCGCACTAGGCCTTTTTGCATTACAAGTGTGAACGACAGTTCACCAAAGTACATTTTCCAAGTATCCATTATAATATACAAAACAAAACGTCCCATGGTTATGAATGTAACCAAAACCAAGGATATAGTACTTAGCTATACATTACTCATAAATCTGACAGGGAGGAATGCTGAACACAAAGTATATACCCTCAATTGCTCTAAAATTTAAAATATTTGTAGTACATACAAGTATATACAAAAGTATATCAAGATTAAAAAGACCGGTTTCCAGGAGTGCTCAAGCAAATACTGAAACACTGGCTCTCAAATGCGGGTCTACTGACCCCAAAGGTCAGCAAAGGCGTTCTTGAGGTCCTGCATAGTTCTCGCTTTCCAGTTGTGCAATGAATACTTTTCTTGTTTTGCACAGGAGGAACATCACATTGCATGTGAGGTTTCCCCTGTAAATGACGATACAGTAAATCCATTTCACAATAGCAATTATTTGTACGCATTTATCCTGTCACCGTTGTAATCACCCAATATATCCCTTCCCCGCCCCATCTTCCCCTCACCGTGATAGTACCGTATTTATTTGCGTAATGAACACACCCTTTTTCCCGTAAAATTTACATTTATTTGGAAGTGTGTTCAATACGTGGGGTAAAATTTTTGAATTTACACACTTCCCACAAATGTCATTTTAGGTGCCAATATAACACAGCATGGTAATGAGGCATGTATACCCACTGATGGGTGCGCACCAATGGTTAGTCGTGGGCACGCCACAGCAACCATGCGCTATAAATTGCAAAAGTTATTTAGGGCGATTTTGGCATGCCTTTTGCCAAAGCTCATTCAGCACAAAGAGTGACGCGACCGTTCTTAGGCCTAACCACTTTCGCGATTTCTGTCCGAAAGCGGACCACAGACGACTGCGTGTTTGTTGACATCAATGCATCCGATGGACGAAGCATGTCTGGAGCTGGGCAATCCCTCGACCCCAGCTTTGTTAGGTGTGCGCGTCGCTTGGTTCCACGGTTAATCACTTCCACAACTACGCACTTGCAGCCATTACGAGAGCGGCTTGGCTTGGGTTGACTCGACTTGGCTTGATTTGACTTAGCCTGGCCGCTTGGCGGCGAAAAAAAATTGGCCTGGTAAGCTTGGTGGCTAGCTAAGTTGGACACAGTTCGAGACTCGCAAAGTTGAAAATTGGCAATGAGTTTATTACTCATGTTGAATAAACCTGAGACTGGGGCAGAAATGAACATAAAAGTCGAAGGAACAGAAAGGGACAGGATGACTTCTCAAACTCAGCTACCAGGTTTATTTAGTCCGCCTCCTTATGTAGCCCACAATCAGCCACCACCAACGCAACGGGGCAACCTCCAAGCAGTTCGAACGCCAAATCTGTATTACACGAGGAAAAAAAAAGTCCAAATATTAATGCCCGTTGGGGGGTGGGGGGTACATTAATTATGCAAGTGCGTTCATTATGAGAGTAAATACGGTCTCTACATCAATTCAGTTGGCCCCTAAGGGTTCCTTGAAACATCACAAATCACACCAAAAATAGAAGAAGTAATTTACAATGTTTACAACTCCCCGTAACGCCCAATTAGAGCGCAGCTCTTGAGGAGGAGGGGAGAGGGTATAACCCTCCTCCTCCTCCTCCTCCCCTCATCCTTCAATCTCCTCCCCTCCTCCTCCACGTCCTTCTCCCTCACCTCCTCCCCCTGCCCTCATCCTTCAACCTCCTCCCCTCGTCTCCTCCTCCCCCTCTTAATTAATTAATTAATTTAATTTTGGCGAACAGGTACCGCATTGGTCTACAGCATGAAAGGTCTCTGGTTCGAAGCCGGCCAAGCTTCCTTGGGGGGGGGGGGAGGGATAACTTGCCTAAGGGGGGGGCGGGGGTCACGTGCCCCAAGGTCACCGAAGGTACTCGGGGTCCTCCCGAAGGAATCCGAAGTCCTTCCAAGGTCCTCGAGGGGGGGGGGGGGGGGGGGGCTCGCGATTACGCCGACACTGCTCAAGCCGGAAACGGGCGCCCAAGAGCTGTGCTCTAAAAACCTGAGACACCTAAGCACTTCTTTTGAGTTGGGAAGGTCAAAGCATTCTCAGCGCCGAGAGGAGCAGAAGCGGCCAAAGCACCGGTAGGGAGTGTAACGTTGCACCTAGCAGACAGAGCAGGAATTTCCAACTCCCCCTCCGGGCCTCCAGCCATGCCTGACACGGGACCCAAAAGGGGGAAGAGGGTCTCACACGTGACCCAAGAGGGGGGAGAGGAGCTGCCAAGTGTGCGCCACCCTCTCCTTAGTTGCATGTTTAATTCACAGTCACAAACAACGCTGGCTGTGCTCTACCCTCTGCTTTCAGCCAAGTCGCGCCGCGGAGGAGCGGGGAGCACTACACACTGTTATCACTTGTGGAGGAGCTGGCACGCTGGCCACTGTCCTCCGCGCCGCGGACAGCGGGGTGCTCTTCTTGTTGGAAAGCGCTGAATGCAGGAATGTGAAAGCATTCCTGCAAGTCAGCAGTCTTAAACGTACTCCCATAATTTTTTTTCCCAATTTGGTACACAGAGGCAGCAGAAGATCATTTTCAAATTACCGCTGAAGTCCCTCCTTCCAGGAGCATTACATCATAAGAAGAGTTTTCGAAATCTCCGCTCTCGTGCATTCCTTCAGTGCTTATCAAAGCTATGCATGCGCACTCTTGCCATTTTCAAGGTCAGAAAAAGACGTCATGACTGATGTCATTGCGGGGGAATATACCTGGCAAGCTTGCAATTGCACGTGTTGCCCACACGAGCGACACGTGCTTGGCGGTCGAAAGATCCTTTTATGAAGTAACAACTGGTCGGAGGTTTTTCATGTTTAGTTATATCATCGGGGAAAACAAACGTGATACGTATTCATATTCACAGGATAAAAATACTCTTGATTTCACTACTAACTGATTTTTTTAAGAATCTCTTGAGCTTCTCTTTAGATTGTTATGTTGAAATATTTAGCCCCCATACTAAGCTGCCACTTCACTGAATCTGAAAGCCCCTTACCAAGATGACAGAAAAGATGCATCTTACGGAACATGCTTTAAACTGTTTATACACTCCAAAAGACAAGACGAAACGAAATCAACAACAGAAAGGCACCTGTCTGGGCGGCCTCTCGCTTCAGTATTTTCGCGGCCCTGCGATCCAGCACGGCCAACACCACGGCGCACAGCATCGACAGAAGGCACCAGAATGCCGCTGCAGACCAAACGCAAGATGATTCTTAAGCCCCACCAAGAACGTCACACAGGCCATGGAGCGTCGATTGCTGCATGCCTAGGGGACCAAACAATTCTCGGGCACCCACAACTGGTATGCATCATGAGAAAACCTCAAATCTAAGAAACATGGATCCCAGAAGTTTTAAGAAATGTCCGCCAAAACCAAAATGTTTCTTATAAGCTCATTAAAACCTTCTACACATGTAAAACAAAAGTTGTGAAAAAAAAAAAAGAAAACTCCAAAGTAGTTATGCTGCGAGAACAAATTCGACCCTTGCCCCCGAAAATGACACACTGACAAATTGTACAAAATTATGATTTGTGCACCTACGATTGGTTTTGAGACAGAAAAACAGCGAGGCACTTACCACATTCACCCAAAGTCTTGTTTGTCTCTAGTCAATTGTTCTCGCAGCCAATGAAAGGCCCACAAAATGTCATTCCAACTGTATTACGTATCTTACTCAATGGACCTTTTGCAGAAACATTGGTTCGAGAGTAACTGGTTCCAGTACCCTCTCTCTCTTCCTTCTGGCCGAGCAGAGAGGGAAGATGGTTTCGTTGTGTCGACTTCGGGGCGGAAGATTACGCACGATGGGGACAAAGGCGAGTTTGGGGGAGCCGTATCTAGGTCACGGCGTTTCAATGGGTGAACAGGATGTAGCTAACGTTTTGGGAGTGCAACGGGTGGGAGAGGCCTCGCGCGCGCGTGGTTTTCTCGCCACTTAGCCTCGACCCCAGTCGCGTGTCTAGGTGGCAGCACATATTCGCCAAGAGGTCCATTAGAGACGAGTTACCTCCAAGGGGAGTGAGGAAGGAGACTTGCCCACAAGCAGGGTGACCCCGAGCCCAGTGGTGCCGGAATACAGCTTGGAGAAGCTCGTGAACAGGAGCGGCATGGTCATAAAATTGGCCATGCTTCCCTGGGGGGAGGAGACGGTGCTGGGAGTGAGACATGCATTGCTAAACAAAGCACAGCGGTGGTCAAAGCTGGTGGGAACAACAGAAAAGGAGTTTCCTAGAAGCATCCAAGAAGCAGCCAATGTTTCAGTAAGAGTCAAGTCACTTGGCGATCTCGACGCACAATTCTTGAATCGACGTGCGAGGGTGGACAATGGAGGTGCTCACCAACCATAATTCAAGGGCAGTCAATCACTGTATTTACTCAAAAAAAAGGTGGGCCCTCTTTTAAACAAAGAATATGCATATGCAGAGTGTCCCAACAAGCGTGCAAGATTTAGTTTTGTAATAAAAGACATTGTTTGTTCAAAAACTGCCAATATTTTTACTTCAGTATCTAGTAGAAGTGTGAATATTTGAGACTTCGAATAATTTACGAGCAGCATTTGCTATTTGACTTGATTTAAAACAAAAACTTTTAGCATTTAAAGCATTAAAAAAATTTTAAAAATAAAAAAGTTCTTAGATTATTATGAAGTTTCAAAAGAATGCCCGCCCCCGAGAGATCGCCGATCCCATTTTTTACAGCGAAGATGTTTATGGCTAGGGTTCCATGGGTTTTTCGTGTTCGTGACCAAAAATATTGCGCTCCCATTGCCGCACGCATACACCTTCCCCGTACAAAAGATTCCATGTAAATAGCCCAAAAAATCGTTGATGAACGCACGTGCAAGATGCCATTTGTTTCAGGCTTTCGCTTTAGAACAGTTGCTGCTGCAGACACCGGAATGTGCGGCGTGAAGAACAATATTCCCCGCATTCTCCTTGATGCTTGGGTAATTTAGTAATAGGTCTATTCAGTAGATTAGTTATCAATAGACACCATTTTCAAGATCAGTAGACTCTCAAGTAGATAGTAATGGTTTCTCAAAGATTTGATGCTGTGTGACCCGCGTCGGCCATGTCTATGTTCGCACCGCCCTCTCTTGGTCGTCGTTCAAGCGCTTGCGTGCCTAGTCTCCTTTCCTTTCGCTTTCTCGGGGTGGCAGTCCCGTCTTGCGTGTCTACGTTCCGCTGGGTGGCGGTCCCGTCGCGCGTGTCTAGTTTCCTCCGGATCTTTGGAACGGGTCTGTGTCGTCTGCTAAACTGCTTCGCTGGTCATCCACCTTCGCAGAGTGGAATGGCTCATGATTTCTGGCTAAATATCTGCAACATAGAAATTCTAAACATCGCCCACCCCCGATTCTCGTCGGATGTCACGCGATGTCCGGCAGGAATTGCATTTGCAGCGCGATCTGGTGTACCGATACATTTGATAAGCGAGTTCATAGCAGGTTCCCAGATTTTTGTCCGCAATCTGTGCGTGAGATATCGGCTCCCGTAACATGCAAGTTGTTCCTGCATGTATATTGCATCGTAAAATGTGAATCTGCTGCGTCCGCGACCTGCGGTATCTGCTCCCGTGACATGAGAGTTTGTAGCGGATTCCCGCGTTTTTGTCCGCGACATGCACACCCAATATGGTTCCTGTAACACGCAAGTTTGTCCCGCGTGTCTATTGCATCGTGAAATACGAATCTGCTCCGTCCGTGATCTGCGGTATTCATAGGCTCTGTGCATAAAATGATCAAGCTTTTTTCTAACGAATATGGTTTCTACCGGACCTGAAGGACCTTCAATTCAGGGTGAGCATCAGTCAATTCTCATCCCCTGAACTACATTCTTCTGACTGATGCTTTCAAACAGGCCATTGATTGTATGCTCAACTTAAAAAAGGAAAATATTTTTGTAAAGAAATTGATACCCATAGATAAGCTGGGTTTTGTAGCTACTGCGCTGGAAGTAATTTTAAAAAAGGCCTAAAATGCATGTTGGTTCATATACTACTGCAGCAAGGTCTAAAGTGAAAATCTCAATTTGTCACGAGAAACGGGAGTCCTCACCAGCCTCGAAATGCTCAGCTGGAGTCCAAAGACAGTGTTGAGTTCCTTGTCCTTGAACCAGCACACCGAGTAGGCGTTCTGTGCCACTACCAGAGACTCTCTGCCGACTCTGCACGTGAAGGGTGTGGTGGGCAAGGAGACAAGACAGACCACAGCACGTAATGGGTGAGCCCATGGCTATTGGGGTGGTACCAGAAGGCTTCTTTTCATGGCTCTCCTGCTGGGGCCAGAACAGTCAGCTGCTGAACGGCACTGATGTTGTGGGCCCAATGCTAGCTTGCCATTAGGATCTCTTTGATCATTTTTCAAACAGCAATGAAAATGAGGATTAAGGATCTACACAACAAATTAATGCAAGGAATCTGAATTGAACTATACGTAGAGGAAATGACGAATAGTTGAGACCACCTGGGTAACTTCGTCGTAGAGTCAAAACTTAATCTATATGGCACCTACACCCAAGTAACCCCTCAACAAACTGGGTGCCTCAGCCGGGATTTGAACCCACAGAGCCCAAAACTAAGGCAGCTTCTTTTTAGAGCGCAGCTCTTAGGCGCCCGTTTCCGGCTTGAGCGGCGTCGGCGTCGCTGTCGGCGTAATTGCAAGGTCATGCGACCCCCCCCCGGCCACGCGACCTCCCTCCGAGGTCACGTGACCCCCCCTCCGCGCCTTCTCTCCCTCCTCAAGAGCTGCGCTCCAATTCGGCGTTACAGGGAGTTGTAAACGGCTTTCATTTTTTTATACAGTCAACCAGAGCATAGAGACAGAGCTTGTCAACTCACCCAAAGATGAAACGGCCAAACTGCATCAGCCAGAACCGGTTCACCAGAGCACCGAGCGCAAATACGACCTGAAATGGCCAAGAGTCCAAGGAACACCGTTACAACTGCAATCGCCAACAGGTTCAACTTTGGGCACAGAGACTTTACGAGGCAAAATGGTGCTACGTCGGTCACCAACTACTGGCCACGTATAGTGTTCAGTCCATTGGCAACGTGTAAGTAAGGATCAAGAGCCACATCTCGCTCTTCACTCGTAGTCAAAAACTAATGTGATGCCACGTGTCCCTCGACAGAGAGAGAGTGTACGAAGACAGGATGCGCAGTCATAAAGCGAAAAAGTGATTGCTGAAGCTGCGACCAATTCGTCTCGACAATGCAGACGGCGTCTGTGGCTCACCTGACCTACTATGATGATGGTTGAGAAGATTATGGCGCCCATGCGGATGCCGAAGACACGGTCGATGAGGAAGCCGCCCAAGAAGCACAGCACTGTGTTGGGCCACGAGTACCACGAGTAGAGGCTGCTGAAATCAGATGTCTTGATGGCCATCGTGTTCTCTATCTGTGTCTGCAGGGCCCCTGGGTTGTCGGAGCAGTAGTAGCTTCCTGAAATAAGAATGCGGGTCAGTTGGGGGTTTCACAGAAAATCCTTCGGTTCGTTTAGTTGAATGTACATGCTCATGCAGAATGACGATGTGGGGGGTGGTGAAGAACTATAGGCCTATTAAGGGGATGTTGCAGCTCCCCAGACCCTATGCATTTCAAATGTTAACATTTTGGCCCTAATGCTCAGCCACCACCTGATGAATTAAATTTAGAATGGTTTTATTAAAAAGACAATAAAAAAAAAAAACTGATTTGCAACTTGGGGTCATATTTCCCGATTTTGAGGCTAGAGATTTTTACGGGAGTTTGAATTCCTCGAAAATGCCCCCTTTCTCAAAATAAAGGCACTACAATTTTTGACTCCGTGTTGCAGAGGGTCATCTCTTTCTGCGTTTATCTACCACCAGGTCTTGTTTCCACATATTTCTACACTGAAAGGAAAGGACCAAATTTGCATTCCGGAGGAAGCTTTCCCGGAGTGATTTTTGTCGCCTATCCAGAGGTGCCATTTGTAAGCATCTTTAAGTTATTTCACAGGCAAGCTTATTTTGTGTTAGTGCGTGGCAACAGACTACTTGTGTGACCCTCTTTTCAGTTGTGTTTAAAATTTCATGGTGCAAGCTTTACACATCTTTTCTTTTCTTTCTTGTTTTTTTATTTGTTGCAGACACATTGGGTTTGCCCCTTTCACAAGCACGTTGATGGGCAATTCTTTCTGAATTGACCATTTTAATGCGAAAGCATTAACTGGTCCCATGGGGCGAGCTGACGTCATCAGTCACACCAAACGGCAGACAAATTCCCGAAGCCGCGATCTGAGGCATCTCAGCTTTGAAACCACACAAAAAACCAAAAGCCACACAAAAAGCCAGAAAGCTGAGGCATTGGCTCCCATTGGCTCTCGTGTGGCGGTGCGAGGCGTGTAGTGCGTCGGACACCCGCCAGGTGGCTACGACTGCCCGAGAGGCCTTCCCCTCCTCCCGCTGGGTGTGTCAGCTCCACCCGCCGATGGTGGGGCATCTGGGCATACCCCGTACCCCCCACCCCCCTAAAATGGGGTGAGGGGTACAAGGTTCTTCCGCTCGTCCACTTGCGGAGGAGCGGAAGAACAACATTCATGCTTTTGCATTCACAACTCATAAAAAGTGCTTAGGTGCCCTTGGACTTTTAGTTTTCTTTGTTGTGTTCTTTTTACTCTCGGGGAAGAGGACATAAAGAATGTCACTTCTGTCAAAAACATTTCGAAGACTTCACACCACGAGGACGACAAGAACGATTGAAATTGTTCTGCCATTTCATTTTTTCAAAAGTATGCTAAGTTATTTGTACAAGATATTCATAATGTTCAAAAGCATAGTTAAAAATTTGAAACACAAATCAGCTCATTATGCTATGTCTATATTGCTATTTTCATTAGAAGATTTTCTTTGTTTATCAATTTGTGCAGGTTGTGTTGATGAGTTATAAAAGCAATTGTGCGAATATATAAAGTTATTTTTTTAAAGGATCAATTTCGAAATATTTTCTACTACATGTCAGTTGAAAGCAATAAATGATGGGATTCCGAAATTCGTGAGGTATTACTTAAGTTACAGGCATTGTGATTCTTTTATTGTTTTATTAGTGACTTTTTGGTATAATAGAGCACCATGTGTCTCAATAAAACCTCAAGATCGATCCATGTTTTTTTAGCTAAAGTCAAGGTTACGAAAAAAACTCATTTGGGAACTGCCATAGAGCCTGCTTTGAAAAAGTGGCTCCGATCCGTACTCGAGAACCAAACTAAAGGCAATCACAACGCCGCCATCTTTTTCCTTTTTTCATAGAAAGAGGAGCTCTTTCGTGACTAGCAGAGGCTGATTGGGTGAGGATGGATGAATGAATAAATGGATGGCGGCTGTTTTCATCAAATCAGGCGGTCAATTGCACCACCTAGCCAATTGCTGTTATTTTATTTTAGAGCGCAGCTCTTAGGGCACCTGTTTCCGGCTTGAGCGGCGTGGCCGTCAACATAATTGCGCGAAACGTTGTGGTCGGGACGTTTCCCATAATGCAAAACATCGCCGTCGGGAGGTGTGCAAAACCTCGCAATCGGGACGTTTCACATAATGTGACATTTCCTATAATGCGAAACGTTGCCGTCGCCGTAACAGCGCGTTGCATTATGGGGTGTTTCCCATAATGCAACACGCGGCTACGCTGTTGCTGTTGGGATGTTTCGCATAATGTGATGTTTCCCATAATGCGACAGCGACGTGTCCCATAATGCAACGCATGTAGCATTATGGGAACCGTCACATTATGCGAAACGTCCCATAATCCCATAATGCAACATGCAGGCAGTGCAGGAGGAGGACGAGAGGAAGAAGAAGGGGAGGATGAGGAGGAGGAAGTAAGGAGATGGAGGAGGGGGGAGGAGGAGGAGGGAGAAGGAGGAGGGGCAATGCCAGCTACCAGTTGTGCAGGCAAGTGATATCACCACCCATAAATCACAGAGAGGCACGTATGAAAACAGGGTATATTCGTTATCCAAGTAGCCATCTACATGGCTAAGGGTCTGTGCTGCACCCATTGATCTCTGTGGCACGTCAGACGGAGTTTTAAAACTTTGTGCCGCCAAAGTCAACAACGGCTTGCTCGTGGTGACTCTGTATCTCTCGCCTACAGCACTCACCAAATATTTTGTGCAAGACGTAGAACTTCATACTAGTCACGCAGGAAAACATCCCATTGGCCCCGAGGAACATGCACTTGCTGTTTTGCTGTGCCATTTTGGGGGAACACGCTCAAGACTAACGCTGAAGAAATCAAAAACGCCGAGCAGTGTTCGACAGAGCCGACAGCAAGTAGGATGACATCGAGAGTATCACGTGCTTCGTCAAAATGCTGACTTTAACGCTGTCTTGTTCTCCCGCCTTGATCCTGTTTTTTGGCACCTGCAGAACTTAGACAGAGCGGAGCTACCAGACGCGAGAACTACATTGCCTTTCTCCGGACAGGTGGTGAGCGAGAATACCAGAATATATATATCTTTCTCAGATTGTTTAGCACCGTATATCGCAAAGTCGGAATACCTCAAGACAGGAGCAGGAGGAGAAGGAAAGGAGCACGGGAGGAGGGGGAGGAGGAGATGCTACAGATGAGGAGAAAAGGCATACCCTCCCCTCCTCCTCCTCCTCCTCAAGAGCTGCGCTCTAATTCGGCCCTACAGGAAGTTGTAAATGCCTTTCGATTTCTTTTTACTTCAAATTAAATCATGCTCAAGCCAATTTCATTAGATCATTTTAACCTCTATCTATCTATCTCTCAATTTTCACACCATTCTTCTAATTTTCTTTTACTGGTCCCTACCTTATCATCGTTCTCATTGAATCCTATGGCCCTGAGAATGTCAGCCTCTTCGCGTGATGTGCAGGTTGTATCAGTCTCCTGGTATTTTGACCCTGTACGTCACAATCCTGAAAACCCATGTCCTAACCTCCAACAATAACATACTCCTCAAGAGTTGCCAAATATTTCCTTTTCATTTAAATGATAGTTTTTCTTGCCTTGTACATTTCTACACGTGTGTGTGTGTGTGTGTGTGTGTGTGTGTGTGTGTGCGTGTGTGCGTGTGCGTGTGCGTGTGTGTGTGTGTGTGTGTGTGTGTGTGTGTGTGTGTGTGTGTGTCCATCTCTCTTCATCTAATTTCCTCAACCACTCTATTTGCCTCCCCTTCCTCGCTTCCTCGAACGAAGACCAGCCCATATCCCCCTGCAGACCTTCATTTTCTTTTTTTTTTCTTTTTTTCGCTCCTAGAGCCAATTTGCCTATGCCACGTTGTTTGACCTCCAGTCTTGACTGTACCTCCGCCATCATGCACAGGGCAGCATTTTCAAATGGTACCGTAACCCCTTTCCAGATACCCCTCACTATTTCATGTCTAAAATTCCATATGCTATATTCTTTGGTATAGCTAAATCCCTGTTGCCTTTAGTTGTCAGATATTTTTCATGCTCTTGGAGGTATTTCATATCCGTAAAATTTCATCTGCTCTTTTCTTCAGTACATCTAAATTTCTGTTGCCTTTGGTTGTCAGATATTTTTCGTGCTTTTGGAGGTATTGTGTGCCCTCCTTTAACCATTCCCCCAAATACTTGCATTTCTCTGCTTTTGCGACTTCACAAATCCTTGTATATACAATATGGGCTGTCCTGTGATCAATAAAAACCATAACTCCAAATTTCTCCAGACTTAATTCTTAGCCCTAGCTCGTCACTTTTCTGTCTACATATACTGTTATCAGCTCCTGTATACATCTACTGTTGTCTGTTATTAAAATGATATCATTAGCATACATTAGCCCTGGAATCATTCATTCGGACTTTCTTCCCCTAGCTAAAGTAGGCGAGATCAAACCCGAGACCACTCTTCTCTAGCTTGTCTTCTAACCCATGCAAATATGCCATAGACAGCGGTAGTGACGGCAGACACCCCTGTCCGAAACCCCTGCCTATGACTATTGGTTGTATCTTCTAACCTTCCTATGATATTGTCACCCGATTATCCCTGTAGACGTCTAACATATTTATCACATCCGGTTCCAGCCCTGCTTTTCCTAAAATATTCCACAACTTATTCTGGTTTGCACTGTCATAAGCTCCTATGATATATGAAAACACTAACCAGATCGGCTGACTTTCCTTTTGTACAATTTTGATGCACTGCGTTAAAGAGAAATTATTCCCTAACCTTCTAATCTTCTGAACCCGTCTTGTAGTTCACCTAGTGTTTGTTATTTTCTAACCAATCCTGTATCTTACTCTTCATAACCTTCATTGCTAACCTGTATACGACCGACGTTACTGTTATTGAGCAGCGAGATCTAACACGGCCTTTCTTTCTTTTCCCTTCTGTATATAAGATTCATCCTGCTTAGCCTCCAATCCTTTAAAACTCTCTCGTCATTAAAAATATTGTCCATGGCCTCTTGGAGCTTTATCATAGACTGCTGACTCAACATCTTCACTAGTTCGATAATGATATTATCTGGGCCTGTTGACGAAACTCCGTGTACTTTCTGCAATGCTTTGTTCTATTCCCTTCCAGGTGGCGATCCAGTGCCATCTGGAGTCATAAAAAATCCCTGGCTGACTTGAAATTCAGCTGCAATATTCTCTTAACACTATATCCACCGTCAAAACAATAGGTTTGAGGAACACTATGGGACATTGCGGGCTTGAAGTCAGAATTTTGTTTCGGCGGGGCCTGCCCATGACAAAATGCTGTATGAGGGGGGAGGGAGGGGGGAGGGCAGAGAGGAGGTCCCAGCAAAATGGAAGAGTTCGTGGGGGGGAGGGTGCAAGCTTTATGGCCCCCCCCCCCCCCCCGCCCTGGCTACGTGCCTGGGACATTGGGATTCAGGAAGTTTGCAGATGTAGAATATCTGGTCACTCATTTGGCATAGGGTCGTGAACAAAAACACACTTCGACTGACCTGTTTAAAATGCCCCAGTTTGCGAGGCACAATTCAATCAACCCCAACTTCAATTGTCGCACACATACCTTAACTGATACACACTTCGCTAATATACATATAGTTTAACTGAAAGAACCTATGGCAAATCAATGAAGAAGGAATATCTTTCAAGACACGTGAGATATGCCTCAAACAGGGATGGGCAAAATACATGCAAATATGTATCAAAATACAAATACAAAATACTTCGTCAAAAATGTATTTAATTACAAATATAATTACATTTCCAAAAAAAAAACATTTAAGTACAAGATACAAATACAACCAAATGTATTTGGTCTTCTCCAAATAAATTTCTCAAAATTTGCGTCTGCGAATTCAGGGCACCTGCAACGAGTTTCTGGGTATCTCATTTTAATTTTGCATCGCACACTCGGGAGTTAGTGTGCGAGGCTCTAGTAACGTAATAGAAATATAATCACAAAAAAATTTAATCAGCTTTAACGTAATAGGTGAAAAAAGTTCAGAGCTTCAAGCAGCTTTTTATGTTGATTACATTTTGGTATAGACGAACAAAAAACCGAGACGACCAAGACGCGCAGCACTAGCTAGAAAATTTTTTATTGTTGCAACTTGCACCAGTTACGAAAATCTGGACGACCCGCGCATCTAGAATGTTCCAGGCAAAAATATGGATGGAAATCAGGCTGGAAAGCAGCACAAGTAGTTACAGGCACTTATTTAGCCAGTCTGTCTGCGAACGTCGATTTCGTCACTTCTTGCCATAGACTAGCACCGTAATCACAAAGTCACTAAACGCTTGTGCTTGATCGAGAGACACTGCATTCGGTGCAGAACATAGTTTTCTTCCCGCTCTGGACAGTGACAATAAATTTGAGGGATGTATTTTCGCCCACAAAATTGTATTTAATTACAACTGTATTTGAAATACCCACGTTTTAGTATTTAAATACACACGTCGAATACATTACCCAATTTGTAATTAAATACAAATGCAAAATACACAAAGTATTTGAAATACTGCCCATCCCTGGCCTCAAATTATACCAAACGAATTTGGGACCCGGGTTGAGGCAGTATATCGGTAACCTAGTTTGTTACTGTTGCCTTTTGCGACATGGTATTACTCCAGCTGTAGTTAGAGAAATTACAAAGCAGTAAAGAACCTATTGTATTACAGTGTACTCCCTATTGCAATTTGCAGTCCCTGCGTTGTAGCAGCTCAGCGTGAAATTGTCTACGTGTAAAACGTGCAGCCACTAGTGGATTCTACATGACAGCCCGCGCGCCCGATCAGCCCGACCTCAACTTGTAGAACAACAGCCTCCACGGAGCCAGCCCCCTGGAACGCCAGAAAGAGTTCTCTCAATACCCGTGATCAGTGACTCACCGAAGGACAGAAAGCATAGGAAGACTAGAACGATGAATCTGTGCGCCCGGGTGCTGGGATCGCAGAATGCTTTGCCGCACGACTGTGGCATCTCGTATTCGACGTCGTCCTCATTTCTGGACGGATCCTCGTGGGGATAGTCTAGGGCCGGCGGCTGCTCCCCACGGATCAGGTGCGCCTCGTCCTCGGCCATCGCTTCTGCGGCTGCAAGGACCGCAGCACCTCACCTCGCGTGCCTGCCGTTGCCGATTTGCTTCACGACGCGAACACGCGAAGACGGGAATGCGGGAATTGAGAAGCTCAACTCAAAGTGAATCGCGCCAGGCGAGGCAAGGCCAGCAAGGCGCCAGGAGCAGCGGCTGGAGTTTAGGAGCGCGGCAGTGCTTCGCAAGTATTCCGCTGAGCGGCGTGTACTGCATCCGAATCCGACAAATTCATCTCTCTATCCATAAGGATTTTCTCAGTTTTTCCCACTGATCTCTAGTTTTTTTCAGTTTTTCTTTGACTGCCGTCGCAGGCAGAGCTCTGGTCGCAGGCCGTCGTTCACAGTGCTTCCGGTGTTTCCCTTGGTTCTTCGTTCCTCCTAGAGCAAAGGCTGGCGAAGCTGCTGTAGACCTGCATTCGCCGGTTACTCCGCTGAATCGTGTGCCGGTTTATTTTGATGCGGCAGGCTGTGAATCGGTAGAACCGTGGAACCAGCAGATGAACTTGTCCATGCAGCAAGACAACTAAAATGTCCATTACGGCTGCAGACATGCCAGGCATTCCTGCCCGGCGCCTTGCTTGAACGGCAGCACTGGCAGCACAACAAAACTAACAGATGGTTCGACCAGTGCCGGTGTACGTGGTCGAGCCGCACCACCATGCGCTGCACCACATCTACCGGGCCATCGGCCGCAAGAAACTACCCTTTTCCAAGGTGCTCATGGTCCACTTTGACGCGCACCCGGACCTGGTGCTACCGCCTGGCCTGGACCCGGCCCGTTGTCGGGACCGGGACCATGTCCTCGACGTGGTCGACATCGAGAGCTGGATCCTGCCGGCAGCCCTTGCGGGACACCTCGACCGTGTGCTCTGGGTGCGGTCTCCGTGGTCGGACCAGCTGCCCGACGGAGATCAACAGTTCCTCATCGGCTCTAGGGTACGGTGAAAGCAGTGAAAATTCGAGGTGTATGGTGGCGCCACGGTGCGGTGGATGTTTGTAACTTTGGTTAGTGCAGCTGCTCATATGGGAAGAACCATAGCGTGTTGCAGGTTAAGAAAAACAGGATATGCTCCTCCCACAAAACATACCAGTTTGTACACTTTAGTAGAGCATGATGAAGATGAGAATAGTTGAGGAGGGCGAAACCAGCAATCCTAGCAAGCAGAAAGCTTTTTGGGAGGAGCTTAACCTGCAACAGACTATAGGGATAGGCTTGGTGCACATTCATTGTTGTCATTAAAATCCCTGTTGATCTGGCTTTTCTAGCCTTCGCCATTTTGTGTGCAAGCTAGATGTTCACCACCCCAGGGTAGACGTGCAGCCATTGAGTTCATTAACTAGCATGACTTAATCTTCGAAACAATTATGTAACTTGCAGCGGGCTTTGGGGGACCCTTCAACACCTTCACTTCATAATGAATATTGAATGAATAACTAAGTGTAGCTCGCTAGTGCACTTTTACGCAACAGGCAAATAAGGTGGATTTTGATTCGGACAAAGCCTTTTAGGTATGTTCATTTGCACAGCGGGGTATTTCACTTGTGGCTTGCTCTTTTTGCATAACTGAAAACGATTGCTTGTCAATAAGGACATTGTACCTTTTTATTGAGATAATTTCTTTTTCTTTTACATGTGGGTTTTTAAAACGCCCTTGCTGTCAGTTTTCACTTCAATTATTGCATCAGAGAGGGCAACATGCTGCAATTGCTTTCGATCCCAAGTGCTGCAAGGACAAAAACATTCTTTCAAGCAAGCTCCTATTGAACAGTGCTTAAAAGCTGAAAGAACGAAGTAATTTCTATATGGTCAGAGCAGAAGCCAGAAAGTGTATGTTTACCGAGATAGTTACACCATTGCAAATTTCATTTTCAAGGTGTTTGTTTGGGCATCCCCAGATGGAGGAGGTAAACCTATGTGGAGCGCAAGTTGGTCTGCTTCGTGCACAGGGGGTCGCAATGATGTCAGAATGCCAAATTCTTATTGACGGGAAAAAAAAGGGGGGGGGGGGGGGTGGATTTTAAGCATTGAAGTCTACCCAATATCTTTTCAATCAAAGCCAATCAGAGCTCGGCGTCATTCTAAAGTCACCGAAACCCTTGTGCAAGAAGTAGATGACTTGCTCTCCGCATCGCTGCCAAAGAGGAGCCTAGCTGAATATGATATCGGTGAGCACGAGGTCATTGCTGTCGTTTGTTTCACCTTATAGGGGTGGCAGAGCCAAGGCTATAGATATCTTGTGCCAATTTGGTGTTGTGCTTACCATGCGAGCAGTTTATCTACTACGAGCATTCCCTCTCTGTTGTGTCGACATTGCACCATAAAAGCGGTGCATTGAAGCGAGTAATCAATAAAAGTAATTGTCACCAGGGAATGATACCATGTGCAAAATATGTCAAGCACTTTGCTTTGAAATGTGCCATCTGTGCAAAAGAAAATTTGCCAATACAAGATTTCATGCCTGTAGGCTTGGTTTCACTACAATGCTTTAGGTGAAAAACAGTACAAATACACCCTCTGCACAAATACACATAAAGCAGAATCCTGTTGTAAAGCTACCTGCTTGCACACCAAGCTTTTCCTAGCATACCGGACAGAATGGAAACAAGCTATAGGCACTCTTTGTGGTGTTAATTTATGTTTTCACAATACAGGGCCAAGCGAATTTGTTGCAAATATATTTAAGTTAGTTTGTCCCATTTATAGGGGTTTGCTCCACCTTAGCAGAGCAGTCACATCACTGTACTGTGGCCTTTGTCATTGTACTTTTCACATGCATAGCGATGCAAGGTTCAATCTCGCGACCCTTTGATCCCCTGCATAAGGCACACGCAAGCCGAGTATGAAAGGCTGAGGCAAGTAACACAAGGCCGAATTCAAACTGGCAGACATCGCATCGCATTGCCAAGCGGTATAACCAGAGCAACCGCTGCCGACATGGCCAAATGCTGCGCCGCCACGTCAAAACATCAGGAGTTCTTATATATGGCACAACACATTTTTTTTTGCTAACCCATGTTTATGCTTAAATTGCTTGTCATCTACTATCTACTCTAGGATGGCCAAGCCCGGGTGACCTGTCCCCTGCCTTACTTCCTGAGCGAGTGCATGTGGACGCACCAAGTGGATGAGGGCCATGAACTCGGGCTGCGAGTACAGACTTTGGACGCCCTGCTGGAAGCTAAACCCAACGACGGAGGAAATGCCTGGCAGCCGGAGGATCGTTGCTTCGTGCTGGACATTGACCTCGACTTCTACAGCACCCAGGATCCCTTTGCCATGGTACTGAGTCAGTCCCAGATGCAACTGCTGCGTCAGCTGTACCACGCTTCGTTTCCCGACCCCACTGCAGACCCCGGCCTGCTCGAGAAAGCCCAGGCGAAACGCAGGGCTCAGCTTCAGCACCTCAAGGAACAGTTGCAGCGCCATCTACCCACCGCCGAATCGTCAAACAGAGGTTCTAGCATTGAGACTTTGAATGGGCTCTGCCACGAAGTCGGTCCTATTAATAACCCTGAAGCTACTTCGGGGGTTGACCTGCAAGCCGATTCGGGTGATTCCGTCAAAGTCTGTGCACTAGGGAAGCCAGTCGACCGAGATACCGACTCTGGAGTTGATTTGAGAGACGACACTGTTAATTCCCCGGTCGCCGACGCCAAAGTCGACCCTCGCCTGCTAGATCTGTGTAACGACCTCACAATCCGACCTCCCAAGGGGGAGCCGTTAGAAGCCAAGCTAATCCATGATGCCGGCTGTACCTGCGACATGGACTCGCAGCTGCCGCATCATGTGAGCTCACGCGACGAGATCCTAGCTCTCATAGGGAGCACCACCCGTTTTCTCGGACGACTAAACGCCAAGCCCGCGCTCATCACAATAGCACGCTCGAGCTTAGACGGGTACTGCCCGCCTTCAGACGTGGACTTTGTTCAGGAAAAAGTTTTGGACGCGCTGCGAGAACTGTACGGTGAATTGGACGTCTCACTGGACTATGATGAGCCGTCGGCACCTGGGAATTTAGAGTAAAGTCTCACGCTTGTTGCAGTCGTTCGCTTCTGTCAAAGCTGGTTTACACATTTTGCATTTGACTGCGAACCAGTGTGTTGTAATCATATTTTGTGACCACTGGCGGGGGAGGCGTGGAACACTTTCATCCTGTGTACAGGTAACTGGACTGAAGGTTTTGCAGTATTTGCGAGAAATGTAGTGGTGGACTGTGTTGCCAAGATAATGTGACTACACCAGACCACATTTTTTTTAGAGCGCAGCTCTTAAGCACTTGTTTCTGGCTTCAGCGGCGTCGGCGTAACCGTAATGCGTCGGCACGACGCGTAGCCGTAATTGCACAGTGCATAATGGGAAACGTCCCACAATGCACCGCGGTGACATGCACGTTGCATTATGGGACGTTTCCCATAATGCACCGTGTGGGAGGGAGGGGGATGGAGGAGGAGGGGCATACCGCCCCCTCCATACCCTCCCCGCAAGAGCTGTGCTCTAATTCGGCCTTACAGGAAGTTGTAAACGTCTTTCTTTTTTTTTTTCTGTTTTTCTTCTTCTGCGAAGCAGCCGAAAAACTTGCACGAAAAACGCAAAAGTCAAGCACGTCGTGCTTGACGTTTGCATGTTTTTCAAATTCCTACCAATTCGTGTTCGTAAGGCGGGCGGTCTTCAGCCAGGAGACTAGACAACGACTCGGCAACATCTTCATGCAAGTCAGCTTGGTGGTCGGGTCTGTCGTATGCAGTAAATTCTGTTTTATTCTGTAAATGGTTTCTCTTTCGAAGCTAGACAGATTCGCCAGTACTGCAAACGACAGTTCTGAAGTAGAGGTCCCACGCCCGTCGTCGTTTAATCCGCTTTGTTCCGATGTCCAGCCCAAGACGCCCACGCCATGTTGAGAATTATGCTGAGGGCTTCTGGTTCTCTGAGCAACCCTTTTTTTTTTTTTTAAATCAATATATTTCCAGCTTTTCTAGGAGCCACAAACAATGGGTATCACATTTTGTTATATTTTTAACATTGAGTGTGTGCCTTCAATGACTCACAGCTTTGACTATATTTGGTGTGTGTGTCTAAACCATAGAGAAAGGTATGTGACCACGGGGAAGAGAAGGAGTGCAACTCAAACCTGACAGTTTTCAATCTGCGGTTTTCGGGCAGAAAGAAAACAAATTCAAATTTCAAGCTGCAAATTGTGTTCCGGGTAGTTGGTTTCCCATATGTCATGTACCTTGGCAAGCATAAATGCCCTGTCCGTGTCCCTTTAACTGGACTATTTGCAGCAACTCCATATATCTGCCGACACACTACTAAAGACATTGTTTTATTAACACGAGGGACAAAGCGTGGGTGGCAAAGATCATGATCTGACAGTTGTACATACAATCCGGCATGCATGTACGTAAAGTTGGACATGATGATGGCGATGTGATTTTCCTTGCAGTGGTGAGGTGCGTCAGCTCAGGAGGAACTGTCGTAGTCCAGCTTGCCCGTGCCCCCGAGCCCTTCGACGTCCACTTCCGTTTCGGTGGCATTCAGCATGTTGAGCGTCATGTCTGTTGGAAGCAGAAAAGGCCTCCTTCAGTTAGACAAGCGTCACGGCACAACAACTGAGCATGTGCATACATGGCTTCTGACAACCTTCCGTGGTGACAAATAATGGCTATCCTCTGTGGATGCGACATCAAGCCAAAAGAAATGGCCCGATGTCTCATCCCTTTGCAATACCACCATGATTTTAATTTAAATGCATCCGTTTTTCTAGACGAGTATACTATTCTCCTGAATGGCATCGGGGCAGCATTTTTTAGTGCTATTGCACGAAAAAACAAATGCTTGTTTTTGTATATGAGTGTCCCCTTTACATTTTGTGGCGAGTCACTCAACATGCAACATTTACGAAACTTGAGGTCACGCAAATATTGTGGCCCGACTCGGCTAGCGTGTGGGCATACGAGACCATCACGAGGTGTTGCCTTTGACCCTGGCAAATGCCAGGAAATTCACTATTATAATCTTTAGGTGTGAGCATAGCAGAAAATGCAAGAGCGAGCACGTGGCTTTCACCGTCTCTGCCGAACATGCACACTCATGCAGTGCAAGCGTCGTTCGCGGGCCAACACGCTCGTGCCCGTAGCTTCGGCTTTGCTCACAAGTGAAACCAACTACTATAGTCCGAGGGCAGTCCTTGACGTGCCTACCTGCCGATTTAGTGGCGCCAGCCGCCTGCGCAAGCAGCCCACCCGCGAGGGTGGTCTGCGCTCCTTCCTGCGCTGCCTTGAGGGCTACGGACACCTGCTGCTGCTGCTTCTTAATGGGCAGACCGGCCTCCTCGTACGCCTTGCGCTTCATGCTGTTCTTTATCTGGCTGCTGCATGGGAGCCCCCAGAGGAACCGTTTTAGAGAGGGTCCGCGGCATGTGCCCTCTCGTGGCGGGGCACCGAACGCGAAGTCGGCAATGCTCGGGCCAAAACGAAGAGTGGGAAAAGCGACAAACACCGCGATCGAATTAGGCGAATGAGTACGTTCTCCCCAAACACGTACCATTTTGTTACAGATGTAAAGGCAACTGCTTACAATGAGAGGAAGCGTTTCCAACAGCTCAATTGCGGTCACATTGCAAGGAAGAGGCAAAAAATTTATTCTGCAAGCACCTTCATCCGTTTTGCTTCTCTCCCCGCTACCTCCTCTCTCCGCTACGCACGCACGTGCACCCGATCTGCACGGGAGGTGGTTGGCATTACACTGCAAACGTTTTCCATGGTGCAAGTTGCTACCTTTTAAATCTAGGCTCTCCAGAAAACGCACTGGCATTGACCATAGGAAGGCCTTGAAACCCTTCGGGGTTGTGCGGCATTTCCGTGGTTAAATCTATGCGCCACCTACGAGAAACTGCTTTGTAACATTGTCGGAACTGTTTAAAGCGCACAGCGAAAGAATGATGCATAAAACATTTGTGGATCGGATCGGATGTAACACTGCTCTAGTATGTTTGTTACCACTATCTTCCCTGAATGAAAGAAGTTCGTAGCGTGAGGTTCCTTGTTCCCGGGGTAGGACTCAACATCACCAAAAATCTGTGCCCCGAACACGCTGTGTCGGAACCAGGTTAAACTCGATATCTGCACGGCCATGGTAAACCAATGGTCTCTTGATCCTCATTCTTAAAATTACATGGAAATAAAAAATGGCACATATTGCTAATATAATAACAATTGCGGAAGGAGCCAATTGATTTCTACAACCAAAAAATTACTACTAAAAGTGAAATGGCAATTTTTTGTTGTGTAAATTACCCCTTCAGCCAAATAACCTTGAATCTCTTCTTTTTTTTCCTTTAACTTCATGCAAGGAAGTACTACCCCAAATCTTCCAAATTCCGAAAATGAAAAAGGGGGGGAGGTTCATACTGTTTTTCTTTTTAAATTTAAGCCAGAAATATACCACCCATTTTTTTTTATTAATATCAGAAGTTTATGAAATATAGAACACCAAACAAAAATACCCTGGCTATATAGCGTGGGAGCTCAACGCAACAAAACCTGCAACATTACACTATAGGCATAATGTCGGTGTGCAGGCATTATCGGGCAAGATGCGAACAATGGCGCTGGAAAGCGTTTGGTGTACATCAGATTTTCCCAACTCTTCGTTTCGGAGCTGACCTTCTGCTTCTGGTGCCCACTTACATGGTTCGGTTCTTTATGTGATCGCTAATCTTATTCAGGTCATCGCCGAACCGTTTCACCGCATTCCGAAGCATCTCGACTTCGTCGTCCGTCCACTTGCCCCTGCGAAGGCCGCAAGTGAGTCACAGCGAGTTTCAGCCAGGCATCGCGCTCACATGCAGTCCAAGCACCGTGAACAAGGAGTACACAAAACTGGTTTCCCAAGTGAAAAAAAACCAACAAAAAAAAAAACGGACGATAAAAGCATCTTTTGGACGAGACAGTTACCTCACTTTTCGTAAAACGCACCACATAAATTGCTACGCTACGTTCACCTCTAGGCTGACAGCGCAGTGGGAGCTATGCACTCGTGGAACCAACCGGCTGTCTCCCTTTCATCGACTCACCCCACTTTTGCACGTGGGTGTGGGCAAGGGAGTGATCACGTGGCAAAGGCTAGACGTATGGATCGTTCAACAAGCACAGAGTCTCCACCGCACTGTCAACATAGGAGGGAACGAACTACAGCTTGCATTCGTGCATCTACCAAAAGAGCCATTACATTGCAAATAGCTTGTGCAGCTATTTCTGAAAGAGGTTCCCTGCTCAAGTTATGCCAAAACCCGTAGTGTGGCAATATAAAAATAAAACAGAATAAGACAAAACACCAACTTCACAAGGAAGATTGTGTTAGCATGAGAGTATTAAGATGGCGGTCGCTGTTGCAAACCACTTCCCGACACCACCTTGCGCCTATAGTCAGTTACAGGTTAAGAAGGTAGCGGCAAATGCCCCTCAAAGGGAATCAGATATCCCTCCGCCACCGCCGCATCCAATAGCGTCCCACCATTTCCGTGACGTCGCGGCCAACGCGCGAGGAGGGTCTTGCCTTTCTTTACATATTTGCTTTATCTTTCGACTTTGACTTAGCATTGTGGAAGCCACGAGAGGGAGATTAGTGTTTTCCCCCACCGACGGAAACAAATACGACTTTTGGGGATTAGCTCCCCCCCCCCCCCCCCCCCCCCCGATGGATACAAAGGCTTTCAGGGGCTCGGTTCCCTCTCCGATGAATACAAAGGTCGCTTTCTTAAAAAGTGGGATCGGAGACAAGTTGGAATTCACTGAAGCGGAACAAGGAGCGTTTCCGTTTCCAGTGAACTCTTCTTTCGACTGCGGAGAGATTTGAAACGGGCGCATCACGCTTGTGGGAGGAGCTTCTCCTACCTTCTTGACTTGCAACCGACTATAGCACAGAGCTAACCGTGCACTCCTGAAAGATAAGCAGTCGTTTCCCTGCTGAGAATCAAAACCCAAGTGACCTTTACGCAGAGCTGCGGCAACGGAGATAATGTAGCCAACACTGCATTCTAGCACATGTGCATTGCACAGATGCATTGTGTGCCATGTCATGCTAGTCATGCCACTACAAACTTCCCAAGGGAGCTAGACTGGATTGGATTATGGTGGTTTTACCCTTTGAATCAAGCGATCACTTTAGAAAAACAGCTTGCTGCTAGGAGAAAAGCTCTCAGCCTTCTCTCATCATGTTCACACCAAAGTTTCAAGCACTAAATGTCCACGGTACTTGCTCTGCTCCCTGAAGCGCTGTGCATCAGGTGTGGTTGTGGGACAGCTAGTACTCACCCGGCAGGAGACGGCTCCGATGCGGAGTACAGCTGTACAGCCAGCTCTCCCAGCTTAGTGAATGCGGCTCCTGCCGCTGTGAAGATTTCACCCACCTGCAAGGTTTGTTGAATAATTAACTTCATACATTTTTCTCTTTTTTTTTTTTTTGCGAAAAAAAAGGGGGGGGGGGGTTCTTTTAATATTTTACAGAAATTGGCGCAGTGATTAAGGTATCTAACACATTGTATGCAGGATTATCTGTTAAATTTACAGATGGTGATTGGTAATAACAGCTCTGAATGGACTAAAAGAATGGGGACATCGTCTCCGAAATATAAGCCAATGACAGAATTGGGTACGTAGAGGGGCACGCGCGAAGAACCGCACAATAAAAAGAGATAATAGAAAACTGGTCCTTTGGTCCAGGTTTATAATTGTAACGATGCTTCGTAAAATACGGGGGGGATGACACGAAACGTTTTAAGGCAACACGGGGAGCGCACGTGAGCTATCACCGCTGTAGCGGTCCGCTAATGTTCCAAAAAGTCCTTGGCCCACGAAATGCTATTTGTTCAAGGGCAATAACATCTATGATGTTCCAGAAAACGACAAGCAAAATTTGAAAGGCGCTCTTTGCGCGAAAACTCGCTCCGCGATAACGGAAACGAGATCTAAAGTTCGAGGGAGGGAAAATCTAGCGGAGCGTGGACCTCACCTTGCTTGCACTTCCGTGACTCATTTTTCAACAAACGAGGTACAAAGCAAGCGCAAAATTGTCCAGTTCGGGGTCGGAAGCGTCAACAGCACACACTATCGTATTCTTGTAGGCACCGCCATTTTGTGATGCCACGGCCTTGGATTGGATTGATTTGATCGTAAACTTGTAAAACGACTCGTATTATTGCGTACCGATAGAGCGATACCTTCACAATCACAAATCGATGAAGTCGTATGGGTGTAGTAGCTTGCGCCACCTATACTTGATTGGTGACGCGCAAAATCAATCTTTTTTCAATACAGGTTCTGCGCATGCCTGCGCTCTTCTTAGACAGCTATCCCACTCCTGCCTCGTTTGCGTGCAAGTTCGTCTGCTCCTTGCACACCTCGTTTGTTTGTTTACTCCCTAAACGCGCCCAGATGCTTTTGTTTACCCCCAACCTCAACCAATGACGGCGCGCGCATGGACCTATGTTGCCCTTTGATTGCCGCGCTCCTCCTTGCGCGCCGATGCGCTAAATACGCATTTTAGAACACTTGCTAGAGAATTTTAGGAGCCGAGACCCGGTATCATTGCCACACGACATGCCAAGAGGCTGGAAGCTTATTATTTTCACTTCAATTTCCCCGTAACTTGAGCGAAGCTAGAACGAACTGCCAGCAAGGGCGGATACAAGGGGGTAGGGGGGGGGGGGGGGGGGGGGGGGGACGACGACGACGATGGAAGCGGTCGCCCCCCCCCCCCCCCCCCCCAAAAAAAAAAAAAAAAAAAAAAAAAAAACGAGTTCTGCATTTGCCCCCGACTGCGAGCACATAGGTTGGGCTCATTACTGGTGGTGCAACTCACCACCCAATAAGAAGGGCTCGGCCAAATGCATCCATCTATTCTTACTTGTGATCCCACCAGGCATACTTGTGTAGCCAGCCACTTGGTACTGTATTTGTCTGGAAACGGAGGAAACTCCGAAGAGAGATGCACCACTTGCTACCTCTCCCGCCTCCTTTATGTCTCATCTGTTGCCATTTTATTACACGCAACACAGTATTCTTGGAAAAGAAAGCATTAAGGAATTTTCAGGGCCACCTCATGTCAATCAGGCCGAGACTCGGCGTTGGTGCAAAACAACTTGCAGACAGGCCGTTTTCATTCGCGTCGCATTAACCATAATTTTGCGATTCATCTGGAAGAGAAAGAGGTAAAAAGGCTGGAAATTTGGTTGAAATATTTCGCGATAATCATTTCACCCTAATTTTTCCTAGTCAAAAATTATGATGAACGAGAATGCACTGCCGGTGCATACTGTTTGAGCTTGTCCCTGCAGAGATATGTAGTTGGTGATGCGAGCCGCCACCCGAATGAAAGGGCTAGTTGCATGCCCCAGACCATTCATTTATCCAATTTCAATGAGCATAGTTGGCGCCGTCTTTATGTGGAAAAGGCCCACTGGTGCATTGGGCGTGCCTGCGAGCTAACCAAACCCTTATAACACACTGAACAAGCAAACTCTGCTCTTGTTTATTACTTACCATTTTGAAAAGAAAACAAGATGCGTTGCATTATGTCCCCGGCAATTTTTATTTGCCCAGCGACCTTGTCAGACACTCCAAATTTGTTCTGCATGTGAGCACGGCAAACAGTTTTTAACTAGCTGCATAATGACATTTTTGCTTACATTTCAGCCATCAAAATAAATAAATACAAAGAATCACTCACATAGATTTGCAGAAAGAAAAAACCAAAAGCATCAGCTCTGGTACACAAGCGCGCGCGGGCGCGCACACACACACACACCAAGAGACAGAACAACAAAAGACTACTAAGCATCTGAAATCCATGGAAGCCTCCGAAAGGCGCAAAGAATCCAAAGGCTCGGAAGTCTCAATCGAAACTCTTGGATTATCTTAGACACCTCGCAAATCCACAAAAGGGAGCCACCAAAGGGGATTGCAGTAAACTAAGCTGAAGTTACAGGGCCTTGAGCCAGAGCTGCCTTTAGCCCATAAAAATGGTGACGCTCTTTTGAGTGAAATTAGACGCAACTCGAACCGCTGACAGCTGTTCTTAGCGTGCCCAGTGTTGCAACTCTGGGTAAAACCGGTCGGCGAGTGATTTCGTTTCTCGACACCACGTCCAGTTCAGAGAGTCACGGGCCGCTGACAAGGTGTCAGCTCCTCTGTGCAACAAGGAGCCAGGAAAAGGAGTTTGAAAGGGTGCTGCAAGCGGCTAGAGCGAGCCTAGGTGAACTGCAGCTTGGCGAATACCGACGGGGATCCGCCGCCCTTGTAGGCAACGCAGAGGCAGTAGTGGGTCAAAAGCTGTTCCAGAAGCTCTTGCTCGTCCAGCATTTCCAACTTCTCGACCCTGCGGAAGAAAAAAAAGGCGATGCACCACGCGTGGTCAATGAAAGAAGTGGAAACAAGGGTAACAGTATTGCTCTGTCGAAAAAGAACAGTTCATACACCAAAACATAGTCTAGCCCACAAGAATGACTAGCACAAACAACAGAACCAACTTCACTGAAAGTTGCGAATATTGTAATCGGTTTTTGATGAGCTATTTGGTTTTTACTTGTTAATAAGCATGCGGGAATAGTAGATTTTGAGTTCAAAGTGAATTCGAAGTTAAATGTTTGGCCAAATACTTTAGAATGAAATATTGAAGTTTCTCAGAGTTTTTACTCCACCATACTAATGAAAACCCAGCTGAACTCGTGAAGGTTGCTCCCAAGCTTCCATTTGTCCATATCTAGCCCAATTTTAACCAAACTGTATGAACTACGGCCTCAGAAAGTTTAATGCCTACATTGAACCGACAAATAAAGGACACATTTATACAACATAATATTTAACCTATGGAGATGCCCAGTTATACCTAATCGAGGGAACTTATAAATCTTTTTGCTATACGTAAATATACTTTTTTTTTAATCTCTAATTTAAGAAAAACCATGATTTATAAGCACACTGTTGTCAGGACATCTCTGCCTAACATACATTCTTGCATAATAGCCACAGTTTAAATTTTGGAAATTTTACTCTAGTGTAGATATCAACACTCACCAAGTTTTAGTTTCTTTTATTAATTACACAAGGTGCGCACATGTACCATCCCGCTTCGAAAGTGTGCTTTCCTGCTAAGAATCACTGCAATATTTGTACTTTTCGAGGTGTTGATCGTGGCAGTTTAGCCCCTTCAAGCCCGCTTCTTACCAAGCACTGGTGTACTGCAGAAAAGCAACACCGCTTCTCAGCAGTGCACTGGGGCCCGGTAAGAAGCGTGCTCAACACTTCGAAAAAAATTAATATCACTGTAAATCTTAGTAGATCAGTTGGCGAGAGGGTTAGCGCAACTCAGCTCGGAGCACATGTAGCGAAAGCTTACATTGCAGAACCCAGGGATCCTGGGTTCAATCCCCACTACCTGCCCGTTTTGATCTGGATGAGCATTGCACCAACATGCGTTCGAAGCCGAGTCCCGGCTGTACAGTAAACTTTTGTTAGTTCGACCTCGGTTAATTCGAATTTTCGTTTAATTCGATCGTGTTCAAAAGTCCCGGCAAGCGCCCATACATTTCTATGGGAGGAAAAGTTTGATAGCTCGAACTCGGGAAGACTCCGCATCGGATATTCGTCCCGAGCGAATGCGTGCGGGCTCACATTGCACGACACCACAGCAGAAAAACGACCAACAAACGGCGAAACACGAGCCCTTTGCTGCAAAGCCGAACGTGCGCAAATATGCGCCTGCTCCTCTACGCCGTTGAGATGGACCATAGCCAATGGCAAGAGCCAGTACAACCAATCTGGTGTGGAGTAGCGCGGAGAACATAGCACGTGGTAGGGGACGCACGAGCCAGCGCGCGCTCTTAAAGCGTTTTTCTGTAGCATCGTGTGCGCTCCATCTTGCGCACCGGAAAGCGTGAGTTCCCTTTTCCTTTTTTTTTTGTTTGTTGTTGTTATTTTTCTTTGTCGCCGACAGTCTGGCCGCCCGACGCCAAAGTCGGCTCGAAGCTTTCTCAGCGCGCTCTCTCAAAGCGCTTCTCTATAGCACCGTGTGCAATCCATGTTGCGCGTCAGAAAACGCAAATTCTTTTTTCCTTTATTTTTTTTTTTTGCCGCCGAGTTGACTTTGGTTTGGCACCAAAGTCGCCTAGTAAAACTTAATTGTTTCGTTTAATATATATATATATATATTTTTTTTTGTAGTGCGCGATTTTCCGGGGACATCACGTTTAGTTGCGCTGCTCTCCGAAGCATGCTTTTGGACATGTGTTTTAAGTGCAGACGACATCAGACCATCCATGAGTACTTTGGACAATAAAAGGAATTTTAATTTTAACCGTTTTTCTGTCCTATTTTTAATTCAATCATTCGGATAATTCGACCAAATTTCAAGGTTCCGTCGAGGTCGAATTAACGAAAGTTTACTGTATAAACATACATACAATACATCTCTATATTAGCTGACAACTCCCTCTATTGCACAAGGGGCATTTCTATTTCCAAACCGACAGTGCACCTCTGCCTTTACCCTCTGAAAAAATCAGATACCAGATTTTACTTCACTCTCCGTTGTCAAGCGTGCAAAAGGCAAATTGCTTGCACTGGGTGCATATGACACAACATAAACAAACAACTGCCAGTGTTTTTGTTTTGTCTATCTTAGAGTTGAAAAGGTGTTGTCAATACTGATCAAGTGGAGTATGCTCGTCTTGGTTGACTTAGGCAGTGAATATTGCTGTCCATCAATGCCTTGTCTGAGCAAAGTAAGTGATAGAAAAGGCATTTAGTAGTTGTAGTAATTTTTTATGAATCAGGACAGCCACAAAAACAGCAGAAGGTCGACAGCCCATGGAGGCCCGCGGTGCCAAGTCTAGTAAGGGCAATTATGCGATGATATAATATACGAGGTGCACGATGCGGATGACCTGCTCTTCTGAACGTCGTGAAAACCACTGTGCGAGTCTTGGAGGTTCGGTGGCGGTTCAGGCAAGAAGGCCAGCGAGCCAAGACGACCTTTGGCGGGCCATTCGACGAACGTTTCGGATGTTAAAGCCCTAGAGGTTTGATAGAGCGGTCGCTCACTTCAGCGAAGGCAGCGGCTCCGGGTCCAGTCAAAGTGGATGGCTGCCACCCCCCATGCACCGACAACCACGGCTAGAACGTAGCCCCACAGTCACCTTGTATGGCTTTCTGTCATTGTCATCAATGTCGTTTGACCTTTTGTAGCAAGTTTTGTAGTAGACAAACTATTGGTTCGGAGCAGCCACTGATGCTTTTGGAGCAGATGCCAACATCTGTTGCCCCATCGCATGAAAATGAAAAGAATGATTGCATCGCTAAACAAGCCCATCTTTGATAACAATTAATGGTCCCTCTTTGATACTGAAGCATACTACTCATTATCTATTGTTATCAGAATACTAGATAGGATGCAAAAAGAACACACACAGGCTTATTTTTATAAATAAGGCTCAGGTCAGAGTATCCAAGGAGCATTCACAATGCATATTAAAAGAATTGTTGAAAAATAAAATATAGCAAAACACTTCAGCTGACATAAGACCCATCTCTCCCTATGCCTCTTTTACACTCGATACTTTATTTAGCCTGTAAATATATCTTCTGAAAAATGCCTGCGAAATCCAGCATATCTGCCAAAATGTCTTTCAATAAAAATATGTCAACTCAAGTTTTGTGAACCTACCAAACTCGAGACTCCGGGATCATAAACTGCAAAAACAACCACCAGCAAATATTATGAAAACCTACAGCTCTGCCTCAAAATTGACACTGAGCTTTAGCGACGTTGGAACCAGAGTAGAGTCGAATTTCGCCGCTCTTTTGATTGCCTGCTGCACGGGAACTACCTCAACCACCCCATGTATTCAAATATGGACTCACATTTTTTTCTTTCTGGGCACAGCTTTTTTTTAAATTGGAAGACAACCTGCACCTGCACCAACCAAGGCACTCCCCATCTCAGCCACAGCTCCTATACTCTGTTTCACGATAACTTGGCGGCCTATGGAGGCTAGGGCCCCGCGACCCAACGTCACGGGAGCGTTTGTGTCACCACGCCTAATGCGAGGCATGAGGCCCAGAGGAACCGGCTGTCGTCTGCTAGCCAAGAGTCGTTTGCTCTGAAACCAACCAACTTCGAATGAACGTCCACCGGAGCAACATTACGCACCGCTAAAAAAGCTAGCACTTTGGGAACAGTTCATGAGACAACCATAAGCTCAATTTAGTCGCGAATCTGTGACGGACACTAGTGCAAGGGCACAGTCTCATGTTTTGAGCGGAAACGGCAGATTACATGGCTGCAATCGCCGGCAATCGCCAACGGCCACGGCACCACAGGATAAAAAAGCGAGTGGATACGGATGTGGCATCACTTTTTTTGGTTTAAATATAACTGAAACTAATAAATTTGTGATTATTTATTCTTTATACATTTCTTCTCGTTATAGATGGAATTGCACGAGTTCAATTGCCATTAAAAGAAAGAGAAGCCTGGAATTACTTTTTGTCGAGGACGGCTCTGTTCCTGTGGCGGTAACATGACCCCCGCGGCATCGATCATGGAATGTTATCACCTGTCTTGCCCCGGCGCTCTTATTGGGTTGCGGGGGCCGTAGCCTCCACAGTTCGCCAAGTTATCGTGAAATGGAGTATAGCACTCCGGTAAAAAGCGGTGCAGCTTGATGCACGCACGCAGGTGGAAGGCACGCACTGAAGGTCAATGAGGGCGGCGCAAGTGCCACGGTAGATGGTAGCCATGGCAAGGAGGCATGTGGCAAGCATGATAATCAGATGATCTCAGCAGGAGTCATAGAACCTGGTTCTGCCTTATCGCACTAGTGCGCACCTCACAATTTCGCAGACTTTTCTCGCAACTTTTAGCTCTCGACATCGCCAACGTTGCCTGGACATTCAGACAATGACGGGCTAGCGTGGTTAACGAGCAACCTCTACACTTTGTTTCGCTTCAAACCAACGCTACAAGACAATAGGACCAATCAAACAGTGTCAAAAGCGTGACAATGAGGCATTCGTCAGCTTTCGGAACATGTTCTGTCATCAGCTAACCTAATTAAACGCAGCAAAGGCTCTGTGGTTGTACGTGTTCGAGCCGTTGACTGTGCTCTGATCTAAAATGATACAAACTATATATAGTGCATAGAGACGCTGGGAAATGCATATTTGTACCGCTTTCCTTTCTTCCTGTTTTTCTGAATATTAGGAATCAGCAACAATCAAATTATGTTTTTTTGTTTGCTTTGTCCATTTCGGTCCTTCTCAACGCAGGTGTGGTGCAAAGTTCAGTAAACTTGACATTTTGGCACAAGATGTAGCAGACTCGTTCGTGGCACAATTTGGTGCAGCACTTCCGACACTGCAAAACGCAGTTCTAACGTCGTGTTTGCAGTGAAGGCCTGTGCATAGATACACCCCAACGCTAACTTAGCGTGGTAGACAAAAGTACTGACTTTTCACTTTATCAGTGCTGCACCGGTGCTCCAATACATGTCTCTGCCTTTTCTCACAAACAGAATGGAGTGCTAACTCAGCATTGATGCAGCACTGACTTTACATTATTTAACTGCTGAGATGCATGTGTGAACTGGCCCTAACTGTGTTGTGCAGTCCATTCATCCTCTTGCTTGCACACTTTAATCCTGTGGCTTTTTTTCTTTGTGTCGGGCACAGTCTTTTTGCACAGTGACCTACCTGTGGAGCTCCGGAGCGGGAATGGAGTGGTACACCTGGGACATGGTCCAGGCTGTGCAGGCCTCCCAGCCTGTGCTCCGGATCCTGCGTAACACCACAAGTCGTAATTCATCGGCCCACTTTGATCACTGTTAGTAGGTAGACCCTCGGCTCAAAAAGGTTCTGGCTTTGCTGTAATCACCTCAATTTTGCTTCAAAACTTTAAAGGGGCCATGCAACGGTATTGGGTGGAAATGTTTCTCACTTCACAAGAGCTTACTGGCACTAGTGGGACCCAAGTATGCTCGCACGTAACACGATAGACTAGGAAGCTTCCTTGTTGCCGCGCCAGGACAACAGCGGACGTGTCCTTTCAGTCCCTCCTTCGCAAAACTCAATGACGAAGTCGTGGCGATTGCACTGTTGGCATTGTCAACAATCCGATCCCCACGATTTCGTCACGAGGCTTTTGTGATCTCTGCGCTGATGATATTTAAATGTGGCTTGTACAGGGGAAACAAACATTGCGTGAGCATTCGATTTGGGCTCGTGATGATCCATGCCTCGACAAACATTTGGGTAGTGACTCGTGCGCAATGGCAATCTCTGCGATGATGGGAACGGTCGAACCTTAACAGTGTGTGGAACTCAGCATGTGCCCTGCGCTTTGCCTATCCCACCGTATGGCTACTAGAAACATTGACGACATATAATAAGCTCCAGACAATGTGGCTGCTTGTTGTGGCTGAAAGTTAAGGGGGCAAACACTGCTTGTTTTACTAGAATTTTTTTCTGTGCCTGCTATTGCGAAGAAAAAAAATTAACATGTTACATATGTTATAAATGTCAGGGAATACTTCTGCACGGCATTTAATGACTGTACAAAGATTTGTTGCATCGACCTTTTACCATCTTTCCCTACTGGAGTAAAAGAAAGCTGTTATAGGATGGTCTCACGAAAAGATTGTTTAGCTGCCGATTTTGTTACTATAAGTATACCAAAACGTAGCTAAAGGAATTTTTTCTTAAAAAATGTAAGCGTCAAACAAAATATAATTTATATCGCACAAACAAAAAATGGAATGTCAAATTTTGTGCAACCAACATGCAAGTTTTTGCTTTCATTCAATGAGCCTTGCAAAGTATTAGAAGTAAAAAAATATTAAAACCATATATTCTGTATTTTACTCCTCAAAAAACAAATCCTGCAAGTTTGAAAAGCCTATGTGCAAAACTTCTTGTTCTGCAGAAAAGAAAGTTGGCCCTCGTGATGACTGTTCCATTCCCCGAAGTCAAAACCCAGGCGTTTCGTGCTACTCCGTAGCATCATGCCAAGGTCGCGACCGGGCCGCCTTTTCCAAAGAAAACTCCACGCGTTTTGCTGCTCATGGCATAAGACTTAATCTATATAAGGTTGACACCCTGCAGATGAAAAAGAATGCGTTCAGAACACTTCCAGTGTGTCCACAGAAGCTCACGGAGGCAATAAATGTCCTCGGCACGCAAAACGAAACATGCCAACAGGCACCTGTGGACAATCCCGGCCGGTTCGACCCACTGCCACAATCAAAACTAAAATCGAATGAATGAACGTCATCTTCCGACTCACTGCTGCCACTTTTGTGCACAAAATTGATTGCACATGTACCAGAATCGCAAGCCAGATGATGTTGTTTCTGAACAGCGTCGGTCTGCTGACGAGGACGCCTAGCTCAATGCAATCACTCGCAATCCTGGAACTTTAAGGTTTCATGAAAAATCATCTCCTAGCGGAAGAGCGAAACCAGAACTCAAAGTTGCATTCCTTCGTAATATCCTAGATGGCGTCGCATGCCCTAAAACGGCACTGAACGCGTTGAATTAGAGGTCTGAAATCCATCGATCAAATTGATTGATTTCAATGGGTGCGATAAGGAAAGAGGTAAACATGTCTTCATCTCATCTGATAAACTCAGAGACGCGCAGAGTGTTGCGAATGAGCTGAGGACATGCCGCATGTCTCTTGTGTCACGAGGTTACGTGACTAACATCACTCAACATCACGGCGTCACGTGATATCATGATGTCACCATGACAACCACGTGTCGGCAGTGTTCTCTCACTTCTGGTAAGAGAGAAAGTCGCTTGCTTCTAGCACAGGAGTTGTGGTGATGTCAGAATGCCGAGCTCTTATTGGCTGATTGTAGACCTCAAGGCATCTAGCAGTGAGGTCTATTCACTGCCCTTTCAATCAATGCCAATCAAAGCTCGGCATAGTTTTGACTTAACCGCAACTCCTGAGCAAGAAGCAGACGACTTTGCCGTCCGCATTGTCTTGCCGCCGGGGAAGTGCTGGGACGGCTCTCGCACAAACGGAGTAAACGAAAGATGCCAAAGGGGGACCGACCTCTCCTCCTGCGTCTTGAGGGTGGTGCAGGCCTGCAGACCCGCCAGCAGGCAGTTGCGCTGCTTCAGGTTCTCCACCATCACCTCGGCAAACTTGTCATCCATGTTCACCTGTGCCAGAGGATGGCAAGGTTCGGCAAGTGTTGCTCCATGTACACGGAACCCACCATACCCCGTTCGCCCCAAAGCCGACGGTAGGGTGACACCGTCGGCTTCGGCACTCTCTGCACATGGGTCTGGGTGGGAGCGTGGCTTTTACCGCGCTGTCAGCTTAGAGGTGAACAGAGTAGAGCCAGGGGCTAGGGCTGGCAAAGTAGATCATTTAAGAGTTTTTTGATTAGAGTGTCATTCCCTGGACCTTCGTTTCTAAAGCAGCACCAAAAATAGTTCCTAGTTTTTTTGTCATCTTTTTATTTATTTATTGTAAAATACCAGGGTAGCACCCACCCTATTTTCACTAAAACTGGGTTAATCTAGACATAGGCACTCGTCCGGTCAAATAACGTGCTTAACATAATTTTCAGAATACCGAAGTTTGGGAAGTGTTAAATGTGGGCACTTGATAGAAGTGGGTGCTTCAGCGGTATATTACGGTAGGCTGAAAACTCAACCAAGTTCAAGCAGAAGCGTACATCACAAAGGCACAAAGAAAAACATTAAGAAACAGGAACATAACAATATATCACCTAGGAAATATAAAGTTCATTTCGTAGTTAAAAATATTTTCGCAAGGCACAGCAATCTTAATTGCTAAGCTTGAACTTAGCAATGTATATTTCTAGGTAATTCCTCCTTACCAGAGGTGCTAGCAAAGGTACATGTTTGAGAGGGTGATCACAAAACCAGATATCGATGAAACAGATCTAAAAGTAGTAGGGCCAGTGGTGGCACACCCTAAAAATGATAAAAGGACACTGCGACGACGCAATGAAGAGGTCAATTATTATTATAATTACCCAGTACAAGGGTATTTTATATTTTGCCTGTTAGTGGCCAAAAGTCTCCAGCCCTTCTGGTTTAGTCAATCCAGTCCTCTCCAATTAAAGGTCAATCTTTCTAATTATTTTCTTGTCGTTCTATGTGCAGGAGTTTGATGTTACCGTTGCATTATGCTCCGACAGTCGAGTTATCTAGTTGCCAAAGGTGTTATTTCGAATAAAGGGGTACATGAATCTCCACGAGCAAGATGTCCGTTATATAATGAATAGATGGTAGTGGCCACACCCTTTGCATCAGGTGACAGCTTGTGCCCCATTGCCACTTAAACTAGCCTAGCCTAGCCTAGCCTAGCCTAGCCTAGCCCCCCCCCCCCCCCCCCCCCCCCCTCCCCAAATTTGGTGTTTCTTGGTGTCGGACAAAAAATTGCCGTTTACAGAGGGATAACATTGAAGAAACCAGGACACGGCCTTGGGACTCCCCAATCTCTAGGCTGCCCATACAGACATTTGCATTCATCTATCCACCCATCCAGGAAACATGTGCGAGACCTGAACGCTTGAAAAACGTCCCTGTAGCGATCAGGGAAGGACACGGGATAAGGGACATGGTTCCCAAAGAAAGAAGCGGCCTTGCAGACAGTTCAGTACAGGCCGTGTTCCGGGTCAGCACAGTATAGAGCTGTAGATAAAAGGCTCTTTCCGGAAAGCTTGGTTTTTTTGTTGTTTTTTTGTTACAACTCTGATTCGGGGCCTTTCGGTTTTCCCCGATTTTCCACTCTGTGTGTCTGCCCCGAGAACAAGAAGGACACTGACTTGAACACAGCACCAGTGATCTCACCATTTCAAAGCATTAATAAAAACTGTTCTTGCAGCCATTAAGGCACAAAACAAGGGTCAATGACAAAGCTGTATCTAAGCAACATGCGTAACATACCGTAAATTCCGAGCAAGCGTCCACTCAAAACTTGGAGTTAATCGTGTAAAACGGGGGGATGGCCGCTCCTTAGGTCAACAACAAGTAAAGCGTATTTTCCGAGTGTAACTAAATTGAGGGGCGTGCTTGGTATTTTACAGTAACTGCCAAGTTTTACATAGTGTGGCGCACACAGAGAACAACTTAATAAACACGCATGTCTCCCACACAGAAGCATAGGAGACCAGACCCACAAGAGGTTAGCCCTGGCCACTGATCCAAGTCATCTGGCGGTGCCGCCTGCAACCAAGGCGAAGAGAGGACTTCATCTTGCAGCTGGGACATGCACGGAGTCCACACCCGTATATATCTTACACCGCGGCCTGCGGCAACAAGTTTGTGCAACAGAATCAGGGGTTGCGTCTACCAGACTTACGGGGTCGTAGGTGACGAGCACGGCATGAGGGAAGTTGCGCGTTATCCAGGAGAGCAGCGCAGAAGACTCGTCGCAGCTCATGTAGACGAGCACACACTCTGCGATGAAAAGGGTGGGCAGGCTGACGTCCAGGCCAGACTCGTGGACCACCTTTGCCTCGAAGACGTCCAGTTCGCGCAGGTCGCAGCCCACCAGGTGGTAGTGGCCGGCGTGCAGGTCCGACGAGTTCACCTTCACGTCGTCATCTGCACCGTGACGACGACACCAAGCGGCACGCCGGTCACGACAGCAACACGACCACAGGTTGGTTCACAAACTAATCAAATGACAAACAAATTTTACGCAGCACCGATTGTCCGAGAAATGTAATGAAGATGTCTCAAAGGCTACTGCACTCAAAGGGTGTCGCCAAGTTCTGAGATATTGGTTCCAATCTGCGGTATACAAGCGGCTTCTCCATTTCAAAAACAGTTACTTAAAAATTACAACACACAAATCTTCCTGGAACACTCCAGTCATTTGCCACACAAAGAGTTGTCACCACAAGAAAATGGGTGTTTGTTTTTAGTACTCTGTGTGCACAAAGTAACTCAAGGTCAAGCCAGCATATCATTTGTTGGGGGGCAGAATCAAAGCAAACGTCTTCAAGTTAAATTTGGGTTTTTCATGTGACAAACCAAAGAAGAGCATCTGGCATACCCCAGCGGTTAACTGAGGATTCATTTCGACCACCTGTGGATCTTTTGACGTATAACCGAAATCTCAGATAAACGGCCCTTTCTCTGGATTACGTCTCCATCAGATAGAGGGCATCTTGGCCGGGATTTGAACCCGCCACCTGGGAAGCCATAACCAGCCACTTTGCCTCAAAACCACCGAGGTGGCTTAAAAAAACAGAAAAACATCTTCAATGTGGTTTATTTAGAGAAGTCAACTAGTAAATGAAAGGTTCATTGCAAAAAAAAAAATGCAATGGCACACAACATCACAAACAGATTTCTAACTTTGTACCACCGCAAAAACACAAAATGTACACAAGTCTTCAAGAGCACGCACACAAAGCGTTTGTCACAACAGAGATGGTGATAAGCCGTGCAGTTCAAGACAGAATGTGCTCAATTTTGCAGACAAAGAAAAACATTAGATATTATCAAATTCCCATGCAACTCGGACCCATGGGTTAAAGGGACAATGAAGACGATTTTATTTAATTTTTTTACATGGTGTTTTTATGCTTCTTGGGAACATAGCATGCTGCCCAATTTTTGTAGACATTTGTGACGCATATTTCTGTGCCTACGAAAGAACTAAAGAAACCGAAATTGAACAATCTCCATTCTCGTTTCTGGGCCTCCGAAAACGGAGGTGACCTAGGCAGTGACGTCAAGTGTGAATAGTCGGTATCGGTAGTATTTAGGAGATCGAGACTCTGGTTACCGCGGTGGGTTATAGCAGCGCGGTGGCGCGGTCGTTTCGTCAAATCTGTCAAGATGGACGGCAATGCCGCTCTCGCTAGCGAGTTCGAGCTTCCGTTCAGTGACCCAACACAAACGGAACGGGAGTATGTGTGTGGCAGCCTCCGCCATCACCCGACGGAGACCGCCCAGTCGGTAACGAGCGGCCCGCGTGCCGAAGTGCCCATATTTGCTCGTTGGCCGTTTCGCGTCCAGCGTAGCAAAGAAAAAACAATTATGCTGCTTTATTTACGGTTTAGTAATCATTTCCAGTCCGATTTATACTTTTCATGGTTATTCAAGCGGAAATGAGAACAGTATTTCTAAAAATCGCGAACCAAAACGTGACCGACTTGTTTCGACCAATCGCTGACGCGTCTCTTGTGACGTCGCGCTCCTTGTCCCCGCATCGGTCACGTGAGCTCCGCTTCTCCAGGCTTCTCCCGCAACTCTCGGGGCGTCGCCCCAGTCGATCCCGGTACGATTATTACCGCGACTGTTTAATTGATTTGCGCGGCACTCAAGCGCCTGTTTCGGTTGAATTTGGGCAACATGGCCCGAGACGTGCCTGGAACCCAGCTCAATCGCCAAAAAGATGTCTGAAATTGCCTTCATTGTCCCTTTAAAGCCCTCAAATAAAGCCACTCCACACTATGCACGCAATCATCATGATATACTTAACCACAGGTTGGAGTGCTAATACCGGAAGATCGATGAAGATGCAGCTCGTTTAAGGTGTCTAGAAAAGAGGGAAGGTTGGAATGATGCACGCATTCATGCTAGCAAGCGACCAAACAAGCGAAAGAAAGCAAGTCAGACGCCGAACATCTGCAGTCTACCTTCGGTGACGATGCCCTTGAGCAACGGCTTGCGCAGCCTGATGTAGTAGACCTTGCGCGTCGTCACGGCAGGAAGGTCGACTTCGACGAGGCTCTTGAATTGGGCCTTGTCATCCATCAGCCGCCAGAAGAGTGTGTCGAAACCAGCGCCCAGGTTCACTATCTGGCAGTCAGGACCCACCAGCTGCAAGTGGAGCAACAGAGGCAAGCCAAAAACCGAGGTTAGCCGGAAACCCACAAGGACGAGAAGAACAGCACGAAGAAAAGGGGTGTGTATTGAAAGGGGACATCAAAGGCAAGCTGAAAAGTGAAGGGTTGATTTACTCAAGAGACGCAAGAAACCGGGGTAGTTGGCACGAGATTAAGGCAAATTTGAGGGTTTAACCTGCCAAACCAAATAAGGGTATCTGGCATGCCCCAGAAAAGGACTGAGGATTAATCTCGACCTACTGAGACTGTTACGACATGTAACCAAAATCTTGGCCACCAAGTTGCCTTCTCTGCACTGAGCCCCCATCAAACTGGGGGGGACCTCGGTCAGAATTCGAGCCCGTCAACTGGGGGTCCCCAAGGCTGGCGCTTTTCCTAGGAGCCACCTGGGTGGCTCAACGAGATTAAGGTAGGTGAGCTTTAAAATAAAGATAATGTGGAATGCTCCTGTCGAGGCCTGGATGGAGGGATCTTCAACTTGCAAGTAAAACCATAACACAAAGCCTACACCGCGATAAGCAGAGTGCAAGGCATAAGACACCAAATACAAGAGGGTTTCTGTATCATGTTCAGCATCTAGCTGGTGGTGAAGAAACTTGTAAGTACCAACAGGGACGGGCGTGAAGAATAAGACACGGACAAGCGCTTGTCCGTGTCTTGTATTTTCTGTCCGTCCCTGTTTGTGCCTACAAGTTTCACGAGTATTATGCACCAGCTAGCTCAACAACAGGTCTTGTTAATCTCGCTGGTGCTTCATGCTCTGTGTTGCATCCAGCTTCCGCATAAAATTTCGGAAGCGCATCAGTGCTTAATTCAACCAAACCAAAGCACTTTTCATTCTTATGTATCACGCTTTATAAGGCAAGTTAGGTGGTAAAGCAGTGAGTCGTTTGCCCGACTCACTTTTCTTCATTTCTTCGCGCTATCGTTCTCTGAACAGCACTACAACTCCGGCACAAAGTTTCTGAGCAAGGTTGTACCGTACCCACCTTGAGGAACTTGTCGAGCAACGTCTTGACGCCGTGCACGCGGGCGTAGTACCCGCGACTGATCTCGGGCGCCTTGCGCTCGGACGGCTTGACGAAGTACTGTATGTACGGATCGCTCCAGTAACCTTTAGTGACGGCGTCTCGCTTGCTCACCGCGGCGTCGAGGTTGGTCTGTATGACAGGGTCCTCGTCCGTCATTTTGCTGGCGCTTGGACGACTCGCACCGACTGCGACAAATGCTAGCGCCGCAGCAGTAGCGCGGCCAGTCTATCGGATCTGGTGGGTCCGCCCGCGACGGTGCAAACCGCGGAGGCTCTCCGCTAATCAATGCCCCGACGAGCTGACTCGTGTTTGTAGAATTATTTTGAAGCGAGAATCACTGCTTAGGTTGCGGGTGCTGGTGAAGCAGTAACGGGAGAGAAACAATCGGTAGCACGGATGACAGCGGTCGACCTTCGCGATTTGCGGATCCGCAGTAGCGAACCATCAAAGCCACTGATGTTAGTAGCCTAGTCAAAGTAAACCTTGTAGCCGACAGCAAGCCAAGCTAAGCCGCTGAACAAATTTTTGCTCGGTTGGTCGGTTAAATTTTGTTAAGTAAGACTAATTTCAAGCTTTAATATATAAAAATTAAATCATCTTTTAAAAGCAATGGCTTTCCCAAAAACCGATCAAAGCCAGCAGAGCCGGTAGGACCGCAAAACAGGCGTAGCCGTAGCCGATGCGAGACATTCCCCAAGATTCGGCGACTTCGATAGCTTCGATAAGGAAATAACGATAATAACAAAGTTTCTCTACGAAGAGGGAGGTCAACGCACGAATCTGAACCTCGCGTTCATCCAGAGTCTTTCACGAGGACCATGAAGTTCATAAGCTACGTGTCGGACAGCGTGACGGACAACTTCGTGACCCGGACCCTGCGCGGTTACTCGAAGGGACCCGGTGGATCATCGCCGCCAGCCTCCGTCCTCGCGAGCGAATCCACGCCCCCTGCATGGGCCAAGCACCTGGTCCGAACCGGCGGCCTCTGCGTGCGCCTGGCAGGAGTCTCCGGGGCCCTGGCCGTCGCCCTTGGGGCTTACGGCGCGCACGGTTAGGCCAGTTGGTCGCTGACTGGGGTCTCTTGTTCGTACATGCACTTCGTTTCACCTTACGATGGACCGCTGCAGACGCTGTGAACGAATCACGTGACTACGCATATTGCGCAACTTGCACGGCATTGGATTGGTTTAGATGGCTCGTAGTGCCTTCCGCAGTCCATCGTAAAGTGGAACGGAACAGAGGCGAGCGACCCAGTGTCCAATAAACAAGGTGTCTGCCATTATTTGGCACAACCACATCCAAGACCGTTACAGAATGCCTTGCACACGGCATCTCCGAGCTTTCGAATACGAGAAGTTAGCTTTGCTATCTAGTTCGAGAGTAGGTTCTCAGCCCCACATCCCAACCAGGGGTGCTATGTTGCGCTTTTTGGACTCCCAGGAGACTAGGGAGAGGGAAGTGACGTCAACGACACAGCAAGCGCAGATTGGGTGTTGATTTCGTTTTCTTCTGTCAACATCCAATCTGCGTTTGCTCTAGTCGTTGACGTCACTTCCCTCTTCCAAGTCTCCTGGGAGTCCAAAAAGCGCAACATAGCACCCCAGTACCCTAGCAGCTCCCATCTTGGAAACTTTTACTTGCCGCGAACTTAAAGCGTGCCCCTTATTTGCAGGTAACGAAGTTCCAGTTTCCTTATTGTAACATCTTATATATTTTTCTGGTGCTATGTCTCCAGACCCATGCATGTATCCACCAAACCTACAGAGGGTCGGAGCCACTTCGTGATGGCAGAATAATCGCCACTGCACAATCTGAAAGTCTAAAATAGTAAGAGATAACAATGAGGTGCAGTCAATGGCATTTCTGGGGTTCAAACTTTGACAAGTGTCTTTTGTGCCCACCGTTATGCAGGGGTTCCACTGTTTCCAACAGGGGACTAACTTTCGAGAGAGATCCATTGCAACTTTGCAACCACAACTTATGTAGTGAGGAACTCCGATATGCTTGTTCACTTGCAGTGCTCTTCAAGAAAGACGATGTTCCCGAAGAGCTAAAGGAGGCCTTCGACAGAGCCAACCACTATCACCTGCTGCACACGCTGGCACTTCTGGCGACGCCCCTCACACGGAGACCCGGACTGGTAAGAAGACCTGCAACTTTTGCTTGCCAGTCTTTTCCCGTTTGGAGACCTCGGCTTGTTCCAGAACATTCGAGGGGGCTAAGTTCACGTCACATCCCAACACCAAACAAATGAGAGGAAGCCAAGAGATAGAACTAAGATTTCGTGACAAGCCACAGTGTCATTCTTATTGCCACGTTTCCAAAACGTGGTTCCATTCATACGCATCTGCTTCGACACGCTACCCGTTTTCATGTGTTGGCTACACTACCAGTTTCTGCGTCACTTTATTTTCTGGAGAAGTTATCACGACTTCTGTACCACATCTGTTGTTGCAATGCCACATTCGGTGCCCACGTTACTTGTGCAAAACCAGTTTTAAGGAACGCAGCAAACATGTCGTTGTGGCATCAAAACAATACCTGTACTGCACCCTAGCATGGCACCACTCATAGATGCCGTTACAATATTCGCGTTTCACAACTTGCTTTGCAGTCGGATTTCGTCAACGTTCCCCGAAACACTGCTTTGGCCCCATACAGCACTCTCTTCTCTTCCATTCTTGCATCATGGTCTCGCCCTGGTAGACATACCTTTCATATATGTAAAGTTGGAACAACGCCCTAGCCAACAGGACTCTTCTCCAAAGTGATTTGGAGCTTATATTCTCTGCCTCCTTTTTATGTGGTGGCTACTTTTTCATTTGCCCCACCAAAATTATCTTCGTTATATTGGTGTACCAATGTCTGTCGACCTTCTTTGTTGGCAGGTGGGTAGCCTGCTGACAGCCGGAATGACACTCTTCTGTGGGTCGTGCTACATCCATGCGCTCACTGGCAATGAGCAAATCAAGATGGCCGCTCCCTTCGGAGGCACGGTGCTCATCCTTGCCTGGCTCTCCATGCTGCTCTGACCGCACAGCCACTTTTAGGGCAATTCCTCTCGCAAGCTGACAACCTGCTGCCGTGAGGCTGCAACTGCACGAAGAAAAAGTAATAATAAAGAAAGCTTTCACTATTGTAACTGCATGAACATAAGAAATGTAATAAAGACAACTTTATCTATTGATTACCTTGAAAGTCTCTCTCCAACCAAGAGCTGAACAGGTGGTGTCCAATCTGTGTTACCTTTGGCCTTCCCATACCTTTAACCCTTTTGACACCAAGGCGAGGTCAAAGAGCAGCCTGGCTTTTTATAGATCTTTACCTTTGTTTCGTGCTTCTCATGAAGCTAAAAGTAAAAGCTCATACTTGCCCTGCCTGCCTGCCGCCCGCCTCCCTCCCTCCCTCCCTCCCTCCCTCCCTCCCTCCTCCTCCTCCTCCTCTCCCCCCCTCCCCCCTGGCCATGCGAGCGTGCACATAGTACATGCTTCTAGAACTACAGCAAAAGTTCTCGGCTTTTGTGCTCAATGAAGTTGCCAAGACAGTTGGTAAGCCCCAGATGATTCGCGAGATGTTCAGAATTTGGCTGGTGACCGAAGGCTCAAACACTGCTTACGACTTCCAAGGACCGTAGAATTGCACATATGTGCCTGTTTAACTCTGAGCGATGCCCCAAGACATCATTATATATTGCGATGCCTCGTCATGTGGCTTCATGCAACACTATCCGTGAATTTGTTTTGCGCTGCATGCTGTGGACAACGAAAGGACTATTAATTTGTGCCGATGCCCTACCAAATCTTGCATTGCTGCCGGCAAAGTATGCAGGAGGGGCGGATAAGGCAGCATTTTAAATTGCATCTCTCAATGCAACTACCTGCTTATTTGAAAGAATCTGTTTCATGCTATTTTGGCATTGCCTACGAAACTTGCAACGCCATTGAGCCAAAGTGATATATATATATATATATATATATATCACTTCGATATAAAAGTAGAGCCATCCATTTGTGGCTGCAACCGCTGCAAGACAAATGGCACCTGGCAATAAACTAGTTCCAGAAATCCCCGCATGCAACACTGCACACATTGCATTACTGGACCTGGGTGGCCATGAATAGGAGTGGCATGGTTTCAATTTTGATTTCCCTGTTGACGAATTAGTGCAACTTGGCACTGCGTGAAAATAAAGTAGGCGCCCGCTTGCATTGCACCCATTCACTTTGCGAGAGCCCCTGTTGAAACACGGACCTCCAGTAGCCGCAAGGACCTGCCTAAGCTTAGCGAGGAGTGGGAGTATGGCTGGGGGGGGGGGGCCACGTCACATACCTTTTTGGCAGCTTGGCTACCCCTCCAGAATGCAGCACAACCCTCCTGTCTCGCAGATAAGTTAAGGAAGCCTAGGACATTGAGAACACAATGGAGCAGGATAACTTGCAGAGTATCTACTTCTTCTTCCATGCATCATCGCAGTCCCGGGTCAACCTACGCACAAACTGTGGAATGTTGGGAGCCCAAGAAACGTGCCCCAGCACTTTATCCGTATTTGTACGCAACACCTACGGTATTATAAATTCAAGGAAAGTCACATATTCGAAAAAATAAACACCATTTTTGGTCGCAACGGGACGCCGCGAAATGAGGTTTGCAAATCGAAACTGAAACTTAGTGGGCAGTGGGTTCCCAAGATCCTTTGCGCAGCACTACGCCCCTAGGATCGCTCCGTTTTTGGAAGAGGTCTATTCAAATGTGGAGCCACGGATGAAAGGTAAACGGCACTGTGAGGAAGTTGTCAATTTGCAGCGTGCGACATCTTGGCAGCTGGTTCACAGTGCCACCGACAACAGTGTCCACACTATGACGCAAGGTGAAGCGCTGCCCGCTCCAACCCCTTCTAATGCGACCGGAGTTTCTTGGCTGCATCTGCACCTCCACACAGCCATGTTTCTTGATCTCGCTTCAAAGTAATGGTTTCACACCTCAATGTCCGGCAATCTACCCACCCAGCGTTTCTCTGTGCGTGTTCTCACGTCATTCGATTCGCAGGAGTTGCTTGGAACTCGGATTCAATTGTGTTCCTTGCAGTCATAAGCAGCAACGACAGCACTTGTTGGAATATGGGTCCACAAGGCACTTGTTTGTTCGACGGTCTGGAAATCACTATATAGGACGACATTCACTAGTGATTGATAGAACTGATATGAGAAGTATTTTTCGTTCCTCTTATTATCAGAGTGCTCTTTGCTCGCTGGCGTATCGAGTAGATGCACCTGCATCAAGATGATTGCGGCCGTTTTCGCCACAGCTAGGAGGGAATCGGTGTTCTCAATTTACGTGTCTTGCGTAAAAAAACTTAGCGCCCATTGTGGCCTTGAAAGTTGTGTACATCGTCGTGCTCAGGCAAGCTGAAATTGATAAGAAACTATGGTCGGCTGTTACGCGCAATGTCTACCTGAAATGAAAAATGTAAGGCACCGCACTGCGGTGCCGCCGCCTTGTTGCACACTTCCCATACACCTTTTCTCCGAGTCGAGTAGGAAAAAAAAACCAAAACACGTAAGCGCCCCATCAACGGGAGACGGAAACGGGAGGCGCACCAAGACATCTCCCAATCGCCGCCGCCGTAAACGAGCGGCCACACAATGGAAAATGATGATAAAAGAAAGGATCCAATAATAAAAACACCTCTCTCTATTGTTTGCCATGCCGTCATGCGCCGATCGGGGCCACCACGCTCCCAGGGCGGCCCCGAGCAGAGCGCTCTTCTTTTCACGGGGTAGCCCCGCCGAAACGGCGTTATCATCGCTCGCCCGTCTGCCTGCTGTGAGGCATCAGACGATCGAACCAGTGGCAGGCGTGCAAAGGCACGTCCTCGCAAACGCATGCGCCGCGAAGTGTCGCTGACAGCCAATGTCGCTGAGCGGGTGCCCGCGGAGCGAACGCTCGCAAAGCGCAAGGTCCGGGAAACTAACGCTCTGGAGAGTGGACGTTCCAGTGAGCGAACGCTCTCATGGCGTGTTGTGCCCGTGTGCCCCACCCCGACGGGGGGTCGGGGGCGGGGCCTAGGCGGAGGGGAATGCGGCGGCGTCGACCAGGCGCTGCTCAAAGTCCCGCAGGAGGCGCATGAGGAGGCGGCGCTTGAAGCGTCCGGCCTCGTGGATCACGTGGCGCACCATGCACACCCGGGTCTCCAGGCCCCCCTGCACCAGGCCCAGCAGCTCAAACAGGCGCTCAAAGTCTGCAAACGGAGAGCCCCGACCGGCCCCTGTAGCCATACGGCCATCCACCCACTTTGAGCTCGCCTTATCGCTACGCTTTGCCAGATAATCCTTGGGGTGCGGAAAACAGAGGGCAAACCTGTCCCCTTTAGTAGCTGCTGCCCCTGCAAGCTACCCTGGGTTGCACTAGGGTTATGGTGCCTCCATTGTGTCTGACTGGTGTGTTTATCGTCCTATCTCGCCCACACATTGCCACATTTGTCTCTGCTGCTGCACCAACACCACGATCGTAGCAGGCAACAGAGTGACACTTCTATGACTTCGTCAGGTAGAAATCAAGGATCCTCTTTTGAGGACGAGGTAAGCACACCGGTTAACGAGGCCCTCCGGGCACCATTCCACTATGCTCAGAGTCCGTAAACCCCTCCACTTTTTACAACTGCCGGCTCTCCAGGCCCCCTGTCACTTCAAGCTACCCTGGGGTGCACTAGGATCACTGGGCTTTATCTCAGACTGTTTGGCTCATACCAAATGCACCACAAAAAGACTGCCAGTACTGCACATTCGTGTCGCCCTTCTAACGGTTGTGAGTCGCAAAGCGTGCAATCTAGTAGACAAGAAACAAAAGGTTATGTTTTCACGAGATCGACTAAACCATTTACGTAGTGTAGCCAACTCACAACAAACAAAATACGAGGTATAATATTATTGGCCAGAAGAGAGCTGAAGCTGAACGGCCAGTGCTCCAAGCTCGATTGTTCGCTAACAATAATGCCCTCGACCCACTTGAGCGACCAACTGTGGCAGCCAGTTCCAACGAACCTCAAGCATGCACAGCATGCATGCAAAGGAATCTTTGACAGGCTTGCAATCTCTCGACGCTCGTAAAGTAAGCTCAAGTGCTTCCGAGCCTGCCAAATATATTTTCAAGTGCGCGCTGCACACAACTGAGGTAGGTTGTTCTTGTTTGTTGCTTAAATGAAAGCAGGGCTTAAAAGGCAAATACCAAACAAAAGTGACATCCCCATGCTTGGCTGCAGTGACTCGTTGCTACGCTCGTCTGATGTTGGTATGTGGAATCTCATTAATTCAAACTCGCGGATAATTCAAAGAAACATGCCAGTCCCATCCTATGCGCTTCTAGGAAGAACTCCCGGTAATTCAAAGAAAGTTCTGGTCCCCCTTGGGTTCAAATTAACGAGATTCCACTGTACATTGCCAATAGCCAGTCAAGGCGGGAGATGGCATTCCCCTCCCTGCCTTTACCAGGACTAGAAAGCAGCACCTTGTCTGGCTCATCTTGTTGGTGTGAATGAGCAGCTGTATGATCGTGACTGTTGGCCCTTGAGAAATATCCAGGGAGTCCAGGCTGACCACATTTCATTCTAATATTGTAAACCCCATAACTTATAAGTCACCCCAAACAACTGTGCATTTAGGATGTAACACTGCTATGTTCCGTACAGGATGGAACCACGCATAACGTTTTTGGGTTCACTGGTTCCAAGGATCCCCGGTTCTTCTCAAGAGCCTTAATATCGCAAAGCAGAGCCTTAATATCGCAAAGCAGAACTCTGAACACAGAGCCTCTGCCCAAAAAAGGTCCGAGGATAAGGTAACACACAGAGAGGGCAGTTGGGTCGGTTTGTTTGTACCAATGTGTGAAAAAGGGAGTGAAAGAGACAGGAGTGTGACAAATTAACAAAATAAGGTGCCTTGCAATGAAGTTTATTAGAAAAAAAAACATGTATAAATAAAAGTCATTCTGTCAGCACTTTGTTTTGCTCAACTTGTCTTGACCTTGTCTCTTTCGGCACCTTTTCTACAAGACGGCAACAGAAGTTTCCGCACTCTAAGAAGCACAAGCTTGGGTGCCTAACAGTTCCGAAAAAACTCTCCAAGTTGTGAAATGCTTATGTAACCAGAAATGCCTCCTAAAATTATGCACCTGACAAATCCCTTACACTTGGCACAAGCGTTCGTCTGCAGTGTAAACTAAGACGTAGCACATCGTGACCATGGGCACTGGACTCGTTCGGTAACACTACAGCAACTGCTGCCAAAGCAACGAGGGGATAGGCACCCCCTTCTAGAAAGGAGGAGGCGTGACTTACTGCGTCCAGGCCTGCGAACCTCTTTGAGCAAGCAGCCTCGGAGCAAGCCGTTGTCGCGCCAAGGCTCGGGTGGCATTGCCGACGGCTGGCCGTTCCGCTCTTCCCAGGGTCCCAGGGCAGCGCGGTCAGGCTCCACGGGAGCCCAGCCATTGCTCGCCTCTTCCTCCGGTTCTCCTGCATCAAAGACTGCATCAGACCAAGCTTGTCTACCACAGCAATCCTTCTTCCAGGCGCTCGGCTGGGCTCGTGTTATCTGTATGTATCGACAGCGGGAAGTCGGCCAGCCCCTGTGGGCGTCTCACGTCTTTGCTGAAGATGATGAATTTAGAACCAGTGCAGTACCACTGCTAGCCCGAGGTCTTTAATGTGCATCACGCAGTTGCGATGCAGGACTTTGCTTCGGTACGGTGCTCATCCAGGTTGCAATGGGCAGGTGTGGAGATTGAACCCTGAAGACACCAGAGTTAATGCACACATCTGTGTGCGTTAGCACACTTGGCCACCAATTCCCTCATTATGATAAACATTGGCACTACGAGCAAGCAGAATTTTGATGACAGCCTTGCACTTATAGAAGTCAAAACAGAAGAAAGAAAAAAACGGTGACCATTTGTTTATGTTACGAGTTGCTGCGTCCAATTTACCTGCACCTCCTGCTCCAGCTGCACTCAGTGCGCACTGCCGTATTCGATTTAAGAGCTCAGTCTATCTGACAACGCAACCGGAAGTACAGTGTGCCCCAAACTTAACGCCGCCACGAGATGGTCCGGTTTTATCACTTTTTGAGCTATTCCTGAACCTAGCGGTCGAACTAGTTGGTAAAGATTTGCGTCGTCGATGAAAACCGAACCAAGGGAAGGTATTCCAGCAGCTGCAGCGATCGATTTATCTTTGGGTAGCCTGCAATAGATCAATATTTGCGAAACCGAGTGGCGGCGTTAAGTTTGAGGGGCACTGTACAATTCCCTGCATTTTTATGCACCGGTCAAGTAAATCAAATGACCCTAGTGTCACACAGTGTGATATTAGAAAGGCACGTAGCTGCTGGTGTGCAACATCGATAAATAAACAAATGAAAGGGGCTGATAGGGGACTGGGAGGGAAGTACTTGCCCATGGGTGGAGGTGCCCTGGTGGGCTTGGCCTCTGCACCGGGACTCTGAGGGCCGTCCGGACTGGGTCCGTTGGGCGTGGGGGAGGTGGGAGGCGTGGGGCTGCGGCTCCGGTGTCCGAAGTCCCTGGGCAGGGGCCCCGGCCGCCGCTTGGCCCGGGGCCCCCCGGGGGGCTCGGGGGCTGCCCGCTTGTGTCCCCGCGCCTGGCTCGTCACCATGTCCAGGTCGGCCTCGTCCACCATCATGCGCTGCGGGAAACGGCACAACCAAAGTGAGCAACGCAACCGCAAGGAGATGTTGCCGCCCCACTTCTCTTTCCTTTCGGATGCCACTTCCCACACGTAAAATGTGAGAAATAATCATGTTGCTGGGCTAGTTCGAGCATTTTGGGCACAAATAGAAGAGCGCAAGGACAAGGACGAGCAGGTCCTTATCCCACCTGTCCTGTCTTACTTGCTGGTTCATGTCCCATTTTATTTGTATTGAGAAAAAAAGGCTGGGCCCTCGTGGAAATGTAATTCCTGACCCAATTTTTACACATTGTCGTAGCGCAAGTGGCCTTCCACGTAGTGCACTAAGCTTAGCTTGTGCAAGCAAAGACATTTTGGGGAACTATAATCTTAACCTGTCATTATTTAATAATTGGTTTATTTTATATTATTTACAGAGAAGAGAAGTGGAGTTCTTGAAGGGGTCGGCAATATCAACCACGACCCTTCTTTACGCATTAGTTCCAACAATAACAGGTGGGAGATTGCGCCTTCTAGAGCACAGCCCGATCTCCTAAATAACGAGAACATTGTACTGGATTTTCCATGTTGCCTACCAGAGGATACCGTGAGGCACAGATTGTACGCGAGTGCTGTGTCAGCAATTGGTTGGGACAGTGGCGTACCAACTTGTTTTTGAGTGGGGGGGGCAAACCAGATCCTCCCCCCACCCCAAGGCCGGTGCCCTTGGTATCCCTTGGGCGCCGCCGGCCAGTGTTTGCCTTGCTTAGTGGTGGCTATTTCAGGGGGTGGGTGGGTGGGGGGGGGGCAAGACACATGCTTTCTCCCCCCACTTTAAAAATTGGAAGGTTGCACACCTCCGGTTGGTAAGCCCGTGGGCTGGGATCCATGTTCAATAGACCTATTGCTATATTACCCAAGCATCAAGGAGAATGCAGGGATTGGTGTTCCACGCGCCGCACGTGCTGGCCTCAGCAGTAGTAACTTTTCTAAAGCAAATACCTAAAACAAATGGCACCTTGCTCGTGCGTTCGTCAAAGCTTTATTTTGGTTATTTACTTTTAATCTTTTATACGGGAAAGGTCTGCGCGTGTGGCGCACCAATCCCTGCATTCTCCTTGATGCTTGGGTAATATACCAAATGGTCTATCAGCGAGGACACATCTAGCAAAGTGGCCATGTTACCTAGGAGGCACGGCAAACATCTTGTGAGAGGAGGGCTTGTGGAACTCGCTCCCACTCTTATAAAGCCTTTACAAGGATATTGTTCCGTTTTCCTTGAACACGGCACAAATGCTCGTAATATCCCTAGAGTGAAAAAAGTGCCTCACCTTCTCTATCTTGAAGGGGTTGCCAAACATGTGTTGCCTCACAGGAGTGGACTCAATTTCTCGCAGAGGCGTTGGCATGCGCTTGAGGTACTCCTGGTAGTTGCCCATTTGGCTCACGGGAAGGCTGTGCAGTTGCTCTGAAATCATATTAGGGACACCAACAAAACCATGCAGCAACATCAGGTCACGCACGGTGACTTGGGCATATCATAGAGTTGTAAAAATATGCCTAGAACATTTGCTGTGCAGATGCAACACCCAGGGGATATGACTGCTTTTTTTTTGGTCAGAGCAGAAAAGATCTCTCCCGCTCTTAACACAACTCATTAGTGCCAAGTGGAGAACAAGATGGCGTCGTCATTAAAAGTTATGCCAAAAATTCCTCTTTGTCTTTCTTTTGCAAAAAGCCAGCGGAAAGAAGCACTGCATATTTTTAACCGCCCAACCGTTTTGGACGAGCCTAGCTCGTGCGTCTACAGCCGTCCCCAAACCGTTTAGGACGAGTAGCCCGTCCACGCAACCTTGCTTGCCCCTTGGCTGTTTTAGACGACCGAGGATCGTTCACAGCTTAATTTGCGGCGCTGCCGAAAGATGGCAGCACATGTTTGTTCTTATAGTACACATTTTTAAAAATGGCGACTGGTGGTGCAGACACGTGCAACCCCGAGCCGCACATGCAATAAAAATTTAAAGAAGCAGGTTAGGGTCGAAAATTGCCCCCCCCCCCCCCCCCCTTTAAAGAAACGGTTAACAGGTCAAAGGTATGCTTCACCGAAACTTGTATTCAGCATTGTAAGGCTGCAGGAGCGTTGAACGGGACGCAAGGAGCTTCAAAACATCAATCATACATCAATATCTTAAACAGATGCCCGTATTTTTGGAAAAAAAGGCGCTATCAAGCGAGGAATGTGACGTCACGATTCTCGTGAAACTGTTGAGAATGAGGGAAAGCGACTTTGCTTCTCTCCTCCTCGCTTCAGTTCACCTGTCTAAGGGGATGAAGCAAAGAGGAGTGGGAACCGGAATCGTAACGTGACATGTCTCGTCGGCCGTGTTCTATCGCGCACTTCATTTCTAAAAATATAGCCAACCGTTAGAGATATTGCTGTAGGAGTAATGTTTTGGGGTTTTCAGCATCCCACCTATCACTTCAGCCTTGTTTTGTTAGCTCTAAATTTCAGTTCAGCATCCCTTTAAAGCTATGTTAAATGATACACTCAAACAGTTTCAAATACGCTACTAGTGGCAGCTTTTCAGAGCAGCTAAAGGAGCAATGTTTAGATTATCGTCACCTTGTTCCCAGATTTTTGGTGCAATTGGCGATCACTTAGGCTCAAAAAAGCGACCTCCAGAACTTTAAACACAGTGTTGGAAAGCTCGGGTGATACTGTTTTGCTTTGTCGAGGACCATTTTGGTGTTTCTGGAGGACGGGAAAACCCTTTCCTACGATAACTGGCAACAATGATTTGAAGCACCAAAACGGCTAGGTGGTGAGAGCAACCGCCCGTCATAAAGGGAACGACCGCTGGCATTCATTTGTCCATCCATCAATGACCAAGGTGTCAGTCTGAAGCGTAGTTTGCTTAGTGGCTCTAACAGCTCTAAACATTTAAGGAAAGATTGTAAAAAGAAAAAGAATGTCCTCCGGGAAGAACGGTGCATCTCACCGGCGTCGTGAAGGCGTGCTGTCAGAACGCCGCCCGGTGTTGCGTGCAGATAGTGTGCCCTCATCCGCGCCACTTGGTCGAGCAGCGCCGAACGTCCGATGTCGAAGGGGTTCCGCAAGGCATCCGCCAGCAACGCGTCCGTCGGCCGAGCCGTGACCAAAGCCACCCCGAACCCCGCAAAGTCATTGAGCTCCTGGCGCAGACACTGGAGCCGTTCCCTCAGGGCAGGGTTCCAGCTGAGAGGCAGCTCCGACAGCTTTGCCACCTCCCCCGTTGAGGCCCGGGGCACACCCGGACTCGCACGCACATTGTCGGGGGCGCCACCAACCGGCTTGTTGTTCCCTCCGACTGCCGACACCAGTTTTTCATACTCCGCCTTGGCCTGCACAATAAGTGTCCAATAAATTATTTGGTGTGCAAGCCATTGTACCTTGAGAGTGGAGGGCTCGAAAAAGACGACAAGTTAAGAGGGCTCTTCGCCGAGGCTTGAGAGATTGTCGCTGTTCTTGCACACTGTCTAGCGCAACGAGAAGTATCTCGCGTCTGCCCTCCTCACTGCCTGCGAGTGCACGCCACCTTTATGTAGTACGAGATCCCCCTCCTCACGACTTTCTTTCTGTAGGATGGCGATTGAAGTGGATGAAAGGATTGGCTAAAGCAGCATCCCCACTGACGAATGGATCGTGACTGTAAAGTAGATCAGACTACTTTTTTACTTTTGTCATCGGATGCACAAAATTAAACTGGATCGTTAGGTAACTCTCTGCACCTGTAAGTGCTAATGCACCCCGTAGTCGGTAACAGGTCAAGGGTGAAAGGAAGCTCCTCCCACCTTTTTCGACTTTAGCAGAGCGAACACTGGACAGGAGACAACATTCTTTCCAGCGTTCGCTCTGCTAAAGTGGAAAGAGGTGCGAGGAGCTTCCACTTTACTCTTGACCTGTCGCACCCTATTAGTGTACTTTGGATGTGGCAGAACCTGCTATCATGTTTCGTCAAAACTGAACTGAAACTAGTTCTTCACAAAACTGTCTGGGTTCACATTGCTGCCAAGACCACTCTATAAAGCACAAGAATGTAAAAAATAAAATAAAGAGATTTTGATTAAGCTTTTTAAACTCATTTTGTGATAAGACAATAAGTGATTGGAACTCTTTACGCTTCAAAATTGTAAACACTACAAACAATCTTTTTTTTAATCAGCCTTACTTTTTTATTCTTTTTTGTGATCTTGTAGTTTGTCTTTTCTTTGACTATGCACACAATTGCATGTCGTCATTGTTCTTTTTTCCAGTTGCCCAATATTTTTTACTGTAATGTTGCTGTTATTTTTTCCCTGTTATAATACCAATGGCGCTGCAAATATCTGAAATAAATTAAAAAAAAAGATGCATTGCTTCCTTTGCCCATCACTTGCTACCCTGAGATGCACTTCCAGTGATGCTGTGAGTGTATGAAAGAGGGTGTGTCACCTTTTATGTTCACAAGCTCTAACGCAGCAGCAATACAAGAAATTATGACATATCAATACGAAACAGAGTGTATCCGCAATGGTGTAACTAGAGAGCAATTCAACCGGCTATAAACCTCTACTCCTCTCGAATGGAGTAAATACTGCAGTTATAAACTCGTGGCAATTCAGAAGTGCAGACACTAGCACGGATGCCACACAACCACCTTCCAAAAGAATCGACTTGCACTCAAAGCAGGGAAAAAAGTAAACTCTCTAGTGCCACTGCTCATGCTCCAGTGTCGCAAAAACAACGAAGGAGAAGGATGTTTTGGCACCTGATTCTTGAGGCGCTTGAGGTAATTGAGCACCGTGTAGCTGAGACAGTTTTCCATCGAGTCCGGCACCAGGTTGTGGGCCCCCATGCGCTGCAGCGCCCGCTTCAAGGGACCCGCATAGTACAGGGGCATGTTCTTGAGGTATGCATCAAACTGCACTTTCCACTCCCTGGTCGGCTTGCACCGGTGCACCTTGAAGAGGTCTTCGAGCAGGGGCAGGAGCACGGGGTAGTTGTACGGCAGCACAAACAGGTTGACGCACGTCAGGTTGGTGCTGGCCTTGAGGTAGCCAAAGGCATGGCCCAGCTCCCCTCCTGACCGGTGACTTGAGCCCACGAAGACCTGCCACGCCACCGTGGGTTGCTTGCGTCCCAGGATGAACTGGGTAAGGGGCGAAGGTTCCAGCTCGTACTTGTCAAAGGGCAGATTGTCGATGACCATGGGATCACTGTGGGCACAGCTGAAGCGGACATTCGGATGTGCACTGCGCGGCGGCAGCGAAGGGGAGTTCATGTCCGGCCAGAAGGCCTCTGGAATAGGCCAGTGCCCCACCGAGTACCCCTTCTGGGCCGACCGCTGCACGTAGATGAGCCGCCGGCAGTTCTGCCAGCCGGGTTCCGCGCTCTCCACGTCCGGAGGGTCGGCGCCGACCTTCTCGAAGTTGATGACCACGCCGCCCTGTACCTTCTGCACGAGCGCTTCGAGGCTCTGCACGAGGGCCCGGTGCGAGGTGACGCAGAAGGAGCGACCGCCGGTCACCTGGCACATGTCGTCGATGGCCGACGGGTCCGTCGCCAGCGGCGTCGCTTCCTGCGGCGCCGGCGGTGGCTGCGTTCCGGCCATTCGAAGCACGAGCGCGAACATGCGTTGGTCCCAGCGGAACGGCTCCTTGGTGAGCTCCGAGCCCGGCACGGCGGAGTGCATCGGTAGCGTCAGCTGCGGGTAAAAAAAAGGTGTCAGTCTCGCAGATCCCGCAAAGCTCTGCCTATTTACTCCACTCCAAAGTAACGTCTGCAAGGAGGGCTCACGTCGATCTCGGGCATCACCTGAGTACCACAGGCATGTCTGCAGTGATGCCTGTGGTTCCCAGACGACGTTCGCTCGCTCGCGCTCCGCGACGTTACGCTGTAGCGTGAACTGGGCTTTCGGGATCACAGATCGGAGCGTTCTAACCTCATCGTGAACTCCTGCCGAAGAGCTGAGTCGACTGCCGTCCGTGATGACTACGAGGATGGAGGGCTCCAGGTAGAACGGGCAGCGACCCTGCCCGTACGTGTCGATGCCCGTCTGCATGCGATTGATGTTGAGCAGGTCAAAGGCGTTCTTCAGCGCGGGCCCTAGCGTCGTGAGTCCCGTGGCCTGGAGGTTCTTCAGCTCCGCCATGAACGTGGCGTGGTTCTCTTTCCAGCCCGCCTGCCATCGCGGTCGACAGACAGAAAAGACGGTCAGTTCGGAGGGGGGCCTTCGCGCCCGCTCGCTCGCGTCAGCGGTGGCCCCGGACGCGCTATGGCACGCCGGCCGCCCAGGCTGACAGATCCTACCTTGATGTTCGACGGGGGCTCTTCGAACGTGAGCAGCATGTACCTGTCACCCCGACTCGCCGAGTCCCGTTGTCGGATCTGCGGTGGGGGTCAGAAAGAAAAGAAGCGTTAGCCGTCGGTCTCGGCTGCAGACTCCAAGGTCCGCCAGTGGAACGCGTGACGTGCCCGAGATCGCGGGGCAGCGACGTGTGAGCGGCACGAGCCGCCGGGATCGGGTCTACCTTGATGAAGCGCTCGACTGCGTCCTTTGCAACGTCCAAAACGGAGAGCCTCGCGCCCAAGTAAGTCCGCTGGTTCATCGAGGCACTTGTGTCCACTAGAAATACGATGATAGTCATGCTACCGACTCTACGAACACGACCCCGCACTGCTGGTCGTTTGAATGCACTTGGGAAACTTAAAATTAGTACTTCCGTGGCGCGCGCCACACCGACAAAGCGGCCGCCACACCGATCGCCTCCACTCTGGCATCTCTGCCGGACCCGCTGGGGGCTTGCTTGCTCGCTCGCTGGGTGCGAGCGAAAACGTCGGGGGCCACGTGACTCCGCGCCCTCGTGATTGGACGGGTGCGCCGCGTAAACAAGATAGAAAAAAGCCCAACAATAAATTTAATAAAAAAATGAGCCGCAGAGAACAGGCTTCTCTGGGCTTCTCGCAACTTTGGTAGCGTGAAAGCGAACACGAGAAAATCGACAGAAGCGCAGAATCCTAGTTGGGAAGGCGGAAGTCATCCCCAAATATCGAATGCCTGTCCAGAAACGGCGTAGTTCGATTGCGATTTAGTCATCGCATGTATTGCATTGCGGTGGGGTGTGGGGGTGTAGAAGCAAGGAGAATTTTAAATGGGCATCAATGGACAACGACACAACTACTCCATTTAGAAAGTAACTTGCGCCACCTAGCAAGCGTGTCCGTGTTTATTTGCTTTTAACAGTCCCTAAAACCTGCCAAAAGCTCTGCCTTTCTGGGCTTTCCTGTTCTTAACATCCTTAACATAGATAATAATGCGACAGAATGTGGCTTATTAATTTTAGAAACAGCTGGTTTGACATGAAATATCAGGGTTATCCGCGTTATGAGCTCGAGGACCTGCTTTGGACTTTCCTCATTCTTCCTCTGAAGATAGCACAACTCCCATTTCGTTTGCAAGGCTGGCCTCGATAGCTTAGCTGCCAATATGTTTTGCCTTCCCTATATACACAGTGATAAGTTTCTTTCACTTCCCAAAATACTTTACAGCCTCTGTCGTCTCCCACTTGTTAAAAAGGCACAAGGCAGGACACTTGTTTGGACCAGATATCTTATGTCAATCAAGGATGGAATTGAATATCACAGAAAACATTATACTACCAAGCTTAGCATGCAGAATACTTATCATATACTGACAAATTTCTCAATTAAAAGTCAGTCCCGTTTATTTTTTTTCGTGCTTGTATTTGTAGTTAGTCGTTATGCAAGGTACATTTGTAGCCATTCTATCTCAAGTCTAGGTAGGAATGGCGTTTAATCCCCCTCCTGCCCTTTCTGATCTGGATGAGCATCAGTGGCGTAGCCAGGAATTTTTTTTCGGGGGTGGAGGTAGGTGAGGTGAGATGTCTATGACTTGGGCTGTGGAAAGAGAGAGGGGGGGGGTCAAAAGCCCCATAAGCCCCCCCCCCCCCCCCCCCGCTACGCCCCTGATGAGCATCATACTGGTGTGCGGTCGTGTATCAGTACTGCAGGGTGCACGTTGAAGACCCCAGGCTAGCAGTTGTACTGCACTGGCCAAATTGCTCATTTGCAGCTGAAAGACAAGTCGTCCATTAAGGCAGACTAAGTTCAGGCTCTATAAATATACCCACAGCCCAATTTCTAGGAATGGATTACTATAAGTTAATACCTTCCTTTTCTCTTAGAGTTGCACAAGACATAAAATGAGGAGTATGAAGCATGGTTTTTCAGTTGCTCCTTATCTGCACAGTGCACGGTCATAATGTGACAAAAAAATGGCGTGCAGGTCCAGGGAATTACTTTAGTGCACTTACTACAACATTCAATGCAATCAGACAGGACAGAGAACAACAAGGCGTCTAGGGGAGCACTTTTTTTGTTATTTACACTAGTCTATTCTTCGGATTGCCCAATGTCTTCCTATCTATAATCTTCCCGTTAGTCTTGACGCATTGAAGGGTCTGTTACCAGTTAGGAAGTTATTGTCGTTCTCATCCTTTTCGCTTCTTCATATTTAATTGTCAAATAAAGCCTGTCTACAATCATAAATGCTCCTGACAAATATTTCTTGGTAGGAGTGACACACCTCGACCAGTTAATTTTAACATATGATCAAAAAACCATGTAGGTAAACTTAATTTGAAACATTTTTTTGGGGAAGCTTCGCAAGGACAATACACCGAATTGAACAGCAAGGCATTTTTCACTTCGAGCATCATTTTATTTGACAAGTTCCGGATGTTGTGCCGCTTAGTTGACACTTATCAAACAGGGGAAGAAAAACAAAAAAAAAAAAAACGGGGGTCTATGTTACAGGAGCAGCAGCAGCAGCAGCAGCCAGAAAAGACTTATAGTAGAACTGAATTTGGGCAATGGTGGCGCCCCCTTTCAGGCAACGTAGTGGTACTGGTTCGGGTTGTCCTTGTCTCTTTCGAGGTAATCCCGATCAATGAGGCTCTCGATGCGCTTCTTTAGATCCGTGGGCTGCGAGAAAAAAACAACAGCTCTCTATAGTTACAGACAAGAAGAGAACGGAAGGGTGTCTCTTTTGAATGCCCGACCTGCAGCATGCACTTGCTGCCTTCTGCCGTGCTTAGAGGTGAAGAATAAAAATAAAGATATTTAAATCACGATTCAAATCGCAATTTAAATCGGACCAGTTTTACAATGAAGATTTAGATCTGACCTTTCCTGCAAAAAATAATCCCGAAAATAGATTTTATAGGGGGCAGGCTGAGAAGTTCCTGGGGAAGGGGGGGGGGGGGGGGGGGGAAAGAAGGGAAGGGAGGGCAGGGGAAGGTGCTTTTCTGCGCAACTTTTTTTACACCGGCAATTAGTGGTTTATTCTAGGGGAAGGGGCCGCCCGCCCCCCCCCCCCCCCCCCCTTTCCCGGATCTCACCAGGGGGGGCACGAGCCCTGATGCCCCCCCGTAGTCTACTCTTATGCGTCTGTCTATCATTTGATGCTTTCTATGGGCATTCATTTTGTACTGAAATAAGAGAAACCATTGAGCAAGAAAGATTTATGTCGGGCTGAACGTGAGCAAAAAGCAGTGCTCTTCTGAGCAAAGCGGAGCATCAAGCTTACTTTCTACCTTCCACTTTGGTCGTCAGTTATGTAACGTCACGTTTCAAGCAGATCAGAATACGAAAGGAACATAAAACTGGAGAAGTATTGTCTTATTACAAGCAAATCAGATTGCGAAAGAAAAAGCAAACAGAGCTTTTAGCAAACTTAAAGAATCAAGCTGTTTTTGTTCTAGTATGGTGGGGATTAGATCAATAAAAATTGTTGAATAAACTACATTTCAAACATACGGTAATTCTTTCTTCCACATCATTATCTGTGACCAATCAATCTGCCATGTTTAAAAATAGACATGGTGATAAAGAGTCACCATTTTCTAGTTAGTGATTTAAATCAAATTAGTCTAATTTAAATAAAATAAATCTGACTTAAACCAAATAAACCAAACGTACATCAAATTAGGTCAGACTGAAATCAAATAAATCTGATTTACATATTTAAAAAATATGCGAGGTGCAGATAAGCTTACGCGCAACAACGCCATCTGCAGTGCAATGTTGAGCATGGAAGGGCCCGGCGAAAAGCGTTGTATTTTTGCGGAACAATTGTTTTTGCGGGCTGCTTTGTGTGCCAAATATCTTCCGTAGATGACGACCGAGGACCATGCACAAGCGTGGTCCTTAGATGAACTACGTAGTGGTGGGAAACTTTGGCGGTTTCCGCCCTAGTCATTTTCGTCACCACAAGTGGGGATGATCCATGTAGAAGTTAAAAAATATCAAAAAGTGGTTCAAAACTTTTAGTAATTTTTTTTTTTAAAGCAGATGTAGCACCTTTTACATACCGTAAAATACCGGAGGACCGCCCACCCAACTTTCACTAAAAAATGGGATAATCTACACATGGGCACTTGTCTGGTCGAATCATGCGCTTAACGTACGACTTGCAGAATTCTCAAGTTTGTAAAATGTTAATAGTGGGTGCTTGAACAAAGTGGGCGCTTCCACAGCATTTTACAGTGGTGTTTCAAAAATTCTAAAATAATTTCACCCCAAGGTCTCAAGCACAGATGGCACTTTCCACGGTATCTTTTCGACAAGTTCATGAAGTTTCGTGAAAGAGTATAGACGCATCCAGCGAATTTGTTCATGGTGGCTTCTCCGACCCCAGTTTCAAATGCTAGGTTCTTCGAGCGACCCGATTGGCTGACTCCTAACGTCGGCGGCGCGCCTCTCGCGCCTCGATTTGTCTCTACGGAAAAAAATTTCACATAGTGGGACGAGAAGATTTGAGACCAGGTAACCAAACGACAGTGGTGCAGGCATCACTCATCAACGGTGCAAATTCGAAGCAAGCAATTTGTAAACATGGTGCTCAGTTTCGTGAAATGTTGGCAGTGCCAGTACAAAGCGTGCCCCCCTTTCCCACAAAAGGAAATGGCTGTTGCACTCACAGTGCAAGATATATGTAGGTGTGGATACTACGCACATTGCAGCTGCCAGATAAAGTCCTCCGCTCGCCTTGCTTACAAGCGGCGCCATCGGATGACTTCAGATAATCGACTAGAGGTTGCCTGTTGCGGGCCCGGTTTCCCACGCTTCTCTATGGAAGACAACTTGTTTTTAAAGTCGTTTTCTGGGCGTGCCATGTCATGTAGAACTTAGCACTTGAGCGAAGTGCATTGCTTAGACACAGCTTCATTGGTGACCCTAGTTTCGTGCCTCAACGGCGGCAAGAACAGTTTTACGAAAGCATTGAAGCGGAGAGATCTCTGAAGCGGTGATCAAGCCAGCGTCCATCGAGGTCGGAGCAGGCGCGCCGAGTGGAAAGTGCACGTGCACAGGTGCTGTGGCAACAAGACTTTTTTTTTCCTCGGTTGCGCGTGTTGCTTGGCTAGAGGAGACATCATCAGAATAGGTTACTGGGGCGCGCGCCGAGAGAACTTTATCCAATTGATCGCGTCAAGGCGCTCGCCGTGCTGTGACATCTTACAACACAATCACACCGCAGAGCTCGCCCACCTTGACGGGGAACTTGAGCTGGTCGTAGAGCTCTGTGATGAGCAGGTTGTGGGTGAGGGTCTTGCGCATCTTCATGATGCGCACCACGGCCGCGTCGATCTGGTACTGCCGGTCCTGGTACACCCGCTCCTGGGTCGAGCTCTGCTCCTCCTGCGTCTCCCGCATCTGGATCTGGTTGATCTTAATGCGGAAGAGCCGGTTCCGGAAGTCCGCGTTGAACAGGAACCGGTCCTCGTCCTGCACGTCCCGGCCGCGCGGGACCTTGAGCAGCACGCGGGCCCGCCCGCACGCCAGCGACTGCAGCGTGCGCCGCAGCTCCCCGTCTTCCAGGCGGGTGGACGCCCGCAGCTCCGCCAGCCCCACGGGACCCGCCGCCTCGTTGAAGGCCAGCAGCACAAGCGCCTGCGAGCCGGTTAGGACTGAAGCTGCTTCCTGCCGTTCCTACCTTGGATAGTTAATGTGCTTCTTACACTGTCGAGAAACAGCACTCTTAGCTGTAGCTAGGGATGGGATCAGAACGCTAGGAAGATCCTTCGGTTGTCCCACCTCCGGCGCAAGCTTCCTACCCTCGAAGACGCTCGCGCATCTAGCAATCCTCGTGCTTGCACGTGTAGCCAAAGTACGACGGAAGGCAACGAGCTTCTGCTGAAGGCTCGGCGTCGGGAAGAGACCCCCTGCCTCTCTCGTCCCGTCGGTCTCTATAATAAGCGCAGACGTAACCTGTTTTGTTTCGTGGTCGGCACACGCGTTTGCCTAGTACGTCGTTAACGAGTAAAAAAATGCGCTATGTACGGGATGACCAATTATCGCCTTTATTGTTACGGTTGCGACAAAAAACAAGCGGCGCGAAAGCGTCACACCGTGGTACTTGTGACGTGGAGCGAACGAGCGTCGGCAGAGATAAAAACCCATCCCCGTGGCGAGAAAAAAAAAGAAAAAGGAAAACTTGTTTTATCAGTATTTTTCTTAACTTTCGTGGAGCCGTTATCGCTTTCAAGGGAGATTAGATGATCCAGATAATGGGTGAACACGTGCGACCACACTCTTGGGTATGTTTACAAATGCGACGTAATGCGCACAATTTTTTCGAGCCCAATTTTTGAACCAGAACTTCCGACAATGCACGCCCCACTTTGGTGTCCCACAGACCGACCTGGAAGAGGGACACCTGCAGCTCCTTGGGGCCTCCCCCGTTGGGGGCCGGGAAGGCGGCCCTGAGCACGCAGTGTCCCAGGCTGGGCTGCCACTGCAGTTTGCGGCCGCTGTGCTTGCCCAGGTAGAAGCGGCGGAAGAGGTCCTGGTACTGGACCATGGCCGGGGGCAGGGCCACTTCCTGGGCCGGGTAGCTGGGCCAGTAACCCATGGTGAGCACGCTCACCGTCAGGTCCAGGGACGGGGCCGGCTGGCCCTGCTCCTGCTGGTGCTGCAAGTGCTGCCGGAAGGCCAGCATCAGCTCCTTGGACAGCTCCATGTCCTGAAACAGAACAATGGTGGTGGTGATGACGACAGCGCTTTGGGGGTTTCGTTGTGCAATGGTAAGGATGGCTATACTGTGCCAAATAAAGGACTAACTCTATGGGGCCCCGGACTAGGGCTCCACCCAGGTGTACTGAAACCCATCCCTGCAATTAAGTTTATTAATTAATTCAAGGACTTACTCCTTCAACAGCTTTATGCCCTCTGAAGAAGGGAAGGGGGACAGAATTTTGATGATGATGATGTTTTTGGGTTTTATTGAGCAACAGTGGCGATGGCTGTACTGTGGCAAATAAAGTACTAGACCCTTAGAGAGCTCCATGCCCCGTGAAGAAGGGGAAGGGGAGAACAATGATAATAATGATTGATGATATTTTGGGGTTTTATTTCACAGCAGTAAGAATGGCCACACTGCACCAAATAAACTTCCAGCTCCATGGACAGCTTCATGTCCAGAAAAGAAGGGAAGGGGGAGCACAATAATGATGATAATTGATGACGACAATGTTTGAGGGTTTTAATGAACCACAGTAGGGATGGCTGCACTGCACTAAATAAGGTTCTAGCTTCTTGGACAGCTACCTGGGCAAGTGGCACAGTACAGATGGCCATACTGTGCCAAACAAAGCACTACTAGAGGGTTGGAACATTGAAGTTAAATGCGCCATAAAAGGTAAGTAAAGCTAGAATTGCTACAACAGAACAGAGTCGGTGGTCAAACAAGACTAGGAGATACTCTTTCAGCAAAGGGGAGCATCTCCTAGTCTATAACTCTTCTATCCTTCGCCAATTCTGCACACAACTTGCGAGAGCATGAGAAACAAAAATCTTGAGCCATTCCGATCCTTGAACATGACTAGTATCTCTCCAGAAAGTATGAGAAAAACTGAGAAGTAGAAGCAGGGTGTACCTTAAACATGCCCTCCAGCTTGGAAGTGAATGCAGCACCACATTCTGCCTTTAGTTTAGACAGCATAGACTTCTCGGCATCCACTGAGGCGCTTTTGCCCACCAGCAAGCGCTTCGCCAGATCCTTCTTGTAAAAGGCCTCGAACACATCCTTGCCTGCAGGGAAACCCAAAAAACATTAACTTGCAAGTTGCCAACACAAAGATCCACGGCAATGCAGAATGCATACTAAGGCAAAACAGGGATAGGAAGCAGAAGCTCTGTTCCTTGCTTTAAGTAGGTCAAAATACAGGGAATTTTTTTTTTTAAAGCTTTACAGACTTGTTTTAAGAAAGCCCCGAGAGCTACACTAATGCGGTCTGTGCAGGCGTATTGTACGGCAAGGGGGACAAAATATAGGGGGCTAGTCGTCACGATAAGAGGAATAATTAATTAAAAACTGTTGAATAACTTTGAATTAGGGAAAAGAAACGTATGGTTCCAATTAAGAATGTGCGGAGCATCATCGAAAACCACCAAATAGGTAAATTCTACAAAGATTTGGGGCGTGTAGGAACAGTAGTGGTGCACTAAAGTTACTACTAGTGCAATGGGCACAATACTGGCGGAGCAAAAACGCGTATGATAAAACAGGAAAATTTTGTGAGCATGTTTTCACACCACTGGCCTTGCACCTGTTTCACGAATGGTAGCTTTAGCAAAGCACTGTGCTTCCCGCGTGCCCCAAATCTTTCTAAAATGTTCTTATTTAGTGGTTTGTAATGATGCTCAGCAAATTTCTAATTGGAACCATATCATTATCTTCAATAATTAAAAAGTGAATTAACAAATTTTACTTAATTAGCCGACTTGTTGAGACAATTATCCCCCCATATTATGTCCTTCTGGCCGTATAACTCACCTGCACAGGCTGCATTAGTTCTTATATACTTTGTGGCTTTTTTAAAACACAACTGTAAAGCATTAAAAAAGTGCCGTGCATAATCATAATAAAGAGTACCTAATTAAAAGTATTTAATTTTGAGCTAAGGATTAGGTAGAATTTGAGTATGCTCATCCTAAGCTCATGGTTAGATTACTGTAGGCAACAGAAAGGTAATTTGACAAACATTCAAACTAAAAAAGCTAATATCATAGCTAATAAGACAAAATAAGATCAAGATCCACAGGTGCACCAGAAAAAAATGTATGGGATAACAGATGGCTATATATAGGACATAAAAAGATCAAAAGAAAATGAAAGGCAAAGATTCAAACTCGAGATTTATGTTGCCTCTTGAACACACCAAGTAAAATGTTTTAGAAGGGTCAATTCCCAGAAAATCTATTAGTCTATCTCTGTTAGTCCCTCATAATAAAAAAAAAAAAGAGAGAGAGAAAAAGAGAAAATAACTGGTGCCAGTGTACAGATCAACCCAGGCACTATGATACTCACCATGAATGAAGCGGAACAGCACCATGATCTTGTCGAGCAGCCTTTCCAACTCCTCTTCCGTCGCTTCCTGCAACGATGAATAAAAGTCAGTCCATGCTCCAACCGTCCTAACCTAGCTCAACGTTACCTTGTTCCCCGCTCTTAGCTTGGAGTCAACAAACTTGGCTACGGAGAGAGAGAGAGAGACAAAATTAAAGACAACAACATAAAGAAAAATAGAATTGAGATTAAACATGTACAACAAAGCTTTGTATGTCAGAAGGTCTAAAAATTTCTAAGGAAAGCAACTTCAAGATTCAAAGCATGAATGAGCAAACAAACAAACAAAAAAAAACAACCAATTAGAAATCTTCTACACTGCGCTGTTACACCAGAGGACACCACAACATCTTTCTGTCCGAAAAGGGTAATTCAACCTTGATCGGTACACTGGAAAGCTGAACCATGAATAGGGGCAATTCACAGCTCCATTTGAATGTGCCATTTGAATGCTTGGCCAAGATACAGTCTGCTGAACGGGTGATCTATTGTCAGGCAATTTATTATGGCGTCAGAATATACTACCCAATTAATATTTTGCTACGGAGTCACCTATATTTTTTAATAAAGCCAAAAGACGCAACTGCTCGAAACCGAAACCAAAACTCCCGCACCACACAAAGAAGTGGAGAGGATAGAGTGAGTGGCGGAATTCACGTGGCTACACCCAACCGTGTAAGTTTTTTTTTTTTTTTTTTTTTCACCTTGCAGACGAAATGCGTTTGTTCACCATGTGATTCCTTTGCAGTTATGTTTGTTCCGCTCGCTGCTCTGTACTTCAAGATAAGTTGTTTTGTACATTTAAGTGTTGGCAATTAATAGTGAGTGCCCGAGTGCCGTGGTGAATTCCCGGGATCGACTCCGAAAAGAAAACTTTCAAGAAGTTGCGTGAAGAGCTGCCTCACATGTCTTACATCTGAAAGTGGCATTGTGTGGCAGAGTGCACAAGTTTTCGAAAGATCAACGGGTCGGGATCAATGGCTGGCTGCAATTCCTGTAGAACAGTTACGCGAAGCTCTGAAAGCGGACGCTACCCGATTCATATGCTCCTTGCTTTTCTTGAAAAGTGACTACATTGAGTTCGCAGGTGTCGAAAATGGAAACCCATACCATTTAGTTCAGCGACGTATCGTCCACAACAATTGATTTTTTCTTTCAGCGATAATTGTTAAAAAGGAAATGTAAACATCACAAAATGCTTGACAAAAAAAAAAAAGAAAAGTGGTACACCCACACCGAGGATCAAACACGTGCCCACTGTGTGTGAATCGGACGTCTTTCCCCTGAGCTAATGAAGGAACTCTTTCATGCGTAGAAAGAGAGCCCGTAGACTGTATGTCGGAAGTTTGCTGCCGATTTCCTTTCAATACATGCACTCCCGGCTTGAAGTCGGGCAGGCCACATTTGCACCTCGTAAAGAAACCATACGCGTGCATATTTAAATCGAAGTAATAATCGTTAGAGCGAGCAATGTCTTCAGCCATGAGAAGGGACGACGGCTCGCCGACGTCTTCGTGCAATCGGCTTGCTGGTCGGGCCTTCGTACGGGATGAACATCAGTTCTTTTGATCGGTCCAAAATTTTGTTCTTGAAGGAAGACAGAATTCTCCGGTACTGTAAACGACAGTTCTGAAGTAGAGGTCCAACGCCGTCGCCCATCGTCCGCTGGTCCCACGATACGCGAAACAACGCCATGTTGAGAATTATGCAGTGAACGCACAGAACGCTTTCGGTTGTCTGTGCTACTTTTCTTTTTTTTCAATCAATGTATTTGCAGCTTTTCGAAAGCCAAAAAAATGGGTTTCATGTTTTGTTCTTTTATATTTATAATATTAACTGTGTGCCTTCAATGGCCAACAACTTGCATTAAATTTGGTGGTCGAGTCAAAACCTTAGAAAACGGCCCGTGACCACGGGAGAGAGAGTGAGCGCGACTTAAACCGGCTAGTTCTTGATCGGCGGTTTTTGGGCGGAAAGAAAGCGAATTTCGAGCTGCAAATTCTGTTCTGGGTAGTTGGGCTCTCATATGTCACATACAACTAAAAACCTCGGTGTGATCTGAGTTATCTAATGAAAGTTATATAATGGCCACAAATAAACCTCAAAAGTAATGTTCCACACTAAAGTTCTGTTAAACGTTATCTGGAGATTATAAATCGGAGGCTGTTCTCTCATTCTCAATTAGAAAGGCCAGACTGCCAAGTTGATCAAACCAGCACACAATTCTCCTCGTCGACTCTGTAGCTCCTTGCCAATACAGGAGCCAGTCTATGCAGGATGCTAATTAGGATTCAGTGTTTTCGGGGTTACTTTTCCTTAGAATTGGGGGGGGGGGGGTATTTTTTCCCCCACAGATTTTGTGTTTTTCAGTATCATTTCCTGGTGTCAGATTAAACATCAAGGTTCATCGAGGCTTGTAGAAAATAGGACAAAAAAAGTGGGATGCCCCAACCTCCAGAGAACAAGCGCGTAACCCGAATATTTTAAGAACGTCCACACAACAATAAGAAAAAGAAGCGAGATGTGTGGTTCTGAAGCAAGAAGGCTCATAGACAATTCATTGGAGTCTGCACTCCAGGTAAAAATAACATAGAGTTGTAGACAAATGTTCTTGTTGTAGAGCTTGGTCTTTTCCTTATTCAAAAACAGCTCCAATTAAAGGGGCCCTGCAAGGACGTTTTTTCTGGTTTTTAATTGACACCGAACCTGAGCGCACTGAACGTAGTAACTTAATGAAACTTTTCTTTTCTTGAATTTCGCTTCATTTTAAAAGTTATGGGCAAAATAAAATTGCAAAAACAAGCAAAAAATAACCTCCTTCATGATGTCCTTGGTTGCTTGAGTGGCCGTAAACTAGAGGAGGGGTAGTGAGCTCAGCGAGCGCTCACGGCTGCCGCACTCCGTGTTGTTGGCTCGAGAGGGCGCCACTAAAGCATGTTCTGGCTAGGCTGTATGAAGCAAGCAGCCAGGACGGCTCGCATTGCACTTGCTGCGCGATTAAACACTAGTTTGGCATGACACTTCATTGGTCACAAATGACAACAAGCACGGGGTAAATATCAGTTCAGAATGGAAGCCACTTCACGCTGCCATACCGTGAAAGTGCCAAACCACAAGCCAAAGCTTGACGCCGAAGGCCTTCAAAATGCCTCGAAGCGGTCGAATCCTCAACTGCAGCGCTGCCGCGTACATCCGGGACCTTTATACGCTTGCCGCTTGTCAGTGCTTCATCCCACTACACCTTTTTAGTATGCGCCGCCTTTTCCACCGCTTGCTGGCGGGTATGTCGACAAGTGATTTCTTGTTCCCGTTCTTTCTAAACTGCATTAGTTTCTTTTCTGATCTAAAATACTTAACAAAAACTACTTTTATAAATAATTGAAACGGCTCGTGCCACTTATATTTTGTATTTCAACTAAAAAAAAGCTTTCAGCAGCTCTGAACAGTAGTAAGCCCAGGACCAAAGATGTCACATTTCGCGCGCTTTCGGCACCGCGGGTCGCCCCCATAGGTGGAGGAGGCTTACGCGTCGTCCCGCTAAAATATGACGCACTGATATTTAGTCATTCTCTCCGTGCCCGCTGGCTTGCCCGAACCCCAAGGGAGGTGGAAACCGCAAAAAAGGTAGACGCTTAAATATGATTGCAGGGCTCCTTTAAGGGTTTATTGGTTTTACCCAATTTTGACAAACTGTCTTGGGGGTTGATTTTCGGTGTTCATCGTTTTTTTACTGGGAACACGAAACCCTACTAATAATGCATAGGGACACTGACAAACAAAAATCATAAACAAACGATTCCCCACTGTTATTTTTATTTTTAAAATATAGCATGTACAATTAAGTAAAGTGTATGTACGTATATATGTATGCATATGTATTGTGTGTGTTGGTGTTTATATAAATGAAGTTTTTTTTTTTTTTTTTGAGAGTTGTGGCATTTATTTTTAAAATTGTTATGATGTTGCAGCACTAGGGGCATTGGAGCCAGTGAATCTGCTTTTCTAAATTGAAGATTTTTTTCAGTGTGCACGTGTATTCAACAATGAGTACTTAAATGTGTTTGCCCCTCCTTTCTGGGCCTTTACAACCTGCAGTATGCTTAAATAAAAATAAAAAAATCACGTTGGCACAGCCTAGAATTAGCTGTGGCAAGAAATGCTCACCGATGAGTTCTGCAGGCTTGTTTGGTCGCTGGTTGATGAAGTGCTCAAAGGCCTCCTTGAGTGAGTTGACAAACTTTTCGTTCCTCTGAAAGCACTGGGTTACCACTGAGTCCATCTGGTCCTTGAAGTCCAACAACTCCTGGACCATCGAGCGGTCCTTCTCTGGGTTTGTCACTATCACCCGGCCCCGTTTCTGCAACAAGGGGAAATTCCAAAACGCCAAAACTATAGTGTGCTTTTATTACTAGGGGCCTGCTTACAGTCCCTCCTTTGACTGCTTTCTCTCATGAGAACTGCAATCTGCAGTCATTGAATGAATCCAAAGCAAATAAGGTCAAGCAGTGACTGAAATGGCAGTCCAAACAAGACACACCTTCCCCTGAGCAAGACAAAAAAAGTGTGCCCGTTTCTAAAAAAAATTGTTAATGTTGCCGCAGGCAGGTCATGTTTGCAGTGGGTACATCAACCATGCAAACAGCACAACTTTCTTCCTCGCCTCTCCCCTTTCTTGTCTCCGGGAGGTTGGGGACTGACAACAACTGCGGAGGCCTTGACAACAGCCAGCATAGTCTGCGAGTGGCTACGTTCTGTCCTCAACCATGAGCGTGTCCAAGGCAAAAGAACATCCCGAGGCGGAGCGAAAGCAGGGGTGAAACCTCTGCTTTCATCCAGTAAATGCCGTACAAAGCAGAAAGTGTGTTCTGTGCAGAAGGTTCTTAAAAGAACCAAAGTAGTAAAGGCTTTGGTCATAACCACTTTGCAGAGAAAAATGCACATCACTAAAATCTAGGCATGTGTGAACACAGTGAATTTTGAGTTTGAAGCAAATTCGAAAAGCCAAATATTTTTGATTCAAGTATCTAAGAGATGTTGGCCATAAAAATGGCCATGAATTCAAGCAAGCTATGACATATTCGAAAGGGACTATGCCATAGACTCGAATAGAGCATGTAATTTTGAAGAGGGCCTTGGAAACTTATGGGACCCAGATAAATTATTTCTAACATCACAGTTTGCACTTGAAACTTTGATCAATTTATTCTAATAGTCTTTTTATCGAAAGTGTAAGACCTTTTTCGCAAATGAAAAGGAAATCCGGCATCCCTAATTTCGTTGACTGTGGCCTAAAAACGTTTCAAAGGGCCTAAACATTATAATTAGAACAAAGCAGATATAGAAAAACCTATTCTCCTGAATTACCGTAAAGTTCCGAAAGAACGCCCACCCAAAATGAAGAGATAAATGGTGAAAAACATGGGGTGGACTATCTTTGGGGACGCCACAGCAAAACCTTATTAAAAATTAATGATAAACACCCTGGCACTGGCTACAAACCACATGACGCGGGAACTGACACCGCAGGTTGCGGACGCAGCAGATTCGCGTTTTACAATGCGAAGGACCCGCACAAACCCGCTGAGGACTCGCATCTCACAACAACGAATGCTGCAAATTGCGGATGCAGCAGATGCAAGTTTTATGGTGCAATAAACACGCGGGAACCCGCTACAAACTTGTCTGTCACAGGAACCGATATCGCGGACGAAAACGCAGGAATCCGCTACAAGCTCGTATGTTTCGGGTACAAATACCGCAGGTCGCGAACGCAGCCGAATCGTATTTCACGGTGCTATATACACGCGGCACCAACTTGCGTGGAATAGAGATCATGCGCGCAGATCGCGGACAAAAACGCGGGATCCGCTACAAACTTTATGTCACGGGAATGGATACCGCAGATGCGGTCGCAGCAGATTCGCATCTCACGGCGCAACATACACGCGGGAACAACTTGCACGTTACGGGAGCCGATATCTCGCGTGCACGTCACGGAAAAAAGCGTGGGAACCCGCTAAGAACTCGCTTATCAAGCGCGAGTTCAATGGCACAGTTGATTCGATTCCGCGCGACGCGGAATCGCGCGACGTCCGACGGAAATCGGGGGTGGGCAATGTTTCGTAATTTTTATGGGATAGATAATTAGCCAAAAAAACTGGATGGGCGATCTTCCGGGGGCGGGCGTTCTTTCGGAACTTTACAGCAGTACAACGTATATAAAAAAAATTTCAGGTATTCACACGATATTACTAAAATCAAAGCTACGTTTATGCTAACTCCACTGACTACATTGGCACTTTCTGATAAATCAACAGTGTTGAAAGTACCAAGCTGCGAAGCGGCCCTGCTCAAGTATTCACAAGCAGAGTCACTACTTCTCGAAGCACACTGCAGAGAAGTGAAAGGGAGGGCATAAATGCCTCGTTCATGCCAATTTCTCCTTTCATGTAACTAAGAGCAATCTAGGCCTTTGACACCTATTGCATCAGACTTTAAGGTACGAATGAATGAAAGATAAATCTATTTAAGGCACCCCCGACAACACTGAACATTGTCAGACATAATTGCGCGTTCGGATGGCGGGAAGTAAGCTAGCCCCAGTGGGCATCCGGTGTTTTCGACGTATACGGGAAATTTAGCCAGTGCAGTACAACCGCCAGCCCGGAGCTTTTAACGCGCACAACGCAGTAGTGATACGCAATCGCACGACAATCCGAAGCTCGTCCAGATCAAAACGGGCAGGGGAGTGGGGGGGGGGGATTGAACGCGAGATCCTCGGGTTTGGTGGCACAAGCTTCAACTCCACGTGCCCGACAAGACGAGAATGGCAGGGTGCCTCCTTGGAACGCCCGACCTCCGGCGCATGCTTGTCGTCTTTTGCGGCTGTGCGTGAACGTTTGAGGCTCACAAGATGCCGGTGTGCTATTGAGGGTAAGAGGCTCACGCTGGAGGTGGGCAAATAAAACCTCTCCCTGCCCTTCCGTCGGTGATTAGAACGCGATCGGCCACAGATTCCCGCTTGAAGCGGACCGACAGGATCGGCATAAAGAAGGGGTGCATCCCGACCTTGACGTAGTGGTTGAAGTGGGTGCAGAGCATGGGCAGCCCGTCCTTGACCCGAGCGAAGAGGCTGTACATGAGGCCCAGATCCCGATTGTCGTCCAGAAGCTGATCCATGCCTTTCTGCAGGATCAGGGACAGGTGCTGCCCCAGCAACTGCCGCTCTACGCAGCTGATCAGGGGCTTCCTGCAGGGGCACAAGCGTCACAAACTCCACACCAACTGCCCCGTCTGAAGACCACTTTTCGGTGCCACCAGAGCCGTTTATAACGAGCGTGTGGCAATCTTTTAAGGGTGTCGACAGTCTGGCGATTGTGGCTGGGAGTTTGGCAATTGAACAAAGTAGAACTAACTAGCGCAGGTGGGGGACGTAAGATCAGGCGAGAAAGTAAAAAAGATAGAGAAATAAAGATTCTCAATCGGCACCTCCTGGGAAGGCACGACTGATTTAAAGCCAATGGAATATAAGATAAGAAGAGTGGAGGTCCATCAAATGGTGATTTTGAAGGAAAAAAAAAAAGAAGTTTTGAAATGGCTGTTAGGGGAACAGGTTCTATCAGAGGGCTTTTATTTTTATAGAAAATTATGAAAGTTGAGAGCAACGAGGGAAGGGATTATTAAGAAAACATATTAATAAGGATACAAAAGTTGTCCCTAAAAGATAAAAAAAAAAAAATGTTTATCTATATTTTTTTGTCTTTCTTGTTGCACATTTTTTGCCTGGTTGATCTTGATGTTTGCTGAGCATGTTTTTCTGTGCTAGCCTTCTTCTCGAACTGGAGAGTTAGGCCCGGAGTCATGTGCCGATGGAGAGAGTCTGGTGGTCTGGGGTACGGGGAAAGCCCATAGAGATGGTGGGACAGACTTCCACTCCATAGCTGCAGCCTAAAGATTCAACCCCACCCTCCCCCGACGGGTATGATGTTGGTGTAATGCAGACATGGTTTGACCAGGGGAAAGCTGGCAACTCCCTCGCTGGGGGGTTGAAGGCAAAGGAAAAAAGAGGGGGGGGGGAGGATAATTTTTTTTTTTTTAGTTTTTAGGCTATATGGTGCTAGCCACCACCTACTATAAAGGGTACGGCCGTTAACATCCATCTATCCATCCAACTGGGAAACAGTATGCTACCTCTCCCATCCTGTGTCCTTGACGCGTAACAAACTGTCACCGTTTCTTGATAGGATAACACAACACAATCTGTTAGTACAAAGTCGGCTCGCGCCATCGGGCCACAAGCCCCACCCATAGGCCCCTCTCTCAGTGCAAATGGCTCTGAGTGCGAGAGCGCTCTTTAAATACCCAAAACCCAGGAGTCTCCTTCATTAGAAAATTGCATGTAAAAGTTGCCAATATGTAACAATGAGATTACAGTGGCCATACCGAACATCTGCAAAAATCTGATACCAGCTTTTTTTCATTCCTTCGAAATTTTTTTATTTAGGTAGTGCCCCAAATGCTCGCTTTCCATCACACTACATGGTACTTTTAATACTATCCCTCCAACTCTAAAGGAAAAAAAAAACAAAAAAAACGGAGATGGCTTGTTTGCACACACAGTCGCGCTATGTACAGTCAGCAGCAATATGAGCTGGTCCACTTTAGTGCTAGCTGAGAAGTGTTAAATGGCACAAGGGGCCCCTCTGGCATAAAAAGCTATAAGACCAACTGTCACATTACGACAACAGAAAATGTGACGGTCCATTCCAACCTCGTTTTGAACAACGTGACCAAGCCTCCAGCATGGTCTTTGTGCTGCCCAAGCCTGAACACCGCTACGCATGCAGGCTGAGGCAGCACAAAAACCCTGCTCGAAAACATTGCCTCCATATGTACAAAGCATGAGGCAAGGGTTCCCCAGCATGAATTCTTACAAAAGGTCTAGCCAGAAGAGTGCTGTGTGACACCAACCCATAGGAGACATTTTCGTGTGGCTCACTTTGTGGAGTGGTCAAGGTAGTGAAGCAGGCGCTCCCATTCCTCCGCCAGGCGGCGCTCCACGTGCTGTAGGTAGGCCGGAACTTCCGCTTCTTGCAACAAACGCTGCGCCTCTTCACCGTAGAGACGCTCCGTCGCTTCCAGAAACCGTCCCTCAAACACCTGCACGGAAATATATCTCACGTCAACCTTTCCATCTCTTCACTTGTCGTATGTCGCCCGTTCCATTCCATATTTTACCATTTTAGTTTTGGAATTTTTCACAATATTCTTTGCTTCTGAGAATTGTCTAGAGACTGTTCGTAGCCCTTGGACCCTTTGGAACACCTCAATACGGTCATTGGGCCTAAAGCGAATGGAGACATCACACTGGCCCAAGCAAAACTTCGGTGCTTGCACAAACATAAAATCTCGAGCTAAATCGGCAGTTATCACAAACACTTTCTGGCACTCCCAAGTGCACTTCAATTCAAAAGCTTCGGAGTCTAGTGTTCGCCGCAAACCACGTCTGCTTGGCAAACGTCCGACCTGCACAAACAGCTAGAGAAACCTAGAGCTGCTAATTAGTAAGTTACACTTCAGCCATCTTGTTGCTTGAAATCATTGTTGCCAGTTGCCCAAAGCTTTATCTGAAATCACGGGAGCAGTTTCCGATCCTCCAGAAATGTTAAAAAACAGTCTGCAACACAGCAAAACAGTATCACCTGAACCCACCAACACTGCATTCAAGACTTGAAAAGTCTAATTTTCTAATCGCAACCATCACCTATTGCACCCACCCTGCACCAGGGAACAAGATGGTGGCGCCCACTAGACGGTTGCTGAATGGAGTGTCTGTACTCTAAGCATGGCCCATTTGGTGGCTCTAGGGAAACCCATGCCGGCAAAAACTCACCTCTCCGTACATGCCAAGGTCTGAGAGCATGCGAACGAGCGACTTGAGCAGAGAGCGGTCCACCGCATCACCTCCCCTCTCCTTCTCTATGAGCTGCAAGAGGCCCTCCACCGTGCGTCCCTGAACACTGCTGTTGCTTGCTATGTGCGTCCGAAACAGCTCCAGGCCAACGTCCCTGAACGCAAAGCCAGGCTTCAGATTGGACGCTGAAACACTGTGGGCTCGTGCTGAATTTGGCAAAACAACAGACACTGGCAGATGTCAGTGAAGCCAGAGTAAGGTTCACGTCGGCAAACAGTGACCGACTGCCATGATTTTCAAAGGCATTGTCACTAGAGATGACAGCGTTGCTGCTGTTGTTTTTCAGTTCATACTTTTTTCGTGCGAGTTTGAACACAACCCTTAAGCAAGAAGATCCGGTTTGACAAACTTTTGTTTTACTAGTTTAACAGTATCTACGGTAGTTCACAATTGTCAGTTACATACACTTTTGCATATTTACTTTACTGATGTCAAGTCAGCCCTCTCTTTTCATACGGTATCGGTACAGGTTTGCGGTGTTGAATAGATTAAGAAAATAGATTAGGAATTGGCTGCTTTCTTAAAATGATGCCGTCCTAAAAACACTAAACTGACTGAAAAAAAAGGGGGACAACATGAAACATAAAATGGTGCTTGTCCACCTTCATGGCTTCATGTCTCAGGATGTATTAAAAAAGTTATCTTTCTTTCTTGCTTTTCAGTAGCAACGCACATGCATACTTACCATATGGAAGCCACAGCAGCATTTTGAAGCACATACGTTCGGTCAAGGAACAGGAAGATGCTCCGGATCATTATCTGCACCAGACAACGCACACATATTACCAACATCAGTCCCCAGAAGACAGTAGAATGTTGACAACACAGCGATCAGCAAACAGCACTCACCATCTGTTGGCAGTGGGACTGCCAGCAGTCGTTCATCAGCTTCAGGAAGAGTGTGTTGTCCAGCGACTCTGTGCAGCGGGAGTTAAGGGTCATGCTTGCCAATAAAAGCCGGCTGACCACGGAAATGCTGGAAACTAATTCAACAAAACCTCGCAAAATCACAAGGCCCAGGAAGGTAGGCACCAGGTGAGGGAAATGAGCCCAAGTAATCGCTAACTCATTATTACGATGCACATTTTGGTTACCAAGAGCACCGTGCACTTTAGCAAAAGATTCAATCCCATATTATGTGGTCAGGGGCCCAAGAATGATTCCTTGGCTTCCGTGTAGTGAGCTTTCTCGCCAAGTGCTCATTTTCATTTATAAGCGTAACGAGACACTGTATGACCACGAGCAACTCATCAGGGACCTCTAGACTCATCCCCAGAGGGCGCCATGAAACACGGATCCCTGGTACCGTGCCTGGAATGTATCTTCGACCGGTTTGATTAGCGTCCTATCCCGCACATGCGTCAAAAGTGGTCCCGAAGTGGTAGCGAATTGTCTCATAGGAGCCGGGGTGAAATGCTGTCGGTGTCGCGATCCCGGCGGTTGGTCACAGAAACTCGGGCCAAAAAGGTGAGCAGACGCGAGGGTCACCGTCGTCGCAGGATCCGATTTTGCGTCTGCTTTGGTTTCCTCAACTGTCCAGCTGCAGAGCAACATACACCAAAAATGGCGGCGACATTAGATTTTTAAGGCCCGTTCACACTCTTGCGACCGAGTACGACTGAGAGAGACGAGATCTCTTACAACTTCTTAAATGTTTCTAGAATGAGGGAACATACTGACATTGTGGCGCCATCTATGCGGTGACCCTAGAACTGCATTTCACAAAAGCGAACGTTTTGCGGGATTTCCGAGGTCAAATGTGCGTAATACCCATAGAGAGGCTCGTTTATAACATTGACAAAGGTTTTTCGAGCCAAAAAAGAAAGGATATTGCGCGAGAAATAAAAAAAAATATGCCAGACCGCCGAGTTTACACTGCTTCCCAATAGATGGCGCCAGTGTGTTCTCTGGTTTAAGAAGTTTTAAGGAACCCAGGTTTAAGAGGTCGCAAGCAGTCGCAAGAGTGTGAACGGGCCTTTAAGGCCCGTTCACACTCTTGCGACCGAGTACGACTGAGAGAGACGAGATCTCTTACAACTTCTTAAATGTTTCTAGAATGAGGGAATACACTGACATTGTGGCGCCATCTATGCGGTGACCCTAGAACTGCATTTCACAAAAGCGAAGGTTTTGCGGGATTTCCGAGGTCAAATGTGCGTAATACGCATAGAAAGGCTCGTTTATAACATTGACAAAAGCTTTTCGAGCCAAAAAAGAAAGGATATTGCGCGAGAAATAAAAAAAAATATGCCGGACCGCCGAGTTTACACTGCTTCCCAATAGATGGCGCCAGTGTGTTCTCTGGTTTAAGAAGTTTTAAGGAACCCAGGTTTAAGAGGTCGCAAGCAGTCGCAAGAGTGTGAACGGGCCTTTAGAGTGATGCTGTATGCACGACATAGTGCGCCTCAAGCGGAAGTGGCTATACGCCTGACACGGAGAGCTCACATTATATAGTCAATTTAGTGGTGGATTTTGGCTCCTTATAATCTCGCAAAGTTTTGTCAAAAACATAACCATTTCACGGCAATAGCTGTAAAAAAAAGATAAAAATACATGTTGCCGATAGCTTAGGCCATCAATCGTCGATATCATTAAATGGTCGAAAAAGAATGCCTGCCAGCCTCAGGATTTGATCCCGAGTCTGCCACGTCAGAAGCGGGCGCATTACTGCGAAGCCACGCCAGAGCTTTGAAAATCCATTTTATGAGCATTATATAGACCAGTGTCTGCTCAGTTCCATGGGTGCCACCAGGTTTGTTTATGCCAAAGCCACGACACATAGGGGGGCTGCACCTTTTGTGAGCCTCTTTTTTTAGAAACCTTCGAACATATCGTAGTGCGAGAACATCAGAAATGCATAGTCACAAAGCTACAAGAACGACACCAATGACAAGAGTGCCGTAAAATGTAAAAGTTTTGCTCTATGAGTAGCCCTCCTCTTCACAAGTGCTTGCATTTGAGGTTATTATTTTCCATTTTTATCGCTGGGGCTAGGATTTCGGACACTGGTTTATATAGGGTATTTTTTACCAAGTGCGTAATCAGATCTGGAAGAAATTAAAGGTTAGTGCGTGATTCACCGAGGCATGTTTACCCAATCCTTGCCCCCCTCCCCCTGCAAACCAGGCAAGACGCAAAAAGTTTTGCGTCATGCGTACAGAATTACTCACTTTTTAAGACATCATCGAGCCAGATTGGGGGGCCACTTTCGAAAACGCGGTAAACACACTAGTCGGAGAAGCGCTCCAGACACCGTAACTCTGGGAACGGCTCCCGGCTCTCCCCACAGCGGGGCACCGAGCCTGCACCGTATAAGGATATTTGAAGAAGGTGTGGAGGGCGGAGCGCACATGCTGCTCGCACAGGTCCCGGAGGTTGTCGTAGAGCTGTGGCGCCATCTTGTGGGAGCAGAGGTTCTCCACGGCCTGGTACAGCTCTTCCTGAGAGGTGCTGATGCGCTGCGACTGCTGGATGGCCACCACCGCCTCCCGCAGCTTGGCCCACGCCACCTCCTCATAGCGGTCCGGCAGCTGGGGTCTCTCTGCAGGAGGGCACGGGTCAGACCCCGCGACAGAATGCACGCTAGCCTCCTTATGCAGAGCGCAAGTTTGTCTGCTTCTGGCACAGAGCTTACGACGATGTCAGAGCACCGAGCTCTTGTTGGCTGATCGAAACGAAATAGTGGATAGACCTCAAGGCATCTAGCATTGAGGTCTACCCACTATCTTTTTAATCAAAGCCAATCAGTGCTTGGTGTCATTCTGACATCACCACAACTCCTGCGCAAGAAGCAGACGTCTTGCTCTCCTTATAATTTGAAACATGTCGGCTCTCCTTATAATTTGAAACTTCACAAAGAAAGCCAAAAGGGTAAAGTTTAAAAAGAAGATAAGACTTAGACTGTAGATAGATCAATGTAAAGAACAGGGAATAACAGGAATGAAATGTTCTCCAATAAACAGGACAGGGCTCATTATGGTAAGAGGGGGAGAGAGGAGCAACGGTTAAAGTAACACAATCAATATATATGAGGCAAAAAAAGTGTGAAAGGGACGAGCATGTTAGCGGGGTACAACCAGGATGATACACTTTGTGTTCTAACCATCTCAGCATTTCATGTTTTTTAGTTCAGTCAGAAAAAAAGACAAGTGTAAGCATGACAGAGCATGTTCTACTAAAAGCTCATTGTATACTTGAAACGGCAAAATAAATACTGAAGTGGAGCATCGACGACCTTGCGGCACTTTTCGACGGGTCCAGGGACCAAATAAATGGTAGGACACAGGAGTTGACATACTGCAACATTATGCCAGGCAAGGCATTATGGAATGATTTTCGCATGCCAGGGAGACTTAAGATCATGTGAACTACATGGCCAATCGTGAATGTGAATGCATGGCACCATACCTCGCAGAGATTCAATTACAAATTTGTTGACTGATACACCTTTTCCACAAGGGCACAGCCATCTTGAATGTCGTCACTTCTGGTATGCGGTAAAACATTTTTTGATCTCTCCACGCCGCAGGAAGTTGTTTACGAGAAATGCGTGATTGTCACACATTTTGTTTTGCCTCACCTACATTTTCTCGCATATTCCAGGTTGAAATGTTCTATTATTTTTTTGTCCCGCATGCCAGATACGGAACCCACATGACAGAGAATGACGGGAAATGGAAAACGTCTATAGGACTGGCATAACTCAAACTATATAAAAGATTGGTCATGAACACAGAAGTGCCCCAGGTTCAATTTGATGTCTTAAAGATGGCTGATGTGGACTTTAAAGAGAATGTGGCAGGTGTAATTTTCGATTTTCCACGGTTGTTGATGCACTGAGGTCATGATATGCTTGTTGCCACGATTATGGCAACCTCTGGACGCTTACTATAAAGCAATGTAATTCTCGATTTAAATTGAATTCCTCCGTGACCTGTTAAAACAATATCACTTCAACCGCTATTGCCCACAGGCATGAAAGGATACTGGTTATTTCCACATAATCTCTTTTCATAGCTTTTAGATGCAGCCCTTTAAAATAAGTTTAGGAGTATTCGTTTTTAAGCATTCGCACTGATGACAAGCCTGCTACTTCTCTATCAATATCTGTGAACTTAAAGGGCATCATAGAAAAACAAATACATTCTCCAAAAGCTAATAATCCTTTATGTAAATGTGCCTCAGGTGTGCCCTCAGGACACAACTGTAGCACTGATTACAATGGTACCTAGAAAGTCCCTATTTCAAGTGGCCTAATCTTACATTTTTCTAACCAGAATTCGGAACATTTAGGTAAAGCAGCATGAGCGGTGGCAACGAGCCTTCACACAGTCACATGCCTTTTAAAGCCTTGACAACTTATTTTCGTAAATAAGCTTTGCGGTTAATTTCATAGCTGGGAGCAAGCTTCACCTGGAGAGAGGATTTAAGGTGCCGCCTGGTGCTCTTCAAACTGATGACGTTGGCTCACTCAATGGGACCAGTTAATGGTTTCGCATTAAAACAAACATCTTCCAGTGGCCTTTGCTTCACAGTGGCAAAAACCACTGGCTTTCGCTTAACAACCAAGACGCAAATACTCAGTCAAATCAAGCTGTCAGAAACTGAATACGAAGATTTGCCGAGTTGACCATGTATGATAGTCAAATCAAGCTGTTAGAAACTGAATATGAAGATTTGCCGAGTTGACCATGTATGATAAAGCAGGGTTCTAGGGCATGTGTCGGTGTTAGTTTACACAATAAAGAAACTAACTCGACAGGCTGAACTGCGACCACTGATTGCAACAGACAAAATTCTTGTTTTGCTCACGGAACATATGCTTGTACCTTTACCACAAAGAATAAGGGTGGTTTCGTAAGGATGTTCAATACAAGTGGGCTTAGTTGCTAGTTGCTTAAGGTTAAATGAGGTGGAATCCCTATACTCGCGGACAACTTTCTGTGGCATTTTAGAAGTGAAAAGTGTGCATGTACAGCTTTCACTGTGCGCTCAAGATGTGCAAGCGGAGAGTGCACGGGCACCCACAGCTTTGTCGTTGTTGCCACAGAAAGTTGAGCCCAAGTATAGAACCCCCTTCGGTGAGATGACTCCCACTCAAGAGGCTGTCTTCCCTCTATGGCATCTGCTGACTGTCTCGACATTACCATATTGTTTATGTTAGCACTTGCTCCCGGAAATTCTGTTGCAAAGCTTAGGGGGGAGAAAAGTACAGACTGTTCCTTGTTTATGTTTCTATCCTGTCTATCTCCAGAAGCATGCACAGTGGACCAAACCTCTGACTTCAACACCACTCTTCTTGACTCATGCCAGCCTTGGGTTAGTTTGTCCGTAGATTAAAGTCTGTGAAACACTTCCCCTGGAAGATAAGGGCCACGAGTCAAAAAAACTGACTTCGCAAACCGGTTCCCAGTGTCGATATTGCTCATAACCCGTGCATGACTGATGGTAGCTAACACTTTCAACACGAATCTGCTTTATTACTTCCCTTGATTAAAAACCTTTAAATCTGACGTTTTTCCTCCGTGTTGAAGGGCCAGCGGGGTTTAGACGAAAATTACCGATACGCACACAGTGTAGCGCGTTCACAACTGATAATGGTTTCCTACTCTGTTGTCAAAACTGATCTCGAAAAGGCACCTCGCTCAGCTCGTGTGCTCCGATGAGACGGTGCAGTATGCGTCGAAGATCTGGGTACTTCGTTCGAGTCGCAAAACAATGTCGCAGACGCCCCAGAAATCAAGCGCGTTGCAAAGTTTGAAGTATCAGCGCAGTCGCTATCAGCACCAGCACGAAAAGTACCGAACCCACGAGAGCAACAGAGCAGACAGCCGTGCTTGGACACAGGCGCACACGCACGGGCGGTCGAAGTTACCTTAAACAATCTTTAAACCGTTCAAAAACAGATGCCACGAACTTTGCAACTCGTGATTGTCGCAAGAGGCCCTAGAGAAGCAAGAGAAGTCCCACGTTGCGCGGGTGTTGCACGCACAACGAACTAGGGGACAGGCCAGGCGCCCGCCTTGATGCATCTGGAGGCACGCTTACCGAAGTTTTTGATGACCAGCTTTTTGGCAGAGTTGGGCTTGTTGTTGGACATGGGCGATGACGCCTTCCGGACGCCGTTGGAGCCCGCTAAGGCCGAGTAGATGGGCCTCCTCTGGTTCCCCGTGTCGGTCATCGCCGAGAGCCTTTTCCGTGGACGCTCAGTGACCGACTGGTTTCCTGAGGTTTTCCTACGCCTGCAGACCGCTCCGGCGTCCGCTTTAGCTTCCTCACTGGGCAAGGGACTGCTTATGGCTGACATAGGCGCACATTGCTTTGTGGGTTTAACAGTTCATTTGTTTATTACAGGCAACCCCCGGTGCGTCCGAAAATTCCACTCGCAAATCAAAATAGAAAATGAAGCAAGATGGCCGCCGCACTGTCGCGCACAGGGTTGGTGAAAGACAATAGATTTTGTGCCGTCATGTTCGCGAAGGCGCTTTTTTGCTTGGTTTTTCATAAAGATTGCGCTTACTTGCAGCTCGGTTTGATTTTTATAAAGTTATAAAATGTCTTAGAAGTTATTATATATATTAAAATAAAGCAATTTTGACAGTCAAGAATTTTAAAGCTAGCAGTCAAGATAAATTCAGGGCGGCTTTGTGCTAGTAGCACTAGAACGAGACGACCTAATCCAATCCTTTCCGGTTGAAAGCCGCATCCATTTTGTGTGTGAATAAGTACCCGCGTATTTGTATTCACGAGAAAACTCGATTATTTGGACAATAAAACAAGATCAAGATGGTAAGTTGATTACGCCTCCCACCTGATGCGCTCTTGAGTCACTTCTCAAATCATCGTGTCCCCGAATAAATACGGAAACGGCCGTTCGTAACCACCTTGTCGTTCGTGGAAATGTTTACCAACAGTTCGTGTCTCCTGCTTTCGTTAAACTGTTGTGTGCATTTGTAAATGAAGACTTTAAATTTTAAAAGTTTACTATGAAGTTAAACCCAAGATTACATACGCTGTATAAGAAAGAAAAAGAAAAAAAGATTACGAAAGCAAATATTTTGATTTGCAGAATTCGATGACCACCTTGAAAATGAAGCTCAAAGAGCTCGAGGACATCGAAAAAGATGTTGCGACAGCACTCCAGAGCGCAGGTAAGTTGCTAATCTAGAGCGTAACGCACGTTATCTGGATTTGTTTGTATGCGATGGATCTTGACTGAGTTCAGGAAATGCTATAAGATCGGGATGTGTCACATAAACTTCAATAATATGAAGTAATTTGGTATATGGTGATGAAGGATAGTGGGTAGACCTCAAGGCAGCTTCCTTGATGTCTACCCACTATCCTTCAGCCAGAGCCAATCACAGCTTGGCGTCTTTTTAACGTCACCGCAACTCTTGTGCAAGAAGCATATGACTATAGCCACTAAATAAGCTACGCTTCAGAGTAACGACACTTAAAGGTTGCCTGCTATCAGGAGCTTTATCTGAAATTACAGGAAACGCCTTTCCGTCCTCCACAAATGACAGAACAAAGAAATATGAGCTTCCTGACACCGAATCTATCTAAGCATAGCTCATTTAGTGGCTCTAGGTGATATCTATCACTTGCACCGACACAAAACTAACCTGAACAAGTCAACCTAACTTATAGTACAACACCACAGTACCTGCGCTTGTGCGCAAATCAGACAGGTGCCCAGGCATTTCCACTGGACAATTTAATCTACACATGTTGCTCAGGTTTACTTGTAGATGGTAAGGCCACTCTCAATAGAAAATTTTGTATATATGTAGCGCACCCATCGTCTTCTGGGGCGCATTACGGAAATCTGATGTACAGTGCGTGAAGGATTACTCGTGAATAAAAGAAGCTGCAATGTGGGGTAGCCGAGAGGTCTTGTAAAACTTTCTGGAAAGGCCTATTACCAACGATTTGCTGCAGCACAGAGCTGTGCAGGTTTTTAGACACCCATTATACTTTGGAGGGATGGAGAAAAGTATGGAAGCGCTCTCAATAGGAAGAGTGTGTGCCAACGACACATTGACAGTCTGACTGGCTCATGGGAGCCGTAGCATTCGCCCTTTGTAATGCTATGGTGAAACAAAGTATAGCGACAGTGATAGTCTTCATTGACCTGGTTGAAAGAGCTACTCTGGGCTGGATAGCAAAAAGTGCAGCCCAAAATGTGAAATGCACAGCATGTTGCATGGTGTCATTTTTATTAGAGAGCCTACATACTCGAGAGGGAGCAACTCAGACCATGGAGCACATGGAGTACATTAGTCATAAGTGTGCATGCATTGTGTTGTCACATGGCAAGGAGGAATGCGGGCTGAGGGGCAGAGACGCTTGTAGACGATCAACACTTTTGCCACCTCATCGCAGCTTGTATTGCAAATGCACCCCATAAACCATGGGACCCTCACCGAGCAGTTCGAAACACACGGAAATCTACCATATTTCTCCAACTATAGTCCACGTCCGGCGTGTAGTCTAGTCCGCAGGGGGGAAATTTCAGTAGAAGAGAAAAAGCCTTTCCTTAGCTAGTTCGTACGTGGCGCATGTCTGCACGTAAAAGAAATGAAAGCCGTTTACAGCTCCCTGTAACGCCGGATTAGAGCGCAGCTCTTGAGGAGGAGGAGGGTGGAAGGGTACGGAGGGAAGGGCTTTTTACTTACTCCCTCCTCCTCACCTCGTCATCCTGCCTCCTCTCCTCCTTTTCATCCCTCCTCCTCCCCTCTTCCCTTCTCCTCTTGCCCCTCTTCCTCCTCTGTCCCCTTCCTCCTCCCTCCCCCTCGTCTTTCCCTTCCCCTTGCCTCCTCCCCTCCTCCTCCCCGCGCGGTGAATTATGGGAAATGTCCCATAATTCACCGCGCGGGACCCTTGTGACGTCACAAGTGATGAGTGACGTCACGAGGGTCCCGCGCGTTGCTTTATGGGAAATTTCCCATGATGCATCGCGCAGAACGCCGACGGCGACGATGCTCAAGCCGAAAACGGGCACCTAAGAGCTGTGCTCTAAAATGATTGTGCACAGCCCACCTTGACAGATGCCGGCTTTATTAGCTCAGAAAGAAGCTTGTATCATACGTAAATCATCATTAACACATTCTGTCAATCGCCAACTTTGTTACGTCGTCTTAATGAACAATCTTGGTCGTTGTGTGGTCCGCACCACATAAAATTTCAATTGAGATCAATAAAATTATTGTGGTTTATCGGCGCCGCAACAGAATAAGAGATGAACAAGGACGTGAAAACATCAATGCCATCACACAAATCATGCTTCATGTGAAACGTGTAGTGGGACCAACAAACAGGAGTACATGTATAAAACAAAAATGGTTGCAAAAGTGACCTGGGCAAAAGAAAAACATAAATCTGTGCCTACAAACTATCTGTTTCTTTTTATTTGTTACTCAAAAAGAATATCAGAACCCTATGCATTTAAAACATCAGCCAATTTCAATGTCACAACACACCAAATTTGATGACGATGGTGTGTTTCTGGGCACAAAGCCCATTCTCACGTCTGCCCGACACTAATTTCAGCCATTAATCAATGTTCGCAAATCACCAATGACTCGAAAACATTTGGTTGTGCTAACAAGTCAGGAAAAACATAATTATTATGCAAACTATATTGAAGTTTCGTACAGCATCAATTTAAATTTGCACAAACACAGATGCATGGGAATGCCGTGTATGTTCCCTATCAATAATATCTTAAAAGTATAATAAACTGAAAGCCAGAACGCACGCCTTACTGACCCATATTATTCCACGCCTTTGCCGACATTCCTTGCTGAAGTGTAGTCAGGTCGTATTTTGCTTTCACATTTTTGGCACTTCTCAACATAATCACGCTTTCACTTGTTATCACAAAAGAATGTTCCCTGTAGATAAAAACGGAATATGGTGGCCTGATCACAACCAGCTGTAATGCCCCGATCCTCTATATCAGAGAAAGCACTAAAATAATACTTCATTACTTTTTTTGGGGGAGTAAGCTGGTGACGCCGGTTACGAGTAGTTTATACCCTAAAATCACTTGTACTTGGCTGCAAAAGCTTACAAGCCTATTGAGGTCATTTATTGTTTTCTTCAAACGTCACCCCTAAAACAGCATATGAAGTGCGTCGGACAAATCTAGTGCAAACCCTTATCTGCACTTTGACAACCTTCCGAAGGGCTGTACTTAGTTGTTAACAATTGCTTGTCACCTTTCAAAGAGGCTTGGGGATTTTCAATATCGTCCACCTCTTAAAGGGGCCCTGCAAGCACTTTTTTACTGGTTTTTAATTTGCACCAAACCTGAGCGCACTGGCCGTAGTTACTTAATGTAACTGTTCTTTTCTCGAATTTCGTCTTATTTTAAAAGTTATAGGCAAATTAAAATTACAAAAACAAGCAAAAAATAACCTCCCTCATGACGTCCTTGGTTGCTTGAGCGGCCGTGAACTAGAGGAGGGATAGTGAGCTCAGCAAGCGCTCACGGCTGCCGCACTCCGTGTGGACGGCGTGAGAGGGCGCCACTAAAGCGTATTCTGGATAGGCTGTATACAGCGGGCAGCCAAAGCGGCTCTCATTGCATTTGCTGCGCGATTAAACACTAATTCGGCATGACACTTCATTGGCCACAAACGACAGCAAACACGGGGTAAAGATCAGTTCAGAATGGGAGTCACTTCGCGCTGCCGTACCGCGAAATGGCCAAAACGCAAGACAAAGCTACTCGCTGAAGGCCTTCGGAACGCTCGGAGCCGGTCGGATCCTCCAGTCCGTAAACGACCGCAGCGCCGCCGCATACATCCGGGACCTTTCCGTGTCGGTGCCTGATCCCACTACTCTTTCCTAGTATGCGCCGCCGCCTTCTCCACCGCTTGGTGGCGGGTATGTCGACGGGTCATTTCTTGTTTCCGTACTTTATAAACTGCAATTGTTTCTTTCCTGATCTAAAATACTGAGCAAAAACTACTTTTATAAGTAATTGAAACGGTTCGCGCCGCTTATATTTTGTATTTGGACTAAAAAGAAGCTTTTAGCGGCTCTGACCAGTAGTAAGCCCAGGACCAAAGACGTCACATTTCGCGTGCTTTCGGTACCGCGGGTCGCCCCCGTCGGTGGAGGACGTTTCTGCGTCGTCTGGTTAAAATATGATGCACTGATATTTAGTTACTCTCTCCATGCCCGCTGGCTTGCCCGAACCCCAAGAGACGTGGAAACCGCAAAAAAGGTAGATGCTTAAATATTATTGCAGGGCCCCTTTAAGCTGGAAGTTTCGGCCAGATGTGCAAATCGAGCTGGCGAAAGAGAAAAAAAAAAAATTTTTTTCAGTAATTGTTTTTATGCTTCCACCGCGTCACTCTTATCCACTGACTATACTTTATGTCAATAGTTGCGTGCAGCACAAACAAAGGAAACGCCAGGCTAGGGAGAAAGGGCAAGCACTAATAAAACCTGGGGAGCAGGAGAGAAACCTCTTCTCCTCTCTGATGTTCCTAGTGCTCTCCCTTTTTGCCCTTTCTCCCCTCGCCCTCCATTGCCCTCCTCTCCCGTCCTGCCTTCCTAGTGCTTGCGCTTTCTTTCTTCGCCTGGCTTTACCTTCGTGTGCATTGCACAGAATTAGTGATACGGAGTATTGAAGAAGGTTTTTGTCATCCAAAAAGCACATTACTTTCGAATGTAACACAGATTTTACGCCGCAAGCTAAGAAATCAAGGTGTTTCGTCTTCTGAACGAAAAAACCGACCTCCTTTCGTTCGTCCTTTTGCCCGACCGGCGCGCTCCCTATAGTTCGCTGGAGTCGCCAATGGTCCCAGAAGTACAGTCCGGAAAATATGGCAGGCACACTACCTCTCATTCCAACAGCTTGAGTGAATTTGGGATTGGATCAAGCTTGCAGCAAGAGCCTAGTTTTCCAAACAATGGACCTCTTACAAAAGTGTGCGCAATCTAGTGGCTGCTGCACTAATTAACTGGGTTCGCCATTGTTTGGGTACATACTCGAGCATGCATCGAACACGAGGGCTGTGTCAGCGTTCGGCATGAACTCGGCTCAGCTCATATCGAGAGTGCGTTCAGCGAGGACTCGAATCCCATCACAGGCTTCGGGACCAAGAAATGGCGACCGCCATTGTTGCTGGATAGGGTTTGGAAAGGATCTATTTGGACCAAAGCATTCTACACTGATTCCTCGAAATCACTCGCTGCTTTTCTACTGTGCAGGGCAAGTTTGCCTGGAGCTCAGCAAAGACAAACCCAACGCAAAGCAGGTGGACTCAAATGCAACCGCCTTTGTCAAGACGCTGCAAAACGTGGAAAACAGCCTCACCAAACATATCCTGTATCTCACCCAGGTGTCCACAGGTAACAGATCCCTTCCCTCCCCCCCCCTTCCCCCCGCATACCTCTTACATTGGGACGCAGTTCTTGTGACCTTGTTGCTAAAGGTGGATTCTGCCGCTTAAACCCTTCTGAATACCACTAACACAGTGACTGAAACGTCCGATTGAGATTAGTATGACGGCCCGCATTTTATAGAGAAGGTTGTATGAGACAAGCCGGCATATTCCATGTATCATCAATGCGAGAGTGTAGTCGGAAGTACAACCTTGTCACATATGAAAGGAAATGCATGGTCTTGGACCAGCACTAAAGCTTCTTGAAACTCCCCAAAAAAAGTTTTTCCTAATAAAATTCTAGATGGGACATGTAAACAAGCCTTTTCCATTTTACCACAGCATTTATGTTGCGAGACATATCTTGAGTTGTGAGCGATTCAGATATTTTGGCACGTCAACCCGACGTAGAAACGTATTTCAAAATTGCTCCCCCCCCTTTTTTTTTTTTTTTAAGTTCCTGGATGCAGATGTATGTCACAAAATAAACTTTCTAAAAAAATATTTTAGCGTGATATTCACGTCGAGAAGTTCATTTTGAGTGAGGAGAGATTCCGACATGTGCTTTATTTTGACAGTCATATCACAAAAATGTAAATATCACGCTAAAATTATTTTTGGCTGAAATATATTTTTTTAAAATTATGTATGCATTTTTAATACAGCAGGCAGCATCTGTGGGGACCTGGAGTACAAGATTATTTTTGGCTGAAAGTATTTTTTTTTTTATGCACTCTCAGTACATTAGGCAGCATCTGTAGGGACTGGTGGTTCAACTTAGGGCTAAACTTGCAGCGCTTCAAAGGTTCTTCACTGCAGAGGCTCAACTTTCACCTCTTGCTAGATTGACATGGATGAGCACTGCATCTCAGACTTTGGCTTATTTACCGTTATGTGATACTTTAAATGCCTCTGGTTAGAGTTGTCACAGACTAGCTAAATTTCACCTTTGAAATATGTCTTACGGTACCATGTGTTAAAGGCATACTGACTTTTTGCATGAATGTCTTCATAGCTAACTTGTTCACTCCACACTATGCCTCAATTCGTCACAAGGACACAAAATGGTGATACAAACTTTCCAGTTGGATCATAATCTGGGTCAAAGACTCTTGTAATGTCTTGGTCTTCCCGTTTATATTTTCTGCACATGCACAGTTCTAATCCCAGTGCCCATTGCATTGCACTCCCATTATTGCTACGTATGCCAACGTCTTGTGCTCTTGTGGTTTTACAGTGCAACCTCACGAAGGCTCGAGCTACGCGGCACAGAAGGTCTTCCACATGGCACTCCACCGTTTGGAGCATGCGCGGTCTCGAATGAACGAACTAGAGCGTCTGCGGCACCAGCAACAGCAGGAGCAGCAGCAGCAACAACAGCAACAACAGCAGCAGCAGCAACAGCAGCAGCAACTTCAGCAACAACAGCTCCAACAGCAGCAGCAACAACAGCAACAGCAGGCGTCGCATCAGGACTCCTGAAGTCTCCGCCATGGCCAGAGGACTCATCCGCCGATCTCTACGAGGGGGCTAGATACCGCTTGTTCGATGGCGCTAAAACCTTGGAAGCTTGCGCGTGTCCCTGAAGACGCCATTTTATGTCCAAGTCTGGGACGTAGCCTCAGTAAAGAAGAGCGTGCAGTCGCCGATTGCATGTGGGGTGTGCAATTCGCACCTGCTTTTGTTGCATAGACTTTTCCCAGTGCATTCGGCAGAAACGCAGACTACACAAACTATGAAGGCGTCTGCTTGCGGGGTTCGTGTGGCGCCAAACCGGCGCAGAAGTGACAACTGCGAGCGCAGCAACGTAAAGAAGGAGGAGCAAGGCACGCGGTTGCAAAACTAGAGCGTCGGGCCCATCAGCGACAAAAAGCCAGTTGCCATTGTGCAGTGGCCGACTGGCAGTGTAAGTGCCAGTTCATAGACGATCTGTTCATTGCGATCTGTAATGGGCGTGACAGACTTTGGTATTGGGTGGACGTGAACAAAGGTGTTCTAAATGCTATACAGTTTAAACGCCTTGGGGAAATGTCAAAAACAGCCAGTTTTCTTCCTTTCTTATATATAAATTTAAAACTTTGAGAGAGTTACTAACAAACCCCACAAATTTTAAGGACCTGTATAAATAAAATTTTTTGGCCTAACGAGCTTTGAACGCCTCCCGCAGTGGTACACTTCCTGGGCAGGTATGTCTAAACTGCGGAAGTTCTGGCGACTTCACAAGCGCATGCCGCTAGATTGGAGCCGTGTGGCATCCAGCCCTATAGTAGAGATCGGTGAATCACTCCTTTTGCCACTGCTTAATTCATACATTTACCCACCGATCTACAAAAGCTGCAAGTTCATGAGCTCTGAAAACAGGCCCCATAACGTGTATTTATTCAGCAGTGACACTTCGGAGAGCTGCGAGTATGTGCTTGAACCTGCAGAAAAGTGTGAGCAAGTTGTACAGTGAAGTAATGAATAGCAGTGATGTGGTGTGGTTTCAGCCTGAAGCTGCTATCCTTTTCAGACATCAGGATGTGAAACTTGTGATGTGACCCAACCACTTTGTGCAGGGGCTGCAAGGGGGAGGAAGGTTCATTAAATAAGATACACTTCTGCATGCAAGAATGTAATTCTGGCCCAGTGTCTGCTTGGTTTTCAACAAGCTGTTACACAGTTTCGTAAAGCTGTCCGATTTTCAAAGGGTGAGGAGGCTGCCCGTATGGACGAATTGAAACTCATTATTCAGCTACATTTAAATTGTCTTCTCCCTGCTCTAAAAGAGATGCAATATAATTTCTCTCACTCTTGATTTCAACCCCCCTCTCCAGGTTTATTTTTTCTCAAATTTAGAGCTTCCTTGGCCATTAATCTGATCCGGAGTTGCACAACACGCAGAAATTTTCCTCTCCTCTTCCGCAAGAGTATACAGAGCCAAAAGGGTCAGCCACTTCATCACCAAAGTGGCCAGTTCTCGTAGGCATCGTCATGTGCCGACAGAGTCACGAGATCTTGGCAACTTCCCTCCACAGAAGAAATTTGTTGCAAATGGGGAGCCCGCAAGAAAAAAGTACATCAGGCTTTTGAAGAAGAGTTAAGAATGTGCATGACAGTGCATTCTTGAAATTTGCAGTTATTCAGCGCCTAAGGCTCATAGCAGCAAGATGCTGTGAGCCGTCCTTTATGGTGTCGTTTCTACAGAAAGCAAACGCCCGTTTCTTAAATTAGTTTATTCAATTTAAAAAGGATGTGCATGCGAGGGTAGGACAAAGGATCCAATATTTGTAAAACTGATTAGTAGATAAGACGAGACCAATCTTAATTGCTCATGTGTGATCGTCTTGGAGTGTAGATGTTCCAAGATGTGAGGGGCCGAACCGGTTGGTGGATGCATTCGCTCTGTACACGTGACACGGGGCCAAACAGCCTGTAAGAGAAAGAGTGTCCAAATACAATATAGGTACAATCAGGCTATGGTTCATGGCAAGAGTCAAGTTGTGTCATTAGTTAGAAAGCATTGACAGTGGAATTCCACTGCACTAGAGCTTTACTATCTTGTTTCTGTCACCAAACAGAGACTTCACGGCTGTCATGGGCAATGAAGGATTACAGGATGAATTACTATCTCAAGCCATTCAATTGCAGTGCAGAGGTGCACTGCTTGGAACACTGCACTTTGAAATATAACTTTGAGTCACTTCATAACTGTATTTCACTAGGATTTCAACCTTTTTCGAACCTGCTCTACTGTTTCAGAGAAGTAGGAAGGGATCTACACCTAAGCTGCTGGAGGGGAAATACAAAAAGCTTGTTCCACGTTTATTATCATTACAGCTCTGACAATAGTCTTGTGAAACGCACATGTAACCTTGTGGCTACCATTTCCAGAGCTCCCACAGAGACTTCTGCAAACATAAAAAAACTGCGGAGCATTAGGTCTTTTAGCTGCGAGACCAAACTTGTGCTCCTTTAATTTGGAGGACTTTAATGAAGCCTCGATGCAGCACCAGGGAAGAAAACTATCTTTTATTGATGGCCCCTTGCAAAACACAATCCATGCCTGCCTGTACCAAAAGCAAATTCGGCTAAATATTCCCAATGTATACAATATTTTCCGGACAATATACCAGACCCCGTATATAATCCACAAAAAAACAAATTTTGGTTCAAAATTTATTTTTTCTACGTTGGTATTAGTGTGCGTCTGGTCCACAATCCACATCTGGTGCCCAATCTGCACGTAAGAAATTCTCGTACACTGCGATAAATGCCCGATTTATTACAGTCTAAGCTCGTTATACCAGACCTTGATTTTGACCAAGATTTTTGTTTGTTGTAAGAAGAGTATGTAGTATGCAGATATGAAGTTGAGTCGAAGGTACATGGAGGAAAACCAACCGAACTTCACAAATCGGCATGTTATATCCAAATGTCTGTTGTAACCAGGTCTGTTGTAACAAGCTTAGATAGTAGTTCGCAAAGAAGCTCGTATCGACATAAATTGTCATCACGTCCTGTTCACATATATAACAGTGCTACGAGTCAGCACTGGAAATAGTGCTGACTCTCCTGATGCAGTGCCGACTTCGTGCTATATCGGTGATACAGCGCTACATCTATTCTAAATTACTTTCCAGTCGACGCCGCATCAGCGCAGTTCCTAGTGTTCATTTAGTGCTGCAATGTATGCGCGAACCTGTCTTTAATTAACATACTCTGTCACCCAAAAATTCTGTCGCGTCTCGTAACGAACGATTCTGAAGAAACAAATCCTTGCATAGACCGTGCTGCACAAATTGAACTTCTAAACATGTATAGTCTGCGGACTATGGCCTAGGAAACATGGTAGTATGTCACCATGATGACTGACATGCTTGCCTCCTTTCTAGAGTGTGCACTTCATTGAATCCAGGTGGCGTACAGCGGGTCACCACGGTCAGTCGCTCTCCTCTGACAGCTGGGGCTCGCTCTCTGCTTTGTACACCGGCTGGTCGGCCATCTTGCCCAGGGCCTTGCAGAGCCGCTTGCTCGGGAACAGCTTGGGCTTACGGGGCGACTGGAGCACGTGCAGGTACTGGTCCATCCGGGTCTGAGTAGATGGATGGATACTAGTGACTGTACCCTTTATGATGGGTGTTAAGGCCCGTCCACACACTTGCGACTCCTTAGAACCGAGCACCTTGAAACTTCTTAAAATTTCTTAGGACGAGAGAACACACTGGCACGGTGGCGCCATCTATGTGGTGACCCTGGAACTGCATTTCCCAAGAGCAAAGGTTTTGCGGTATTTCCGAGGTCAAATGTGCGTAATACCTATGAGAACTGGTCAGTTATAACAAAGACAAAAGCTTTTCGAGCCAAGAAAGAAAGAATGATGCGCGAGAGAAATAGGGACCACCAAGTTTTCACTGCTTCCCCATACAATAGATGGTGCCAGTGTGTCCTCTCGTTCTAAGAGACATTAAGAGGTTCCAAGGCACTCGGTGTTAAGAAGTCGCATGTGTCTGAACGGGCCTTTAGCTTACGCCACCTAGCTCAAAAACTAGAACAAAGAAGATTCCTCCAGGTTCTCCCCTCTAAGCCAGTGGACCTTTTCCAAAAAGGGTTCTGCACACGTGCAAACTCACTGGATGCAACATGCAGGTGATGCTAGCGGACATCTTGGCTATTTGTATGGGAACCATTGCAATTTTTTGTGCCATTATTGTTGCGTTACGAGAGACTTTGTACCTCAGAAGTGGCACAACACGTTTCTAGGGGTAACTGAATGGCGAATGACGGGAGCCTGTGCTTTTTCCGCATCTCGCGCAAAGAGATTTCTGAAGTTTGAGTGACAAGGGGACAAGAGGAATGTTCAGGTAAGTGACCAGTTCTACAAGGATAAAATTAAGGCCCGTTCACACTCTTGCGACCTCTTAAACCTGGGTTCCTTAAAACTTCTTAAACCAGAAAACCCGCTGGCGCCATCTATTGGGAAGCAGTGTAAACTCGGCGGTCCGGCACATTTTTTTATTTCTCGCGCATTATCCTTTCTTTCTTGGCTCGAAAAACTTTTGTCAATGTTATAAACGAGCCTTTCTATGGGTATTACGCACATTTGACCTCGGAAATCCCGCAAAACCTTCGCTCTTGTGAAATGCAGTTCCAGGGTCACCGCATAGATGGCGCCACAATGTCAGTGTGTTCCCTCATTCTAAAAACATTTAACAAGTTTTAAGAGATCTCGTCTCTCTCAGTCGTACTCGGTCGCAAGAGTGTGAACGGGCCTTTAGGGTGAACACGCCAAGCACACGAAAACAGCGTGCAGCTCCTCTTCGAAAGGTACCTAGGTAGTTGCACGGACGACAGTCCCTCTAGATACGTCGAACCTGTTTGTCCCAATATAGCTGGCCCCGTGACTGCCTCCTGAAGGCAGTTAGGGAGCCTTTTGCTACATTATGTAAAAAAAGTCACTTTTATTCCCTTCTGCGTTTTTTTTTAACAACATCACCCGACTGTGGGAGTGATTGCCCCATATTCAACACAACAAACTATACTTAGTCACTGACAGGTATAGTTTAAAGGAACCTTTCAACACAACAGACTATACCTTTATAAAGAGCCAAGGATCCAGGGCATAAATTTTTATTTACAGCTTTAGTTTCTGTAGACCAGGAATAGGACCTCGACTGAATTGTCTGCAAGGCTACTTCTTTCTTTGGGAACCACACTCTTTTTCTATTTTCGCTTTCTTGCCGTTACTGGGACGTTTTCCAGGTATTCGGGACGCACGTGTGTCCCCCGATAAACACCAAAGTTTTGACCGACATCAGAAATAGGTATTGAAAAACACTGACACTTTGGGAGAAAATAAACTCCGATAAAACACTCCCGAACTAGAAAAAACAATCCCCAAAACCGGGCAAGGAACTCTAGCTGTAACGAGCCAAGCTCGTTTTTGTTGTTGGCATCCTATTTGCTATACAATTAGTAGTGTGAAGCCACGCATGAAACTTATGCTGTGCATTTTTGGTCGTGCAATAAATGTTGGCAAAGCAATTTCCTACTTTAAAAAAAAAAAAAGTTGCCAACTCATTACAGAATACCGTCATTTCAATTTTCTATGCATTAGCCATGAAAGAATTGTGGCAAGTCGAGATACTGTGAGGCGAAAGGCAGCGAGATCAAAACTCGTCCAAACTTTCCCCTAAAAGCATATGCTACATGGGCCAAGTTGGAGGCCCTTGATCCAAAATCTGCTCCATGTAGTGGAAATCACCAGCAAGGTTTGGAGAGAAATTTTGATGGATGAATGTTCATGGCTGTTCACAAACATGTGAATGTTCACGAATGTTAATGAATATTCATGAATGTTAATGTTCACAAACATTTGTGAATGCTCAGGAAGGTTCACAAACTTGTAAATGTTCACAAATGTTCAAAAACGTCTGCGTTTACAAATGGTAATGAACGTTCACAAAATTTTGTGAATGTTTGTAAGTGTTTACAAATGTCCGCAAACATTTGTGAATCCTCATGAACGTTTGTGAATGTTTACAGATGTTTCTAAATGTTTACAAACAATCCTAAATGTCCACAAAGGTTTCCAACTATTCACAAACATTTGTAAATGTTCACAAATGTTGATGAATATTCACGGATGTTCCTAAATGTTCACAAACATTCAAATATTTCTGAAATTCACAAATGTCCACTCAACCCCCTCCACCTGTTTCTCACCTGGCTCTGCTTCTCACCCATCCTGCGGAGCACAGGGAGCAGCAGGTCGTCCAGTTTCTCGCGCTGCCAGCCCAACTTCCGCTGACCAAATGTGACTCGGGGTCAAGGACCAAAACAGCAATAGAGTTGGGGCACGACAGACGAATGAAACTGAGGAAACGACACAGCTATGGATTGCTGGCCGAACAAAATGTTATAGTGACTGGCAAGGTGGGAGCGGCAGGGCGTCTTTTTCAAACGCACGGCCTCCAGCACGTCGTCTTTCGCCGGGCTCTGGCTGCACGTGCTTGCTCGAGGCTCGTGAGACACTGAAGCGTCATCGAAGCTAAGAGGCTTGCACTGGAGGCGGGACAACTGAGGGACCTACCTGCCATTCTCATTCTGCCAGTGGCTAAAATAAGAAAAGTGAAACAAACTAAGGGAAAAGAAAGATTGTGCGACGTTTAGACGACAAGAGGTGTTTAACCAACAGCTGTGCTGCCCATTCAACGATGACGGTCGATTGACAATTTTTCCGCTAAATTTAGCGGGGAACCTGAATTCGTCTGTAGGTCCCGTGACGTCAGGTCACGTGATATCAATTTTTCCGTGAAATTTGGCGGAAAACTGAATTGGTGTATATCGTAAAGTTCTGAAAAAACACCCACCCATAATGAAGAGGTAAATGCTGAAAAACATGGGGCGGGCTATCTTTCGGGATGCCACCGCAAAACCCTATAAAAAAATTAATGATGAACACCCTGGCACCGGCTACAAACCACGTGATGCGGGAACTGATACCGCAGATTGCAGACACCGCAAAATCGCGTTTCACGGTGCGATAAACACGCAGGAACTCGCTACAAACTCCTGTCACCGGAAAGGGTACCGCAGGTTGTGGATGCAGCAGGCTCAAGTTTTATGCAATAAACATGCGTGAATTTGCTACAAACTTGCCTGTCACGGGAACTGATATTGCACATGCAGATTGCAGTCGAAAACGCAGGAATCCGTTACAAACTCGTATGTTACGGGGACAAATATAGCAGATCGCGAATGCAGCAGAATTACATTTTGCGATGCAATATACACGCGGGACCAACTCGTGTGTTGCGGGAATCGATATCGCGCGCGCAGGTTGCGGAAAAAACGCAGGAACCCGCTAGAAACTTTTATGACACGGGAACGAATACCACAAACGCAGCAGATTCACATTTCATGGTGCAATATACACACGGGAACAACTCGCGTGTTACGTGAGCCGATATTGCGCGTGCAGATAGTGGACAAAAACATGGGAACCCGCTATGAACTTGCTTATCAGATGTACCGGTACACCAGATCACGCAGCAAATGCGATTACCGTCGAACATCGCGTGACGTCTAAAAAGAATTGGGTGGTGGACAATGTTTCGGAATTTTTATGTTAAACAAATTTAGCGAGAAAAACAGGATGGGCGTTTGGGGGCAAGCATTCTCTCGGAACTTTATGGTATGTCACGTGACGTCAATTTTTCCGCTAAATTTAGCGGGAAAATTGAATTGGTGGATAGACCATGCGACATAATCTGTCGCTAAATTTAGAGGAGAACCTGATTTTGTCCGTATGTCCCGTGACGCAAATCACATGACATCAATTTTCCTGCCATATTAACGGGGAAACTGAATTGGTGCATAGGTCATGTGACGTCAATTTTTCCGCTAAATTTAGCAGGGAAACTGACGGCGTTTATGCTCACGCCGTCAAGAAAAACGGGGAACGGGCCACTAAAAGCTGTCGCTGTAAAAAAATTCTGAACCAGAATTATGCGTGCATGGTGTCAACGCAAGGGCCAGCTTTTACGGTGCATTGTGGTTGTTGAACCTTTGCTCGACATTTCTCTGCGAACAAAGGCCCACGTGCTTACTTTTTTACAAAGAGAGTGGAGAGCCTATCATTTTCATTTACGGAAGGAGAGCAGCAACTCGTGAGGCATTAACGGCAATGCGAGTAAAGAACGACATGGAGCGCAGGCCACCTTTTCGAGTCCTAACCTTACAACTGCTGTGTCGTTCACACCTCTCCCGTGAATAACAAATAATTTGGTCTTACGCGACATACAGACTTTATCGTAAAAGAGAGCGCCGTCCGAGATCTGACCGCCGATAGGCAAGGTAAAGGATATGATCGCAGCTCGTCCAAGTTAGGCGTTCCCCAAGAGAAGGTCTCCTTGGAGGCATCCACACTGGGCTCCAGGTAGGCCCTGACCACTGGAGCGCTGGGGAAGCCCGGCTCCACGGTCAGCCGCACCAGGTGGGAGCGGGTGCGGCTGCCTGGATGGACCTTCTCGCGTTTGGCACGCTCCAGCCACGTCCTGTCAAACATGAAAACCACAGTTGGATTTGTGGCAGGCATACTACTGCAAAACGGTGAAAAATAGACGAGACACAGTCGGAAGAACGCGCGGGACGGGTGCTAATTTGCTACTAAATGTTTACTGAAGGATTCCAATGTTACACATACAGGCTGATCTTGTCATAAAAAGAAAAGGGAATAATAAAAACGACAGTTGGGTCTGTGGCAGGTTTTGAGTTTTCCACTAGACATTGCACTTGGAAAGGCGCATGTTCTCAACATGGCAAGCCACGAGTTAGAAGGCATACTGTGATCCCTGTGCTTCCACGGTACCAATTTTTTCGCTAACAAGGCACTGTGGACATGCTCTTGGCCATTGAGTTTTCGAAGCTTGTCTAAACTTTGAATCCACATATTTGTGTCAATCACTTTCGTGAGCATTAGAATCTAAAAATCTCGTCAAACGTGAAGTTTTCTAAACTTCTGGGGTCACAAAAATGCGAGGGATGGTCCCAGCAACCTAACACAATCTGAAACCCAGCCGTTAAATGAGCTCTGCTTCCAGTGAGTGATTTCTCTTTCTTATGAGGCCTCATCTGTTAGTTAAGGTTCCCTTCCTACTTACAAATCAAAAGAAACTTTTTCTAACTCGCAAAAGAAACCACACGAAATACATTTATCACTCACTGTGGGACTGCGTAGCAAAACAGAAACACTCATCAGCTCTGAAAGACACCTCGAGTCATGTCTTAGAGAAGAACATTACACATAGCCAAATTATGAAGCCCTCTACCAGCACATCGACATGTGTAATGAAAGGCAACAGAAATGTACACAAAACCTAGTAGAATATGAATGCTCACCGAAAGTTTTCGAGCAGTTGGAGGGCGTCTTCACCGGAGAATTCGCTCAACACCTCCATAGCTGTGATTGGCCCCACTCCCGACACACCGGCCGTGTAGTCGCTGCCACACAGCAGTGCAAAAGCCACCAGCTTCTGACGATTTAACCCTGAAAGGATGTCGTCAGTCAACTCGGAGGCTCTGCCATAGTAAATATGGCATTTGTTTGGCAATTGTCTTTATAACACTGCAGCTTGCACACAATCTGCACAAACATCACAATAATACTACAAAGAGTGTACCATGTTGATTTATAATATTTTTATTTTCTGCAGATACCGGTTGTTTGGATGGCTGGTCAATCATTGCATCATGTGCTTACGCGTGAGGCCGTTATTGCCCGACACTTGATCGGGTTCGGCAGTCTTTTCGACACGTTTTACGACCAGTCCTAGTTTGGTCGTGCGTGAGCCTAGCTGACTGGGCCCCCAGTGGTTATCACCTGTTGAGTGGCATGAAAAAACACCCGCAAGGACACCATTTCACAATCGTTGATAAGGTCAAAGCGGCTGTCCAGGAATGGGTGCAAGGCTCTTCAAAAAGTGATTCCAGCAGAGCATTGAGAGGCTGCCACACAGCCACACAGACGGTGTAAGGGCATTCGGCTCAATGGGGAGTCAATCAAGAAGGTGGAGTTACGTACAAACCTCTAAGAAACCGGCATCTGCAGCAAAATAAAAAAATTGTAAATCTTTATGGTATGCTCCTCTTACAATATAACTTAATTGGCATAAATCTATTTAAAGAGACCCATAAGTATAGACTATAGACTACGGCATTAATTTTGATTTGACCTTCAACTGGAGATTATATTTTACTATATCCAGAGGTGGCCTGGATGAACTGTCTAGCACTGTTGTGCATCCTTCCACGTTGTAGCAGGTGACCACTGCAGTAAAGCGACACCCAGGCAGGTCACACCTCATTGATACGTGTTCAGGGGGCCGCAGAAAAAAATTTATCATCTGGGAAAACGTAACAACCGACAATGCACTTCTCTTCTCTCTACATGAGAGAGAAAGCAGCTCCTATAAAATGGTTTATTTTTTGTGTACTTACAGAACTGTTGAGGACTCGGACATGTTCACAAAAGTGCGTAATATCTGCCTGCCGCTTCGAATTAATGTTAAGCAGTAAAAGCCATTTCTCCAGGAGCCGCAGTCCTCTCTCACTCTCTGTGCAGTCGTGAACATTTTCGTAGCGACGCAAGGTGTCCAATGCAACGATCGCGTCCGCAAACGTGGGCGCAGCGTAATCGTTTGTTTCTTGCTCAACATCTTCATCACTTTCTTCGTTGTCGGCAGTAGTGATGCTGTTCAAAGCTGACATCGCAAGTCCGAGGTCTCTTGCGATGTCAGATCTCTTCTGGCTGGGATTGCGATCCACCATCTGAAGTATATCAAACTTCTCTTTAAAAGAGAGTGCATTCCTTTGCCGCGATGCCATTACCATCGTCAATGGGCGCAAAGCACACATACTCCGAAACACCACGGTTCCACAATAGAGCAGAACAGAAGCTAGAAGCGCAGTGCATGCGGGTGCACCTCGTGCCAGAGAAAGAGAGAGCAAGAGAGAATGAGCGTTTGCCGCTTCGCCAGCCTCGCTCCTTACCCGAGCAGTGCTCCAAGGTCACAACCGGGCAAGATGGGAAGCTGTGGCAGAACTCAGCAAAGCTTAGCGAGGAGACAGAGAGACGAAAAAGAGGGGGAAAGGAGTAAAGAGAAGACGGGCACCTGCAAGCCCATGCGTGCCGTGCGACCCGCATTGCATGGTTCAGCTTTGCTTCACTTTGAAGCCAGCGTGACAGCCTGGCGCCCGGCGCGCCGCGATGCCGACACTTTTGGACGTAAGAACCGGGAAAGCAAACGTAACAGGCAAAAAACTAATACATGTATTTCCATGAAATAAAACATAAAACGGGACCAGCGTTTTTGAACATAACAGCCGGGAAAATGTATCAACCGAGAACGTATCGACGAAGTTCTACTGTATATTAGAGCTGTATGCAACAAGGGTAAGATCATGTGCATTTAGGAAGTGCTTTCTTAGAGGGCTTACACTGCATTTTGGGGGGCTATATTCTCACTCCACAAGTTAAGATGTAAAGCATAGCCCGGGGCTTATGATGCTGAAGTTCCAACCCTTCGAAATGCCCCGCAATATTCACAAGCATTATGCTCCCCCCCAAATTGTTATCTATGCCAGTGGTAGGGTGTGCGTGACAATGTGCTGCACTTCTTCGATGAACTACGCGAGTCGGAATAGGGAGTTTCCGCTTGGAGAAGTCTAGTTTTTCAACATTATTTTCTAATCTTCGTAATTGGCGGGCACTCAGATTTGGGGAGGGCCGAGCGTGACAAGAAAGATGAAGGCGCACGCAACATTTCTGCCACTCTGTTGTTCCGCACTTACCCAACTGGGTGGCCAAGTCTTGCAGCCGGTACACGGAGGGCCTTCTGTCGGATGCGAAGAGGTGCCGGTAGACCGTGCGCGCCCCGAAGAGCCATGCATCGCTGTCATCCGTCACTGTGCCCTGGGTCAGGCCCTGCTCCTCCAGCCAGGCACACTGGGCCTCCGCTTCCCCTGGGCTCACCACAAAAGGAAGCCCAAACATGCGCAGAAGCTCCTGCGCAGCACCAGACAGAGTGAGAATGGCAGGGCTTTCATTGTCTTTCAAACACCCGCTTCCAAGCCTTCCCCCGCACTTTGGCTGTGTGCATGCGCCTCGTCAAAGGTAGGAAGCGCGCGCTGGAGACAGGACAAGTAAAGCTACTCCCTTACCTCCTCACCTTGTCAGTGCCTACAGGTAATGCCATTTGGAACAACTTTGCAAATCGTGCCAACGATGAGAGTTCTCTGTCATCCTAGCATTTTAGATGGCAGAGAGTTCTGCCCCCCCCTTCTCTCCCTCCCTTCCCCACCCGGTTGTTCCTTGGATCGGGCATGCGGCAGGGCAACCTTCCCACGACACGCAGAACGCCCCGTTTGGTGTCGACCGACAAAGTGCCAACGATAAATGCCTCTGAAGGCTACCCCCGTGCAAGGGAAGAGAATGAAAAGAAGGCTCCAATGCTCCCTTTCTCACCTGGCACTCCATGACCAGCTGGTCGGACATGCTGGTCGCCTGCCGCTGTTGCTTGCGCTCCTGGTTCTCCAGCTCCTTCAGCTCTTCCTCTGGCAACAGTTGCAGAGGCTTCCAACTCTCTTCTGTGGTTGGACTCTGCAGGGAATTTTTCATAACCAGCCACTAAAGGTTTGTTCACAGGTCTGCATTTGATTGCGATCGACTACGTTGCAACCGCTCCTAGTCGCTTACGACGGGAAAACAGGTTGGCACAATCTGTCCGGTATCTTTGGAAGACACCCAGTATGCATATACAGTATTTTACGCATCCTTCTTTTGCCGTGTGCTTACAATAATTCCGACAATATTATAAGACACTATTTCTCATACAGAGTGAATTTGATCTCACTAGTACTGCAAAACTTCCAGTCTAGTTATACACAGATCGAAAGGGTTCCAAGACTACTTGGTAGACGTGCCAGCACGTTCTCTCGCCATAAGCCGCTGCAAGCCGCTGCAACACAGTCCATCGCACTCGGATGCAAATGGGTGAACCAGCCTTAAAAGCTCTACCTCTCCAAACTGAAGGACATCAGGTTCTTAAACGTACTGATCAACCAGACTTCCTGTACTAGTTATAACTATGTACTCTTACATTTAGAGCAGATAAGCTTCCACTTTCAAACTGTTTAACGATGATACTTGCATCTCGGGGGTATTTTCTCCACACCAACAAAATTGCACTTGTTTTGTATAATGGGCAAAAGCACTGGTCTCTTCGAGCTGATATCGCTATTTTTTATATTAAATCTCGACACTATAAGAACAAATTTCCAGGAGGGAATTGAAAAATGATGTGTGGTGAGACAAGCGAACTTTGACAGTGTGGGCCATATGTATACTTTATTGACCACCTAGCCCTCCAGCACCTTGTTCACAAAAGGCGCCTGTTCTGATGTGCGAGACATGCTCTTCAGATTTCTGGATGGCATTCCCAACACTAATGTCAATATCGCAGGATCCATGTGGATTTGCTGCACTAGAGTTACTGTAGTCGCCGTCAGGCTAAGAATGCTGTAGATGCTCTGCCTTTGGCAAGCACTTGTTGGGTGCACATGCGATGAAGTGCTATCAAAGGCTCAAAATCTCACGCCGACGGCGGAGCCATCTACCACATTCTTAGCCCGTCGCAAACTATTACAAAGGATGAAACTAGCGCATTTCGTTTTGTCCAGCATACTAGCAAAACAACCACACCTGATGACAAAATTCAAAGTGCTGTGTCGGTATCTGCACACATTCCCATACCCTCGGAAAAGCCAAACTGGCCTATTTTCGCACTCTTCCTCTCCTACATAGCATCGATAGATGAAGTAACATCTACTCACTCGTTCCTGGCTTGTTGATGCCACATCTGGTCTCTCTTGGACAGGCTCATGTTCTGTCACCTCTTCAGCCTGCTGAGCACTCTCCTCTGCCTCAGAGGGGGGGTTGGAATCTGACGAGTAGCACACATTTTCCTCTTCACCATCAGACACCTCCCTAGAGTCTACAGGTGGAGTCTTGTCACATACTTCGGTGTCCAATACATCAGTCTTTGGTGACGCGTGGACCCCGTGGTCTGATGTCTCTGCACTGTCATCTACACCGCTTTCTGTCCTCTCCGGCACCACATCCTTGCAAACTCGAGCATTCTCAAGCAGAGATTCGGTTACAGCTGCGGCGATCATGTCGTCCTCGAGAGAGGCTTCCGAGGCAGCGTCTACTTCCTGGGATTTCTCCACAGAGAGTTGATGTGGCGGCGTGACTTGGAGCCTCTGCGGAGGCTGCGTCAGCTGTTTGCTACTGTCGTGTTGCAAAACTTCGGTTGCCGCTAGAGTGCTCTCGGATGAAGTGTGATCCTGACGTTTGTCTGGTGAACCCTTCTGAGTTTGCTCTTGGAGCCATTGCAAGACAGCGGCGTTGTCGCTGGATGCAGACGTGTTAGGCTGTGGAACTTTCATGTCCTCTTCCGGTTTGGGCTGCTCCCTTGTGGTCGGACTTGGCTCCGCGACTCCTGCCAAAAGGTGAGGCATTCTTTCAGTGGCGGTACTTCACCTCAAAAGATGTGTTAGTGATTGACAGAAGAAGCTTGTGCGATTTGCTTTAAAAAATTCGACTGCATCCCTCAGAAGAAATGAGCATGAGCTCCTTCCAGAATTAGAAGCTCATATGCATGCATCACTCTCAGTGTTTCCGTAACTTGTTACTTAAAGAATATAAGCTTTCCACGAATCATAAGCACCATAAAGAAGGCCGTAGATTCACAACTACAACAACAAAGTACAGTCCACGACACTCTCGGCACGAACAAGCCATCGCCGATTTTCTCTGTTTTTATCTCAGTATTGATGGATTGTCAGCAAAGCTACCATAGAAGTGGTGGAAAGAGCTCAGTTGAGGTACTAACCCTAATGGTAAATTTTGATGCTTGCCAGCACCCTTTCGAAATGAAATATGAACAAGCACCGAAGTCATGTTTGTGCCAACAGTGCCGCGCAGTGTACAAAAAGTGTCACGGGCAAATTCAGCTATCAATTATAATTTTACATTTGATGCCAGCTAAGTGACTAAAGGAAGCAGTAAAACTTCCATAGCAAACCATCGTAGTATTAACAGTGTGTTGGTGCCAGTACAGTTTGACACACCAAACGAAATATATCAGTGTAAAACTTGCACAACATTCGAAGCCTTCTCTGCAGACACTCAAACTAGGCCGCATCATAACCTGCATCCCACTTCATGTCACTACTATACGTCAAATTTCACACATATTGTGAAAGACAGCGGGAGAGAGCACCCCGTGAAACGAATGGTACCTCCGTCATTTGAAGCAAGAGGAACAGACGTGGTCCTCTGCTGGGGCATTCCCTGCTCCAGTGGGTGCAAGAGGGACCGTAGCCCCTTCTCAGAAGCCACGGAGTAGACCTCTGCAAGTGGGAGTCCCTCTGGACGGAGCATCTCCCTGCGGGCCTCGTTGGCCTTGCTCTCCAATCTGCGCTTGCGCATCAGCTGGGTCAACTGGTAGTTGGAGAAAGCCTCGGAGTCCTGGAACACAGGAAGCATGTTACACAGCGTTCCCAGGCACCTTGGACGAGCGCTCTCTTTTGCACAAGAAAGCACCTTGGGCAACTGCTTCTTGCGGCCCCACCGCTGCTGGTGCTGCATTGCCCTGAGAGCCTCGTGCCTCAGCTCAGCAGGGAGCTCTTCAAACTCTTCCGAGTCGAAGTCCATCAGCGACAGCTCCCGGGTGCTCAGGCCGATGCCCGGCCTTGACCAGCTCAACTCTTCATCTTCCTGCTCGCTGCATGAAGATACAGCAAATTCGGCGCTGTAAGCTCACTAGCTTTAGAGTTCCGGCATTGGCTCCCTACGAGAGCCAGAGTTCTGCGTTCATCCCCGTAGTGCCGGCTTGCCTGCACAGCATTTGGAGTCTGCACCTCACCTGACTGAATTCAGCGAATAGCGTCATCGTGCTCTTTCTCTGTCTTATATAACGTCTAGCAAAAACAGGAAAGGAGGCGGAGGCAAAAGCAGGGGAACGCATGCCGAGGCGCTTGCACCGTCGGCGAAGCGGCTGCACCGGTGGCTTTCCTGCACGGCATTTTGAGTCTGCTCCTCACGTGATTGGATCTCGGCGAACAGCGGCGCGGCGGCACGTGAAAAACAGACACGCAACTCTGACCCTTGTAGGGAGCCTATACAGGAACTCTAGTTGCCTTGTTCTGTGTCCTGCGCAATGCTGCAACAACATGAATGACAACAAGTTCCAGATTTCAGTGATGTGATTGGCCTAAGCCGTTTTGGAGCACCTTTTGGAGCAGCCCGAACAGTGTTTTGGAGCAGCATAAGTGGTTTTTGGAGCAACCAAAAGAGTGTTTTGGAGCAGTATAAGTGGCTTTTGGAGCAGCCAAAACAGTGTTTTAGAGCAGAAAAAGTGTTTTTTGGAGAAGATATTCTTCGAAAAATAAAGAACAAATATTCGTTTTAAGTGCTGGACAAAGGAAGGGCACTTTGCTCGACGCAATAAACAAATTATGGTCGAGTTAGACCACCTGGGAGTCTTTCCACATGTAACTGAAATGCCAATGACATGACACATTTTGCAATGCTTCAGTTAAATGGTACATATATATGTACCCGCTAGAGATAAATAAAAACCAAACTGCATATATAAAATTTATTTGAAAATGACCAGCTCAGTAGTAAATATCGCACCATTAGGTTTACTAGGTATATGATATAATGAATGAAAGCAGCCTCCAAATCATGAAACACGTAACTACTGCAGTGCATTGCGAAATCGTATACACAAGACAAAGGTGCATTACGACTAGCGGGTACTCTTCTTTTTGCTTTTCTAAACTTTCTGCAAGGCTGCTGCAAGCCTCGCTTTGCCTTCGGCTAGTAATGAATGTCCACTTTCAATTTCTCCAAAGAGATATTAAGACGCCCCACAAGCGTACAGTGATGTAGGCGTGGCCGAGCAATTCCGAAAAATCGCTTGCCACCTTTTTACTGTTTCCCGACGTGCAAGATTTTCGTCAAAAGTAAGCAAATGCCAACGTAAAAAAAAAAAATGGATTGCCAACGATCGGCTCGTGCCCCTGTCGTGCAATCATGTTCACATGCACATGAGAGAAACTTCGGCAGGCTTGCAGTTGCACGTGCTTAGTTGCGCGAGCGGAGACAACGGCTGTTCAATCGAAACCGAAACCACACCACTCCGCTCAGAGTGGTGTGGTTTCGGTTCCCGACAGTGTATACAAAATGTAACTGTCCAGCATACGACTAAAACAGTCCAGCGGCACTTGCTTGCCAGGCCGGCAGGGGAGGTACAACCTAAACACACAGAAAAAAGAACCTGAGCATAACGATGGAGGACATCGCGAGCCAAGTTCGAAACGTTCTTGGAGCGCTTTGTGAAACGACTGAACGCGAGACAAACAAGCGCGCTGTGCAGGTTCAGCGTGCAGACATTGCCTTCTTTGCTTAACTCACTCCTTTTCAACGTTCTTTCGCGGCAGATTTTTCGCATACGTTTCACGTTTCAGAAAGCCCATCGAGAGAAACCTAGGTAGTGAATACTTCGACACAGAAGTCTTTGAGTTAAAGAGGGATTTCTGTAGTACTAGTAGCGTATGATTTAAACAAGAACAATAATGCTGAACATGCGGCGGTCCTTACGTTTCAGTTTAGAAAGCGCTATATTGGCAGCGACGTGGGGACAGCAACACCCGACGTCGCGTGACGACGGTGACTGGTAGGCAGGGACCAAATCTGGTTTTCCCACGGCCGTTGCATTTAGGAGCGAGTGCTTCAGCTCACAAAGTAACTCCTACCACGCAAAAACGTGGCTTCGTTTCACAGCATAACGGCATGGCTGGTACCCGGCACGCTAGCGCCGGAGCGCCCGCACACACCCGCGTCTATCGTTGAAACATTTTTAAAAAGATGCGAGACGAGACCCACGAGACGACGAGAGTGCGAAACGCAAGACGGCGGGAAAACTATGCAAGACCGGATGGATCATTGATGCAGGTTACTTTAGTTTCGGTTTTGAAAGACGACCGAAATCGGTCCTTTGGCGCAGGCTTGGCGCAGATTACCCATATTTTGGCAAAATGTAGCAGGATGTAGCAGGGTTAGCCCCTTGGCGCAGTTTGGCGCAATTGGCGCAGCAATCACATCACTGAGATTTAGACCGAGCGCTCAAATATGGACCTCTGACGCATGGGCGTCGGCAGGGGGGTGCAAAAGGGGCAGTTGCTACCCCCAAGCCAGACTGTGACACTGCCACCTGCCCCTGCCTGCCCTGCCCCTGCCCTGCCCTGCCCTGCCCCTGCCCCTGCCCTGCCCCCCCCCCCCCATTAAAAAAAAAGAATGACAGGTGCGCCCCCCCATTAAAAAAAAAGAATGACAGGTGCGAAAGTTTTGCCCCCGCCAAGAAAAAATCCTGCCGGTGCCCATGCTCCGACATGTTTGGCTAGACGTTGTATAAATGTGGCTGGCAGCCTATAGGTAGTCATTTGACATTGCGTGTAGGTATAAAGAAACTCTGTATTTTCAGAGTACTACATTTCCTTTTCCTACCTGGACAGAAAGAGCAATGCTCTCCCATGAGCAGGTTTACTGACATAGAAATGCCAGATGGGGTACCTCCAGCATGCCATGGAACAACCTGCCACCATCCGACTATAAAGAATAATGACGACCCCTTCTAACCTTCCTTCCAACAGTTGAGCTAGCTCATGTTGGCACTTACTGTACATCAAGTGATCCTCGTAAAACCCCAACATCAATAAAGCTCAATTTCAGATTTCTTAAAGGGGCACTAAAGAGGATTCCGCAATCATCTGTTCTTGAATAAAAGGTTAAAAAGCGCGAACAAACGAGGACAAAAAAGAAACACGGACGACAGGACAGGCGCTTCACTCTCAAGAGTGAAGCGCCTGTCCTGTCGTCCGTGTTTCTTTTTTGTCCTCGTTTGTTCGCGCTTTTTGAGTGAAGCGCCTGTCCTGTCGTCCGTGTTTCTTTTTTGTCCTCATTTGTTCGCGCTTTTTAACCTTTTATTCAGTAAAGGACCAACTAGCCCAAACCCAAGTTTTAATGCATCTGTTCTTGGTCATAACTGATCCTAAGGGCCCTAAGCATCCTACAATTACATTAACGAGATGCCAATTTCCTTATTAAAAACCTGATGAAAGGTCGGGACAAATCCCTTTCTGAGCGCGCTCAGGAAAGGCGGGGCACACCCCAGCAGCGGTGTCATCGCGCTCATGCCGCTGCTGGGGTATGCCCCACTTTCCTGAGCGTGCTCAGAAAGGGGTGTGTCCCGACCTTTCATCAGGTTTTTAATAAGGAAATTGCCGTCGTGGTAATGTAATTTTAGGATGCTTAGGGCCCTTAGAATCAGTAATGACCAAGAACAGACGATCGCAGAATCCTCTTTAGTGTCCCTTTAATACCATATTTTCCAGTCTCTAAGTGCCTATAAGTTGTGCCCCCTATAAATGTCAGTTTTAATGATAAATGTAGTATACAAGTCTCACTTCTCGTCCGTCTGTGGCGCAATGCTGCAGCCACGGATCTATGTCGCCACACCTAGGTCTGTTGGAAGAGCAGGCCACTGGCAGGTGCTCTGCCGTTCCTCCTTTGTCGCAAAAAAGGCAATATCGCCTACATCTTGCAGTTAACGTCCATACTTATATAAAGAAAATGGGTATAAGTCGCACTATTGCATGAAATGCACAAACGAGAATTTGGGGGAAAAAAAAGTTACTTTTACACCAGAAGATATGGTACTAATAGGTCACATTTCTCGAGCTGTGACCGAAACAATGAAGTGCTGTTGCACATTATTCTATTTTTTCCAGGAACCCATTGCAGTCTGCTGCATCGAGACCTAAGTCATAACGGCCATTAGTGTAGTGCTTCCCCTCAGGAAATGCTATCAGGCAGAAGCACTTGCCCATAGATCTTGGACCAGTGAGGGGGCAAGGGAGGGAGGGCGTAGATGTCGGCCTCCACTTGCGGGTTCCGAACCGACGGATGGGCGTTTCGGCGAGAGGTGAGCAGGCGCAGGCGTGCCTTGCGTTGCGCATCGGCCAGCATGGCTGCGCGTCTCTGGTGCCTCGCAGCCTGCATTCCAGGACACATTTTCATGTTCTAGGTTTGAAACACTTTAAACAGACAATACGACGAGGTTGGAAGACCATTAAAGCTGTCTAAATAAATGGATGCGTGAAAGAACAGGAGACAGATCGAACCAATGGCGTTGACATCCGCCATCTTCACGAAGTTTGTCATCTGTCGTCCCCAGAAAGTTTTATTTAGAGCGCAGCTCTTAAGTGCCCGTTTCCGGGCTAAGCGGCGTCGCCGTCGGTGTAACCGCGCGTTGCATTATGGGACGTTTCCCCGCTAAAGTTAGCGGGAAAATGTTTTGCTAAATTAACCAAAACTTTTTCCGCTAACTTTAACAGGGAAATTTTTCCGCAAAGTTTATTTTTGCTAAATGTAGTAAGAAATTTAGCGAAGATTTCTCGCTAAATGAGAGAGGAGCAGGAGAGGAGGGGCATACCCTCCCCTTTGTACTCTCCCCTCCTCCTCCTCAAGAGCTGCACTTTAATTTGGCACTACAGAGAATTGTAAACATTTTTCATTTTTTGCCAATCAATGCACAATACATAACTTGAGTGCGATGTCATTATTTTGACTTACTGTCCAGGCCGAAAAAATGCTCCCTTGGCATAAAGTTGGCACAGAGAAGGAAGGTAATCGACAGAACAACCACTGTATTCACTGACAGGATGAAAACAGCAAGGCACCTCTGCTAGATGAAGAGATGCCAATTCAAGCTATAAATGAAAATGACCGGTGCCCACTTACCAACGTCTGCTTCTTGAGTTGGGGCACCCCACCATCAAAGACAAACACAGGCTTGACGCCGTAGAAGAGCAGTTTGCAGGCACGGTGGAAGAGGGCCACCAGGTGTGCATTGGCCGCGGGACCCCCTTCAGAGTCCCGCATGCCCTTCAGTGCCTGGTGCATCCACATGCTTATATCTGGGCACACAAAGTCAAGGAGCCACAACACCCAGGAGACAAGGGGCAGCTCCGCTAGTTTGAAACAGTGCAACCGGCACTTACAGGTGGCATCCAAAAAAACCCTATGATAAAAAATTAATGCTTTGAGTTTCTCTGGAGTAGCGACAATCATTCTTGAGCGAACGCGTGAAATTTGTCTCCACAGTATTCAGGCATGAAGTCACGTAGATTTAACTACTTCGAGAGGCTTGCCGAGAAAACACTTTAAAAGGCCAGGAATCTCTAGAATTCCATACAGCGCTTTTGGAGATGCGGGCGTCATGAGCATGTGGCTGTAGACAGTGCTTTATAACAATAATAATAATAATGCTTTATTCGGTTTATAAAACCCGGATGACAGGGAAAAGACTTTTGTCCATACCATGGAGGCTCACTGTATCCGCTACTAAGATAATTCAAATCGATAGTAAATTACACTAAAGCCTCAACGCAAGCACTTTTGCGAACTAAATGCTATTGCGAAGAGTTAAGGTATAGCGCCTGTGATGGCGCTGCCCCACAGCTTGTGAAATTGAGCTTAGTGGGGAAGGTTGAATGGAAGGTGAAATACAATTTTTCGATTCCCTGCTACTCCCTCGCATGCTTTCGACTTTTGCTTCCTTTCATACATCTTACAAATTGTGTTCCTATGAACCCAGTGGCTCACCAGACCACTATCATGGGCTCCCCCGAGCTTCCAAAAGTCCCTGACCGTCCCTGTCTCCGAGTAAAGTGTACGTCCAGATAAGTCGCTCTTTTAGCAGACCTGAGCAACCCATTGTTGCATAACTACGCTCCCTATAACTCTGCATTAATTGCTCAAAATATCCGTAAGATTATGTACTGCTTCACTGCATCGGTGCCGACACCTAGGATGGGTTCCTCAGTCCATTCCTCGGGATCACAAAGTTTGAGAACTCGACAAAACTTTTCCCAGTGCAAGGATACCAACGGCGAGGACTTTACTCTCAAGAGTTTCCAGGGCTACGGGCTTGCCAGCGGGCTCCAGTATCTGCCAGAGTCCTTGCACTCCCATGGTAAAGGATAGCCGGTAGCAAGTCACTCGAATTGGAGCTCGTGATGCTTGTGGGTAGGGGCTAGCTTCAGCTGATTCACCGGGCCACCACTGCACCACTTCGATCAGGCACGAAAGACAGTTCGAAAGGCATAATGTCCCAATTCGCAAAGGCACTCTAAAGACGAGACGTTGGCAGACTATTTTCTATGCAAATCCATCGATTGGTTTGAGTGGTAGATTGAAAGCCGCTCAGAGTGTCACGAGGCCAAAGGAAGGCGAGAAGGCGAAGTCACCCACAAAACGTGGAGGACGCCATCTTTAAAGGGAAACTCCGGTCAAAAGTTGAAGGTTGAACCACTGAGATCAGCGAGTCGAACCAAAATAAATGACTGATATCGATTTACCGAGACTAAATACGAGCACTAACAAAATATTACACTAATTGTGCTAATGAGGAATCGCCACATGAACGCGTCGCCGGCTGGTGTGCTCGCTGCGTCCGAAAAAAGGGTGCCTTGATTTCTGCTTTATGACGTCATAAAAGTGTCATGCTCTCGCCGGCCGCGATCTTGGTGGTGTCACAGAACCGGTAGTGTGTGTGACAGACGCCTGTTCTGCGGCAGGTCGCTCTCCTACTTGACAGTCTATGGAAGTTAAGGCTCTGTTATACTCCGACGTAACGCGCGCGCAAGAGAACGCTGGCCGAAGTCGGCTACGTCACGTCGGTCACGCCGCGCGCGTCCAAAATTCGACCTTTCTATACTCCGGCGGCCCTGGCGACTCCCGCGGCGCGCGTCGGTGGGTCGCCAGCGCGGCGCATGCGCAGAATCTGGCTACGAGGGCGCGCTTCCTGCGAGAATGCGCCATTTCCGGTTCCTTTTCATTTCGAATAGCAGACGAGAATTCTCGCGCTTCTTGAGCGCCAAGTTCGAGCGATGGCGTGGACGTACCTTGCCCGACGAAAACTCGCTCTTGCACTGTTGGTGCACCCCCTGCGCCGCAAGCGTAGGTGGTAAATGTTTATACCCTACATCTTTGACAAGCGCACGGTCTCGTGTCGTGTCGTGTCGCACGGTCTCGTGTCGTCCTCACCTGTGTTCCTCGTGTCGTAGAAACACAGGTGAGGACGAATTCCCTCGATCAGCTTCTCGACCCCCGACCGAGTCCGATTCTTCGAACATGGCGCCACACGAAGTGCTCCCGTCGTCTGCTATTGCTCGTATTCGCCGCGCTTCCCGCGGGAGGGCTGCCGGGAGCCAGCGCGTGATGCATCCTGGTCCGGCGTCGCCGGCGCGGCCGGCGCGGAATACGGCATGCTCCATTTTGGCGTCGAGGTGGTCAGGCTGCGTCGAACGCCGCCGGTCGCGTCGGTTACGCCACGACGCCGGAGTATAGAGCGTCGGGTTTTCGCCGACGTGACGTCGCTGTGACGCGCTCGCGCGCGCGCACGCGTTACGTCGGAGTATAACAGAGCCTTTAGCGCAGCCAGGAGTTGCGACATAGTGACGACAGCGACACTCACGTTCGCGCCAGCTTTTTGCCAGAAATTTTATTACCAACCGCCAGGATCGCGACATCCGTTAGCATGACATTCCGGCTTCTGTGGCGTCATTTGTTGCCCCTTTGGGAATGGGACCACGCTCGATGCATCACTAAACACACCAGTCGGAGACACCGAAGTCAGAGGAGTGCAACTTCCTATACCGCCCATGGAACGCAAATTGGAAAACCCTGGGAGGCCGCAGCGCCATTTGAATCCCCTGGTATCTGGTGGCTGTACTAAAATCAACATGGCGGCACAGCGAAACCAAAACCGAAACTGCACGGCAGCGCCATTGTGTTTGGATGGATGGGCGGCAGCTTGCGCCACCTAGAGTTAAAAGTATATATATTGTGGCTTTTTTTTTTTTTTTTTTTTTTTTGCCCGGGATGCGCGTTGCTTTGCTAGGCTTCTGCTGCTTTGCGGCTGGTTTTCGCATTTCAATGCTGGTTAATGTGCGTTGAAACGCACACAAGCCAGCACTGAAAAGCGAGACCAGCAGCAAAGCAGCAGAAACCTAGCAAAGCAACGAAAGTGACACATACACAAAAAATATGCAATGCTTGTCCTTTTGCGTTCATTTTTATTCAACAGACAGTAGAAAATACAGACGAAATTTCTCACTGTTTTGCACACGAGAAACAAAGAAATGAACAACAAAACAAGATAAAACGTTAAGGTTATACGTGCGACGAAGGTGATGATATGTGTCCTTGCAAATTTGATTATATAAGTAAGCATATAAGTAAAGACAGACGACGGTGTCTTAATTGCAACTAAAGGAAACTAAGCAATGAGTACCAAGAAAAACAGCTCAGCTCTTTGGTATTGAGTCTTCATCGAGAACCTGCCCATTCGTTTTTAATATCTCACTGCTAAACGAAACGGGAAACCAGAGCGGATCGCTCTATCGCTCATCCTCGGTTAATCGAAAAATATTTAGGCTCATATTTTCACTCCTCGCGAACAGACGCGTGAATCGCTGACAACAGTGCCAAATAAACAGCTCACAGCAAAAAGTTTGCCATCTTTTAAAGTGAGCATATGTGCTCGATCTTGATATGAAAAAGTCTACACAGAAGTCTCCAGTAATTTGACAATGACATATTTCTCGCGGCGAGTGAAGAGCAATCCTGAACAATGATAGGATTTGCTTTTGTGATTGGAAACCATCGTAGCTATTGCCAAAATCAAACAATACTCACTACCACTGCGACAGTTAGGTTTTGTTGCAAACATCTAATCAGAAACTTAAGCAAGAGAAGACCAAAAGAGCGTACCGCACGTCCATTCGAACTCGAAACCATTGATATCCCGGCTTTCGGCAGTCATTGTTTCCCCACTTGGCACATCAGGTGGTGTGTTGATGACGATAATCCATGCTTGACCACATTACACCAACAACAAGTTCCCACGAAAAAGAAAAGATAGCCGCGCGCGCACGAGCGCGGGACGAATCTCGCGCCGCGACGCACTCCCAGAAGCGAAGCAACTCACCGGCTCGCGTCCCTCGCGCGTTCTAACGGTCCACCGACTTCCCGGCGCCAGCGGCCAGCGCATCTCGAGGCGCGAGGCGCGGGTTCGGAGAGAGAGAAAGCGCGCCCAGACACGTTGAATGAGTGAAAGAGAAAGTTACGATAACAAGCTTTAAACCCATCCACACCTTCAAAACAACTTCAACTTTAGTTCGCTTAATTAAATATATGAATCATATTTATTTAAAATGAAATAACAAGTGCCAACAGCCGCTGGGAGCGCGGCAATCGGAAGCAGTTCGCCGGACCGGACAAACGTCATAAGTATACGCGGCGGGACGGAAGTAGCCGAGAGCTTCACCCCACTGCCGAAGTCGTCACCGTAGCAACCGTAGCTCAACGGTTCCATTTTCGGTATGAACGAGTTGTCCTTTCCGTCCAACCTTCGTCACAAAGTTCGGTATCGCCGCGTGTTTGAAATGAATCTGTTTTATTGAAGCAGATGAAAGCAGCACGTGGGCTTAAGATGTTGTTCAATACTCACTTTGAGGTCTCCGGAAGAGTGCAAGGTAATTATCGTGAGCATGCTTTCTCGGAGGACAGCTCCATAGGAACCGAGTGCTTCTCCATTGTTGAACCTCGTTAATGTCAGTTCTACCATACATACTCCGTTTTACCTTAATAACCAAAGCGAGGCTCGGAAACCAAGCTCATAGTTCTGGCAGTTGCTCGCCGAGATACCGAGGAGCTTGGCATGGTTCAGTGCATAGAGAGAGGCAGTGTCTATTCTGCCGGCAGCCGATTCTCCCGGCAGTCCCATCCCATTGGCTGTCTGAAGTCATGTGAACACTGCGGGTGGAATATTGACTTAATTCTTCCGGTACTACATAGAAACACGTTTCATAAACGCGTTCGCTGAGGCGACGTTTTAAGGGGGGCGCGTGTTAACCAGTTAAGCCCCCCCCCCCCCCCCCCCCCCCCCCCCCCAACGTCCCCTCTCCTCCTTCAGCCCAGTTTCCTTCATCTTACTTGCCCTCTTGCTTACTTGACATATTTTGAACATCAAGTTTATCGATTGTTGGTTAATTTCTCTCCCTGTCGGCTTCCTTCTAGGTGTTTTCTTCCGCAAGGTATGTATGCCGAATCGGAAAAGAGAAAAAAAAGCAAGAACCCAATTTGCCCTCGCATCTTAACTTGCCATGTGCACGCATATCTCTTTGACTCAGTGCACCAAGGAGAAAGCGGAGGAGCTGGAGCTCAGAGGCTGGGTCCGCAACACCTCTAAGGGCACCGTCGAAGGTGTGGTGCAGGGAGAGAGGGAGAAGGTTAACGAGATGTGCGTACAGCTTTGCAAGTCGCTGGTAAGCGCAACTTTTGATTCTTGGGCTAAATGTCGTATCTTTCCGTTTTAGGAAGGGATGGCTGAGCAGTGTCGGAAGTCCTCACTCGAGCATCTCCAAGTGCGTCTTTTCAGATGAGAGAGACGTCCAAAGTCCCGAATACTCAAACTTCGCAATCAGGAAGACGACCTGAATTAAGGTACCTTCTCATCAACAAACTTTGCAATCAAGTCTTTGTGGCTGAGCATTTGTGGACCAAAAATGCTGTCACAATGTTGTTATACACTACAGCTTGGAGCTCGACGTCGTCGTATTTTCACCGAAAACAGCTACATGAGAAGGCAAATCACAAAGCATGAGCCATGTGCGGCTTTTGATGTGTCAAAGTGCAGATATCGTACATCTCAGTTACCTGTGCTAATTTGCTTTGTTAAATGCTCTACCGCAGCCTCATTCAAGTGCTGAGGTTGTCGTTGTACTGATCCAACTGACAAAATAACTAATGTGAACTTAACAAGCTAGATTGACAGATGTAATTGATTGTAAGTTTCAAGGTAGACATTAATCTGGTTAATGAAACAAAGCACTGCTCAATTATAATGGACATAGTACTGTACCAGCCAAACTTGAAGTAATGCTGTACAGTTGTTGACACATGAAAACATTTGGGCACGCAGGGATGATACCACTAGCTACCTCACAGCAAGATCTGTCTCTAGAAGTCAACTTAGCACCCCCTTACCCAATAGCAGTGTGGGCTCTTGTGCTACATCAGTTGTGACCACCCTAGCACCAAAGTAACGATGGCTTTGCGAAAATGATAACATGCACGTTTAAGGGGGAAATGAAATGATTTTAATGTTGGAATTTAATGTTGGAAGAATATGCAGCTTGTATTTCTTAGTATATCTTGGTGCAAGTGAGAAAAATACATTCTCTCCCCTTGAAAGACTGCAATTCCGCTGCCTAATCGCAAACAGAAACACCTGTTATTTCCCAATCTGCAGCTGCGTATGGCAGTTGTGGGAACCACGATGCGACATCATCAATGGAGTACACTCGTGGGTTAGCAAGTCGTGAAACAATTCGGAGTCAAGTTTGAAAGAAATCTTGTTTAAGCATGCATAAATCCATCAAAAGACTTGCATTATCACCAGAAGTTTTATTAAGTTTTCATGGCACCATCTAGCTGTAGTCAACAAAAGTATCCCCCATCCGTTCGAACAAACCCGGTTCCCCGTGGTAAAGCCGGTTTTTTTGACAAACGGAATCTGCGTCTGCGTTTTGTTTTTTGCCTCGATTTGGACCGCTCACCGCGACTTTCGGCGACATTGACCGGGTGCTCTTGTGCCCAAAAAAACAGACCTTGAAAAGTTGACAAGCACGGAGCGAGCGCTGATGGACTAGGTGACAGGACCTAACTGTTGTATGGTCTCCCCGTTACATCACTGCGCACATCACTTGGAAGATGGTGTAACCACAAAATTCAATGTGTTTCATTTTTTTCTAAATAATAACTAGTGCATACAAAAGAAAAGAAAAAGTTTCATTTTATAAATGACAAAGACTTCTTCCCGCGATTCATTGATCAAAGTCTGAAAATCATTGCACTGCCTCTTTAAACAGTGGCACAAGCATAATTCAAATAGATTGTTGAAACGGAGTTGATGGTTCGTAAATTGCTGCTGCAGGACGTGCAATAAAGTGTAGATCAAGGTGATTGCAAGCTTTTTTCCAAGTTACAACAAAATATTTTTTTCTTTTTCAGGTATAGATTTTGGACATGTCATGCTGTAGTGGAGTCTTCAAAACTTCTTCCCTGGTTGTCATGGTAGGAGGGTGGATTAGACAAACCTAACAAACTAGCATTCACATTAATAATGTGCGCTGTATAAATAAATCCCCTTGTGCTCATCAACTGCTTGTAGTCACTTTAATCAATTTTAGAAATGTGCCTGTTTGTATTGTCTACCATAATAAACAGCTCAATATTGATATGAATGAACTCACTGGCAACTTATAATTTTCCAATTTGAGTTCACAACTTGTATATAAAAAATATTCCAGGTGCTTGAGTATGCTTCTCCCACAGCGCAAGTGCACTGTAGCAAAGCGAGCACACATAGCAAAGGTGTCCTGGCTTTGGCTTTTCTGCACTGTGGAAGCACTCAGGGAAACAGTTCTCTGTGGGGTTTTGCGCACATTCCGCTAAAGTTTGAGCTTTGTTGTACAGAGCTGCTAAAGCAAACAAGCGATCAACATCTATTTTTGTCTGTTTTTTTTTTTTTGTTTGGTTTTTTTAGCATTAGGATGTCGTCATCAAAACTATTAGGGGCAACACTGCTTCTAGAGCTTTCTTTTTTACTATATTAATGTGATCCAATTCAAATTATATTTACATAGCTTATCTACCTTTACAATCTGACAACAAATATGTGCTTTGTTAGGATGTAGCTTAATTAGTCTTGCAAATATTAAAAGTTTTATTTGCAAAAATTATGGGAGGATTAAGACAATTTGAAATAGTGAAATCATAAAATAAACATATATCGGTAAACTGAAGGGTCTGTGGAATGCAATAAAGCAGTGGTTCTCAAACGAGGGTCCGCGGACCCTTTTAAGTCCGCGAAGGGAATCTAGGGGTCTGTGAAGCCCTGCCTAATCAGACAAACCTGGAAATAAAAGTTGTATTTTTTCAGATTAAGAAGAAATGTTCCAATTATCTGGTGATTTTTCTTGTGTGTATGTCAATTGGAAAAGTCTCTTTCATGCTAGCCCTTAGTTATATCCATTTATTAAACCATTATAATAATTAACCTATACCTTTCCCCTCCCCTCACCACAAATGGGGACCTCCATCATCTCTGCTGACCCACAAGGGGTCCGCAAGACCTCAATGGTTGAGAACCACTGCAATAAAGCATACATGAAAGCTCTAGAATGATTTATAGCTTTTTTTTGACACTTTTTCAGTTTAAAAATGATTTATTGCAGAAAGTATAAAAGGCGTCTAACAAAACGCTGTTGCCATATTTAAAGAGCACCTGAAACACTTACTTAAAAAATGAGATAGAGGTTGATTCTAGCATGTTTTATCCCGTGAATCTGAATATCATGTTTGTTTTCCCCGAGTGAGTAACTAAACACAAAAAATCTCCGACCAGTCCATACGTCATAAAAGAATCTTTTGGCCGCCAAGCGTGTGTTGCTCGTGTGGGCAGCACCTGCAATTGCAAGCTTGCCAAGTATATTCCCCCGCACTGGCACCAGTCGCAACGTTTTTTTTTTTCCCTTTTAAAAAATAGCAAGGGTGCGCGTGCAAGGCTTTGACAGGCGCTGAAGATGCGCTAAAGCGGAGATTCCAAAAACTCCTTTTGCGAAATCACGCTCCAGGAAGGAGGGCCTTCAGCGGTACTTTAAAATTAATTTTCTGCAGCCTTCATGCACCAAATTAAAAAAAAATAATGTCGATTGTCGAGATTCTGGAGGTCAAATGAAGATGATTTATGTGCTTTCTCAAATACAAAACCGCTTCAGCCTACCGTTAACATAGTCATACCCCTTATTGGATACCTCGCACATGCAGCTAGCAGAGAAAGACAAAAAAAAAATGACTTGGATATGTGCAAGTGGAGATGTGGCTTCCATAAAATAGTGAAGTGTGTAAATAGTTCTCAAAATAATAGCCTAAAACATGCACAGATGCATTTTACTACAAGTTCAAATCAATATTTCAAAATAAGAGACTTTTCGTGAAAATAATTCACAAGATGAAAGTACCTGTAAATCTTCAAAAATACAATTTAAAATATTTGCTTCTTTTATTATGTTTTAAAGAGCAAGTGGTCACTTCAGACTAGTGTAAGAGGTAAAGTTTGGTGTCCACAACTATCCTTTCAATTGTAAAACGAGAAAAAGTGCCAATGTTGCGTTTGCAGAAACAGTGTCGTGCAAAAATTACTAAGATTGTATATGTGCAAGTGAAGATATGGCTTTCATAAAATAGCAAAGTGTGCAAATAGTTTTTTTTAATTGAAAAAAAACAAAAAAAAAAAACACATGCATTTTACAATTTTTTGAAGTCAATATTTCAATATAAAAGATTTATTACATGAAAATAATTCATGACACGATGAAAGTGCCTGTCGATCTTTAAAAACACAATTTCAAAAATGTGCTTTTTTGTTTTTGTATTTTTAAAGAGCAGTTTTTCCCTTTGACGTAATAGAAGGTGGTCACTTCAGACTGTAATGTAAGAGGTAGTTTGGTGCCCACAACCACCATTTCAATTGTACAACGAAAAGAAGTTTCAATGTTCCGTTTGCATAAACTGTGTCGTGCGGCGTTTGGTGCTCGCCAAACTTATCAGGAACGTGCGAACAACGTCTTATCTCATGGAAACGCAATCTTGATGGCAGTCGAAGAACTGCTCCAGGATGTAGCATTCGGTGAAACAGACCGAGCAGAGGAAGCCGCTAGCTCCAGGCTAAGATCGCTGCTGGATTGGGGACATTGCGGCAATTTTGCTTGCAAGGCGGTCTATGCTTCTCACCTTATCCGGAAGAGACATAAGATGATTACCGATCAAACCATGCAATCAGTGACTGTTTCGACAGCTCCCTATGCAGCATTGTGCAAAGAGGTGGCGGCAAGTATGGACTGGCCAGCCGGCAAAATTGTTGCGGCATCCACAATCCAGCAAGCGGCCTCTCCTGCTCGGGCCGTTTTGTTGAGAACTACGTCATGAAGCAGTTCTCTGGCTGCTGCCAGGATGATGCTCCCATGAGATAAGACACCATTGGCGTGTTCCAGATAAGTTTGGTGAGCGCTGTGCATGCTAGGAATTCTATTTTGGTAAATGAAAATTATAAAGCAATTATTCGAGCATGCCATACTTCAAAAATTTCTTTATTAAGGATTGTGCGAAATAGTTTTGTGGACGGCTGCACGTTCCACGGTCGCTCAGGTGGCAGACACTGGATCCGATCAAGATATGCAACAGAAGAAAAACATTCAAGTGCCTCGTCGTCCCGCAAACTGTCGTCTGTCCTTGACCGACGACTCTCAGTCTTGGACCGGACCGCTCATCCGCAAGAGCCAAGAAACCGCAGATTTGTTACAAAACCGGACCGGTCACCGCAAGAGCCAAGAAACCGCAGATTTGTTACATATTCCAAGTTGGATCTCGCAATAGATTTTTTCCCTGCTGCCTCCAAACTCCAAACTAAAAAACTGAGCGTATGCAGAACCTATGCAATCGCTCACAACGGAACACCACCGGGACTATTCAAGTAACTTTCGCCCGCTCCAATCCCGCACGTCGGTTCGGGATCTAGTACGGCATACGCCTCGAGTACTCCTCCCCACGCCAGGTCACTCCTCCACGAGACGCACGTCATGGCTGCTCCCAGTTTGGCACGTCGAGCATGCGTTGGACATGGAAAATCTTTAATTTTATCCTCCGCTGGTTCGACGAATGAAAGGCGGATACCCCCTTTCTCGCGTTGAACTCGGACTGAGGGCCTACGCAGGAAGGTCGACCTCGAACTTGGAGATGCAGTCGAGGAGCCAGGGGGCCCCGACGCCGAAGACGCCCGGACGACCACCCTGCTGAGCGGGACGTCCCTCCCGCTCCGTCACGAGGAGGACCACGCCGGCGGCGTCTGCCGGCGGAGGCCGCGAGAGCAGGGAGGCCCCTCCCAGGCCAAGCAGTGCCGCCAGGTCGTCCTTTGACGGTCCCCGTGCGAAGGGCCCCTGGAGCACCGTACTTAGGCCGGAGAACAGGCGGTCGGCATGGGATGCCCGGCGGAGACGCGCCCTGGCAGGAGCCCCGTTGTCCGGGTGCTGCCTGGTGCCCTTGGCCTCGTGCTCCAACTCGTCCACCCTGCGCCCCTGCTGCAGGCACGCCTCCACCCCTGCAGAGAGAGACCGTCGTTGAAAGATGCGGCAGTGTGGGCAACGCCATCTAGGAGACTAGACTCGCGTACGATGGCGTCCTCGGTGAACCCCCGTCCCGAGCGGCAGACGCGCTGCAGCTCGACTAGAGTCGTTCTGGCGTCGCCGCGTGCTGGCCTCATGCTTGTTGTGAGACACTGCGAGACATACCCGCAGTGTTGGCAACACAAGCTGGGCGATGCTGCGTGGATCCACTAGTGGCTACGCTCAAAGGTACAGTGCAATCCCCTTGTAATGATATCACATGCAACGGTGTGCCGCTTATGACGACCGGTTTCTAGAGGACCGCGCCTTTCTGCACTGGGCATCCAATCCAAATACGACGATCATCGGTCATAACAATTGCATTTTCGGGTTTTCTCGTTGTCATTATGACTGGAGTGTACTATACTCGCGTGGAACTGCGGTCCCTACCCATTGCCGGGAGCAATCCAAGTCGGGGGTTTGGCAACGGAGGATCGCGAGTGTCTGGGTGAATGGATTCCCCTTTCCTCCAATTGTTTACTGCTAATGTTTACTTTTTACTGCTAGATGTTTACTGTTAACCATAGTTCCACGGCAATGCCGGCGAGGTGGCTGCCGGTACGAGGGAGGGACTTACATGAGAAGCTGAGGATCCAGGTGCCGGTGACCAGGGCACTCAGCACCTTGAGGGTCCTTTGCCGGCAGTTGCCACGCTCGTCGCAGCTCACCACCAGGTGGCTCACTGTGAGGACGGACAGCTTGTGTCTTGCCGTTTGAAGGAATGTGATGTCTCTTAACGGAACCCCTAGAAATCTGTTAGTTTCTCTGCCTGTGTCCTTCTCCGCCATATGTTTAGCGGAGAAATCACGCAACGTCGGGATAACGTACGACACTGCAACTCGATACTGCAGCGTCAATTTCGCTGCCACTGCAAAATTGACGTTGTGTGACGTCAAATCGCACTTTCAAGTCCCAGTATCACACGATATTGTGACGTTGCGACATCACCTCCTCCGCTAAGCTTGGCGGGGAATTGAATAAATTAAAGGAAGATCCATTGGTGGATCATTAGGGAATGCGTTAGCACGACCCTTGGGAAATGCTAGCACTGAACCCCTTCACTTTTCTGTTTTGGCTTTCTCTTTTGCTTCGTCTAATTTTTCCCACTTCTCTTTGGCCTTGTTACGGGGTCAGTGTTAGCGTTTCCCAGATGAGGGATGTCTGGCATTTCCAAAAATGCATTTTCTAAGAATCCACCTATGGATCTTCCTTTAATCTTTGCCGGCTTTGGGGGTTTCTTCTGCTAGGCGCTGATTCCGCTCCTCTGTCTCGTTTGCCCGCCTTGCACGCTTAGCAGTGCATCCGCTGCCTGACGCTGCTTTCACTGTCCACCGGTTTCAACACAAAAACTTTGTCCACAATCCGTCTTCTTTTGGCGCCTACTTGAACCAGCGCTAGTACTTGGTTTACACTCCATTTTGTAGCGCAAACCAAGGCATGCGCACTTCACCCATCTGCAAGTTCAGACTCGCCCCAGCATCCACGCGCACGTTGGCTCTTGCCACGTGATGTCGCCTTCCTCTCGCCTTTGTCCTTCACTACTCGCCTCCTCTCTACACGGCGACTTCTTTTTCCACTGTTGTGTCCGCAGACGGACGCCATCAGCTTTTTCCTGTCATGTGGGTACTAATGCTCACGCAATAATATAAAGTATTTTTCACTCCCTGCAACGACTGTGCTAAACAAATATAAACGATTTAAATACTGCATTCCACGCATTACAAGACTTTCGAGATATTTTTCTTTTTCTTTACGATGCTGCTATCCTTCAAAGTATATTGCGGTGTCGTCGAGCTCCAACGTAGGCCTTTATTGCCGGCCCCCTTCTTTTTTCTTTTTTGTGGAAAACAAAGAAAATACTAAAAGCCTTATTGCCATCATTATTAACCCTATGACGGTCGAGTTTTTTTCCCCCTAAAAGTTTTTCTAGTGGTCAAGTTTTGTTTTTGAAGGAATACTATTCGCAACTCTAGCGCGCCGCTCGCCCTGAAACGGACCAACGGAGAACCAGAGGAGCGGGGACGGCAGCGGCCGCGGCGGCGCGGAAACGGTGGCAGGGACTGTCTGCCTTGATGCGGGAAGCCGTTTTGACGAAAAAAGTGAGCGCGCTAAAAAAGTAATTCTTATGCTCCGTCTTGCAACAGCTTTGCACAAAGGACCGGGATGTCTAATTTCATTAGTGCTTCTCGTGCATCGCACACACTGCGGATTTCTGGTCTTGTGCATGGCCCCCAGCTCAATCTTTGCTGAACTTGACGGAAAACGCTCTCGGTAAATATTGAAAAACTCTATAGTACGGACTACGGAAAGTCTATTCTTTGCCATAAGTAGGAGAAAACTCGTCGCGCAACGGTATGTCGAGCAATACAAATCGAGAATGGGTTCGCGTTTTAAGGCCATTACAAGGAACATTACCATTTACTCCAAGCACTTTAAAAAGACAGAATATCCGTACTTGCTTTCAGGTAATTACAAAGCAAATAAAGAAATGCTCGAAGCATTTTAAGCGCGTCTGTGTTAGCCAGCCGTTCGTGACGAGAGCTTAGAACGCGCAGTTTTGGCCAGAAGGACCGGAATGTTGCAAATAACATGGTACAAAAAGTGTTCGGTATATTAAAATATTTACTTTTGATAGAGCAATAAATAAAACCCCTAAACACGCCGATTATTTTAATAGGCAGTATTTGCATAGCGTACGACACCCCTAAACTTCAGTTGGACGTACAGCGTACTGACGTTAAACCGGCGCAGCCAACTTTCACGAGCTGCTTGATAGCCGAGTTAATTAATTTTTTTTAATTAATAATTTTATTTTCCTTTATTTACAAAGGAGGGAGATAGGGCAAAAAGCTACATGGCTTGCAGCTTGACGAGGCCCTACTCCGTGGAGCAAAGCAGCAGAGACATTTCAAACAGGACAAGCAAAAAACAAAGTACTAGACCTTATTGCATGGATTATCTACAAAAAGAGTCGTTAACACTGTTTTCCGATAGCATTTCGCGTAGCATACCCTTTGATTTTTTAGTAATATCAATATTTTCACCTTCGAGCTCCTTTAAAAGTGACGGTAGTGTATGTTTTAAAGAAGGGAGTTGTACAACTTATTAAAATAGCTTAAGTAAGTCTAAATGACTGTAAAAAAAAGAGTAGTCGTTTTTTTTTGGTTTTATTGCAAAACCTAAGCGTTTTTTTTGTTTTGTTTTTCTCTTTGACGCATACTTTAGCTGTTTAATATCTTATATTGCGTCGTCATCAAGCCTCTTGTAAAAGTTGGGGCCGTCAGTTTGACGTCAGTGGGCTTCACGGCGAACTGAAGATTTGGAGTGTCGTATATGTGACAAGGAGTGTAAGGACTACTACAACATTTTTTTTTAATAATGAGCACGGCAACGCTCCTGGCGCGCACTGAAAATTGTGCTTCGTAGGCGCAGCACCAGCTTGCAGCTGTAATGCTACACCGCACGGTAGCCTGCGGTAACAAACTTTCAATCAATAACCATAGAGCAGTTTGATTACGTGTTGCAATACACCAAAAACCGAGATGGTCAGCAGCGAGTTCTGAGGCAGTGACGCGAAGACACCAATACTGTGAACGCTGCTCTTCCGAAGCTTGACGGTCACCGTTCGCGGCTCTTTTTTTTTTTTTTGAGCACTAATGGCCAGGCAAAGCGCAAACATATCTTCATCACCCTCGAAAATATTCTGCCACAAACAGTAACGTGGCCGGTGCCTAAAACGCGCAGGCTCACCACAAAGCTTCGCACTTTGAGGTTTCTGCAACTTCTAAATAACAGCATGCTCGTTTTCCTAACGTGCATCAGCATCTCGGTCACCTGTAATATGATCCCTCCCTAACCGCTTCGCATTTGTAAAAAAATTAATCATTTTTAGCGCGCTGAACAGCGTCAGCGAGCAGGCGCACGGGATATCCTGGAGAATCTATCCCCGTCTCTTCCGCCATCTTGGAACTACCGCCCCGCCACCTATAGGGCGTTGGAGTTGCGAATAAAGAAAGGGTGGACCCTTGGGAACGACCTTCATGAATTCAGCTGAGTTTTCACTTAGCCCCTTGATGCCCAGCGTTGCCCGGGAGCAACAATTCAAGAATTATTTATTTTCTCCTGTGCTATGTGCGCCTCCATAAATTTAGTGCCACCTGTCGCATGGGCAAAGACATCTGCGCTAGCAGTGGAGGATCGAAATGCACCTTAAAAGCAGATCACTCATCCTTCAAAATCAGAGTCAATAGTAGATGTGACGTATGATGGCATGCCCCACTGGCCAGCGCAAATATTACCAAATCCCAGGAAGACCAGCGCAAATATTACCAATTCAGTTATACCTTTCTCTACTGTACAAAATTCTATATGCGCTTGGGCTCTCTCCCATGTCGTAACTGCTTTCATTTGTTTGACGGGAAGTAGCACCGCAAATGCGCACTGTTGCTCACGAGCAACACTACGAAAACATGCTTACGAAAAAAGGCAATATGTACCGTAGAAAACCACGCATCTGCGGATTTCACATTAAGCGCCCATACCCAAATTTGTAAGACCTGAGAAAATATGCACAGTACATTGATATGTAAAATTGATGACTGGACGAGCGCCCATCTCCCCCAAGACCAGATTTCTGTTATTCTGTGTGTTCTGAAACAATGCCAAGGTTTGTAGGTCTCTAGTATTTCAAGTAATGTTTTGCGCACGAAAGTGTTAAGCATGGTGTGCAGCAGTAGTGAAAGGCTCGGAAAAACTATTTAATGTTTGATTTGAAAATATTCGGCTAAAACCACTGATCGCTTCTACCCCGAAATCTACTATTCACACATGACTAGTGTTCAATGCATTTTTATGACAATGCAATAAATTTGTTTCACAGATCATCCTGTTTAACACATACAAAGTATGGCCCCACGAGGTATAACGTTACTGATTTCCCACTATAATGAATCTTCTCGGTATAACGTTACTGATTTCCCATAAATCATTGTGCTTCAACAAGTACAACCTTGCTGCTCCTATCTATTTCTTTTTTCAGCCAAAAGCCTTATACGTCCCATTATCCTAAAAGACAGCATCGGCGTTGTGCCCGATAAATGGCCATAAAAATATGTCATCAAGCATGCGCCGCTCAAGGTCAAAGCGGATGCGCCTCAGAAATAAAACACAAAGAAAAGCACAGCAATGCAGATGCTTTGTCACGGAAACCGTGAAGCAGGTGGGGGCGCTTAAGCAACGCAGATGCTTAGTCATGGTAGCCGTGAGGCCGACGGGTGCGCTGCGCCTGCACGGGGGGAGCGTGATGTCACAGCTGGAACGCCGTGTGCAAAAGAAAGACGTGGTGTGCTGCTTGTAGGAATGCGCTCGCATTCCTACATCCATGCAGCCATTCATGCAGATGCATCCTTTTAAAGCTTTCGCTTAGTTCATGCTTCATTTACTATGTTGAAAAGTTATTAGGTATAGCAACATTAGATACAGCAATAAGTGTTGTGTTAAAAAATGTTGGGGGGACAGAGGAACACAAAAATGTGTTTAGTGACATCTAAAAGGCAGTTTCACATCTTCCTCGTTACAGCAACGTTCCTCTAAAGCTGGGATCCATACTTTTTGATATTGAGGAATGCCCACCTCTATCAATTGACAACCGAGCAACCCTCCCGGTCTCGGTAGCGACGCAATAAAGCGGCGCAAAAGCTTACAGACCTTGTAAACAATAATGCACATTATTGCATATATCAGCTGCTCTAGACGAGGGTGTAGTGTCTGGATCGTAGCTATGCGTTGATGAGAGGCTAAGATAAAACAGTGCTGTTAAAACGCTCTCCACGGGGGCGGGGACGATGGTGTCCTAGGGTTTGAGAAGCCCCGCCCCACGCACCTTCCTCGGAGAAGGAGGAGCGGCAGCTGCCGCCAAGCATCTCTGCACAGCGTGCCAGATCCCTGCACTGGGCCTCGTCCAGCCCAGAGGCCAGGAGCACCGGGGGAGGGCCGGATGCCACACCCTGCAAAGCCAGACGGACCGCAGTCGCTTACTGCAGTCCCGTGACGTTGCTCGTTGCACCTTTGGGATTACTTTCCCTGCGTGGGCGACATGAGACGCCAGACACACCAACACCAGTCCAAGATGATGTTTTGAGCAACGCACCTGCTTGCAAAAGCAAATAATTTAGGTTGCGTTTTGACTGTGCGTCATGACTCTTCCCCACCTTGCTCGCAAATGCTATGAAGTAAACCAACAACAGACAAGCTGAGAGGACTGCACATTTCTTTAATTTTCTTTTAGTCCTTTCAAGCGCTTTTTAGCGTGTATTGATGGGTGCTTGTATTGGATTGTGGCTCGTGCACAAAGGGACGCTAGAATGCCGCTTTCATGAAAGCGTCTTCTGGGCGCTGCAGACGGTTGTATACAGTGGTGGAGTAGCAGACGATGGCATACGGCGTCGGATGTTGCAGTGTCGCTGCTCACATGAGCAGCAGGCAGTGTCAGATGCCAGACTGAACTAACCGAACATTGTGACAAGGAGACATTAGGCTTGCATGCGGTGTTTGGCCGAGCAGCCAGTCCAAAACTAGTGGGCCAATACCAATGGGCGGTTTCTATAGTGGGGCGTGGGCGGAGTACACCTCCATCTAAATTGTGTTTCACAACATAATTATTGCGTGGAATATTCTTTTTTTTTTAGAGCGCAGCTCTTAGGCACCCGTTTCCGGCTTGAGCGGCGTCGCCATCGCCGTCGGCGTAACCGCGCGGTGCATTATGGGTAAATTTTTCCGAAGGGACCCGAGGACTCCCGAAGGAACCCGAGGTCGTCCCGAAGGAACCCGAGGTCCTTCGAGAGGACCTCGGGTCCCTTCGGGAGGACCTCAGGTTTCTTCGGTAGACCTCGGGAGGACCTCAGGTTCCTTCGGGAGTTGCATGCAACTCGCATACAACAAGTTGTATGCAACCTGTTGCATGCAATCCAGGTTGCATGCAACCTGATGACGTTATCGTCATCCGCATCGTCATCGTCATCATCACTGATGACGTCATCAGTGACGTCACTGATAACGTCAGCAAATCGTCATCGTCAAGGTCACGTGACCGCCTGAGGTCACGTGACCCGACTGAGGTCACGTGACCCCCTGGAGTCACGTGAACCCCCTGAGGTCACGTGACCCCTGAGGTCACGTGACCCCTGAGGTCACATGACCCCCTGAGGTCACGTGACCCCACTGAGGTCACGTGACCCCCTGGAGTCACGTGAACCCCCTGAGGTCACGTGAACCCCCTGAGGTCACGTGGCCGCCTGAGGTCACGTGATTCTCCCGAGGTCATGTGACCCTCTGAGGTCACGTGAAGGGTCACGTGACCCCCTCCCCCGAGGTCACGTGACCCCCTTGAAGTCACCCGACCTCCCATGAGGTCACGTGACCTTAAGGAGTCAGCTGTCCCTCAGTACGCTTCCATCCTCCTCCTCAAGAGCTGCGCTCCAACCGGCGTTACAGGGATTTGTAAACCGCTTTAATTTTTTTTTTTTTTAGGAAAATTTATTTTATGAAGTATTGTCTTATTTAGGCACTTTAAAAAAATGTTTTTTGCAAGTTTCGTTTCGAGCATAACTTTTTGCTCTTTGAGGTTCATTAAAGAGAAGCTGAAAAGGTCCTTGAAGTCTAACAAACAATAAAAGCTGTAATGTAGACACCTTAAAAATTACGTGCCTTCAGTTTTATTTCAATCTTATTAGTAGGAGCGTCGTAATAGTCAATTAAAATTTCGACGTACACCCGCCTGTTGCAGCGCGCCGACGGTAGGGAAACGTGAGAGCAGAGAAAAAAACCACAAGTGACGTCGGCAGCAGGGTGCTGGCCACTAAGGTGGCTCGGGGATGCCGTCAATGACGTCACGACCCTCTGGACAGATAACAAACGGCAGAGAGGATCATTGCATACCCGGCGGCAATTGCTGCACATATTTTAATGCGAAAGCATTAACTGGTCTCATGGAGTGAGCCGACGTCATCAGCTTTGAAACCATGCAAAACGAGCCAACGGCACCTTTTACACTTCGGTCCCATTGGCTGGCGCGTCGACGAGGCTCCCATTGGCCGCTGCGCGTCAGTTTGTGTAGTGTCATCCTGACTGCGTTATTACACAGTTGTGTTGTCACTGATTACTGCGTTCGCTCGCCGCTTATCGGTTGTAGGGCGCGTGGAAGTATATACGGCGCATAGAATAAACCAAGGGGTTCGTTCTGCTGGGAACTATGTTGCTGTCTCTTCCTTCCTCGCACCGCAAGGCACACGACAGTTTGAACAATCATTCACCCGATGGCGCTGCATGTCCGCGAGGCAGTGGCTCTACCGTTCCACGCCCAAAGTCAGCGCGTTGTATGCCGCAGACTGAAGGGAGCGAACGAGTGGCTTGCATGCTTTCGCATTCACAACTCATAAGAAGTGCTTAGGTGTACCTCGAGCCTTTTTAAAAACAAATCAGGTTTACGTTTACTTCTGCCCAAGATAAATGCGATAACTGAATCCACGGGACGAAATGCTATGCGGAGCACAAGTTTGTCTGCTTCTTGCACAGGGGTTGCAATGATGTCAGAACACTAAGCTCTTATTGGCTGATTAAAAAAAATAGTGGGTAAACTTCAAGACATTTAGCATTGAGGTCTACCCACCATACATTCAATCAAAGCCAATCAGAGCTCGGTGTCATTCTGATGTCACCACAACTCCTGCGCAAGAAGCAGACGACTTGTGCAGGAGCTCTCCTCCTAACTCAAATTTCTTGAAAAGTGCTTCAGTTTTCTTTTAAGTAGTTCCTTGCAGTGCAGTACTGTCAGAAACAATCAGGAAGAGCAAGAGTGTGGATAGTGCAAGATGAAGAGCCACCTTCCACCATCCACAGTTTCATGTTGCCTCACTTCTTTTGTTGTGGACAGTGCCTACATAGTACACTCATGTCGAGCTTTTCTCTTTCCGACGGGAAGTTACAGTTCTGTGGCAAGCGTAATTTGCTCCTTAAAGAAGAGGCGTGTTTCTGCTGCAACACGACATGCATCGCCTAGCCGGGAAGTCAAACTCTTCAAAATTGCTCCAGCGAGATCTAGGCCACAGTCGTCCCTAGTTCCGCAGCCTCCACTCAGCCGCTTTAGCTTACATAGGAGTCGAGCAGAGTGATGTCGATTACATACAAACCATTAATCAGGTAGCCCTTCGCAAGAGTACGTGCCGGCCAAAAGCGAGCCATCAAGGAGGGGCCCCTCTCGATAAAATTCCAATAAACAAACAACGAAACAGCTCAAAGGGGACGCAATGAGAGTAGTAGTGCTGCCATCTGCCGGAGAGCACATGGAACAAGTTCAGAAACCGAAAACCAAGCCAGACCTTAGGCTTGCACACAATGTTCTGCCGAGCAGGCCAAGCCAATCTTATATTAATGGGCTCCGTAAGAGGTGCCACGTGGCAGGTGGGGTCGTCGGTACGAAGCTCACCCCAGACCGGAGGGCGACCACCTTTGGCGGAACGGCCGTGCAGAGAGCTGCCCTCATCACCTCCCCCTGAGCCAGATCTTGGGCTGTGAGGCCGTCACTGGTCCTGCATGGCAGAGCAGCCAATCAGAGATCAGCCCGGACACGGGTGCTTGGCATAAACACCAGGGAAACCTCGGAGAGATATCTGAGGTGCCGAGACCGCATGCTCTCTATCGCACGACTCAAGTGGATTGTTGATTCTTCGAAGGGGCCGCATAAACCGATTCCTTAACATACAGGTTCTCAAAATAGGTTCCTAGGAAACCAGGTGTTCCCCAGAATACCCTCGTTCTCCAGGATACCCACAAAAGTTCCCCAGGATACACTGAGGAGTTCCTCAAACTCTCAAAATTCCTTGACTCCAAAGAAAAATGTTTTTCACATACAATTTTAGCAGATCTGAGCTATCCACTGATGGATAACTATGGGCCAGGCTCTCTAGTATATAGCCTTATTTTACAAGTTCTGTATGCTTCTGTATGGTCTTATTGTGTCAGTGTCAAAACCTGGAAGGGCTGTCATTCAAAAGAGATGGTAAAGTTTGAGAACCTTAACATGTCGAGATTTTGTACCGAAGTGGCCGAGATTTTGCATTTTGTGTATCAAAATTTGGAAGAGTGAACTTACCCGAGTAAAACATATATAATTAACAACCTGATTTCGCTACCTAAGGCGCCCGTCAGCTAACAAAAGGCGTCTGATTGGCACAACTGGCGAAAGACGGAGGCAAGTACAAGCAAGAGCACAGACCCTAATCTACGATAGCAGTCAATCTTATATTTGAAGTGCGGACTTTTTTGGTCTGTGCTTTATTTTGTTACTTTTGCTGGTAAAGCACGCTGAAAAAACACAAAAACAATGAAAAAGATTCCTTGTCTGGTTCTCTCAGCCGTGTCAACAGCTGACGCCCCCTCTCGGCTGTTGCGTCACCCAGACGTCTTTAAGACGACGGCCGTGGGTAGCAAATCACAACCGAACGTGCGTGTCGGAGTGGGTATTTTGTTTTGCCTCAAATTATTATAAAGAAAAGTCTCAGGTTCATATTGAACAAACCCACTCTTCAAACTTTCTAAAATAATTTTTTTTTCTATTTTTTTTATAAAATATTTTGCGTCGAGCACGGTGGAATACTACAAACGCGCCATGTCTCTGTCTACTTCTTCGTCCCTGTTTGTTCGGCACTTCAGTCCAACAATGTACCAACTAGCCCATCTTTCAATCTTAGTGAAATACTACATTTTGGGTGCTTGATTCTTGTACCTACTATCGAGAGTGGCTATACCGAAGTCGGTTATAACGAAATAGTGATTTCCGATTCCCGTTGACTTCGTTATAACCGGCCTCAACAGTAGTTCTGTCAATTGCTAAAACAAGCTAAAAAAAAAACAAAGACAAAAAAACACAAAATTTATTTTTTATGAATGTACGATGCACAGCCTATTATTTTGTTTAAACTGAATTGCTTTAGCGAATGTCAGAGAAAATGAATGCCAGACATCATACATTTTATGTTTTGGTGGCATATTTAGAGCCTCGCATCTTAAATTCGTTACAAGTGTTGCTTACTAAACACTAGATGCCTGCAGTCTTATACATGTGCTATCCACTGGTACCTCTTTAGCTTAATTTATTATTGCAAACTAATTTATATGGAGTTTTAAATTTCATCAAACATTCAATTTAGCCATATCAGTAATGTGATTGGTCCGAGTCGTTTTGGAGCATATTTTGCAGCAGCTAAAAGTTTGTTTAACACAGAACTTGCTAGCCAGGCACGTAGCCAGGGGGGAGACCCATGGGGCCCAGGCCCCCCCCCCCTCCCCGAAATCTTTCATTTTGCTGGGACCTCCTCTCCCCCTCTCCCTCATACAGCATTTTGTCATGGGCGGCCCCCCCCCCTTAAACCAAAATCCTGGCTACGTGCCTGTAGCCAGCTGTTTAGTTGCATGTAGAAGCACCAGTCACGACAGCAATATGCTGAGTGTGAAGGACCGTATGAACTGCAGTGAATGGCCATTTTAGAAATGGAGCTCAAGGTAAACCAAATTATGTTCTGTAAAAATAATGACAGAGTAGAATAATATTGAGCACCCAAATTGACGTATAATTAAAGGTCTAAAGGGTGTAATAGAACTGCAATTATTCATTCGGGTAAAAAAATATATTCTAATTTGAGTATAACCTCAATTACATTTTATATGTAGAACTTAGTGATAACAAAAAACGGAATGGGAACAATAAATAAGCCTTAGAAACAATCCAGTCGAACTCGTTAAGGTCATTCCCGAATTTCAAGTGATTGTGACTTCTAGTTTACCTTGCTTTCTTTTCAGCTCCGACTCAAATTTTTGTGTTATTCGCCGACGGCAATCTCTGTGGAGTCGTGTCTAGTCTGCCTTCTTCCTAAAGTCTCTGAGCACATCATGCTCAGAAACGGCACTTGAGAACGAACTGGAGCACTCGGCTAAACAGATAAATCAAGGCGTGTCTTGGGCAGCATATCTGAGGCGACCAAACCCGAGAGGCACTTACTTGGCGTCGAGAGTGGCACCGGAGCGCACCAGAAGCAGCACGATGTCTGGGTGACCGTTGACGGTGGCGTCGTGCAGGGGGGTCACCCCTCCGGGCCCGGCCACGTCCACGCATGCGCCATGGCTCAGCAGCAGGCGTGCCACCTCCCGGAAGCCGTGGTTGCAGGCCTCGTGCTGAGCAGAGCAGACCGAGTTGGGCAGAAATCGAGGAAGCGCTCTTTAAGACGTGGTAGACGACATCAATCAGAGATGCATGGGGGGCACCGTAGTAGGGGGCAGAGGAGAGGCGTACCAGGGGGGTCCAGCCTGCGTTGTCTTTGACGTTCGGGTCGGCCCCCTCCTCCAGCAGCTGCCTCACCCGGTCTGCATTGCCCTGCAAGCGTCAGGAATGCACGGGAACACGTCAAGGAAAAAGCCCCCTAAAAACAGCGCACGAAAGGGCACAAAAACTCCAAGGACACGTAAGCACTTCTTATGGGTTGTGAATGCGAAAGCATGAATGTAGTTCTTTCGCTCCCTTAGTTTGTCTGTGGCGTAGTGGCATGGACGACCACGTTCCGCCGGCGGACGGCTGAGCGCGCGACTTCGTGAAGTGGCCGCACCGAACTCGGCCGTGCCACCTCTCTGGAGTCTGCCCGGGTAGGCTCCGACTCTGCCGCCACCGCCCCCTCCTCTTACCGGCAGCCGCGCCGCGGCCAACGTTGTTAGATTAGCTCAGATACGGAACTGCTCATAGACGCTGCATGTACGAGCAGTACTCACCCATCACTCACCACAACTCGCCTCCAGTCGTTCGATGCGCCGGATGGCTGCTTTGGTAACTGCAGTGTATTCTATGGGATACGTACGTTTCGAAGTGCAGCGTCTCAATGACATTCCACCGTACTCTATAGAATACACAGTTCGTAAACGAAAATCTAGATGGCGCTTCAAAAGATTGGAGGCAGACTGAAGTGAGTGAGGGGGGGTAGCCCCTTCTGTGGAAGTTCCACAACTGAGGTAATCTAGTAACGTTGGCCTCTGCGTGCACTGCGCCGCCATGGAGAGGGCTTCTCTGGTTCCCTGATGACGCGCGCCAGCCAATTGGAGCATAATTCATCAGAAATCGGCTCCACTTGAAAAAGGGTATTTTAGATGCCATTTGGCCAGTTTGGCGTGGTTTCAAAGCTGATGACGTCGGTTCCCTCCGTGAGACAGTTAATGCTTTCGCATTAATAAAAGAAAGGAAAAGCAGGTCCCTCGTGCCAAGTGAGGCCCGCATTAGCGACTGCTTACGACCGGATGCAGCTCTCGTAACCTCCTACGACGAAAGGACCCGCCGGCATCGTGACAGCGCAGCCAAAGAACGCCCGTGATTTCCGCATATTTCCTACTTTTTCATGCATCAAATCTCTTTTTTTTCATTGACTCGAGAACCTTTCAACCACGTTATAAGCGACCGTTTCTTGTAGACAGTGTATGCACGTTTGTGTTGTGTATTCAAGTTCTCCCGCCCCGGTCCTCACCGAGGCATCGCACATATTGGGGTTCCCCCAAATAGCGCTAGACAGGAGCACGCATCCGGAGCTGCATTCCCAAGGATGCTGTGGAGCTTGTGGAGGCGAGTCCCTGGTTCGTTGCTTTCCAGACGCATGGTCCCATCTGGCGCTAATTGGGGGAACCCCAATATATGCAATGCCTTGGTGAGGACCGGGGCGGGAGAACTTGAATACACAACAGTTTGATCTCGCAAAGACTGCAAAACCTTTGTTCTAGTAAAATGCAGTTACAGGGCCACCTCGTAGGTGGCACCGGGTGCCAGTGTGTCCTCTAGTCGTATGTGATCGCCAGAACAGGGGCACACATTACTATATTTGGTGACAGGTTGAGTTTAGGGGAGGCTTCTCCCTTCTCTTTCCCATTTAACAGAACCAACACTGAAGAGGAGGCAACCTCCTCTCTAGCATCGGCTCTGCTAAAGTGGAAAGAGGTGCGACGAGCTTCCCCGAAACTCTTGACCTGTCGTCGACCATAGAATTAATGCATATGCTGCTTCAAGCGTTATCTGCTTCAACCCTAGGCTAGACCGATGGTCAGCAATCCACATGTTGGATCTCGCCCATGCCATTGTCTCGCCGGGATCACTACGATCTCCAGCCAAAAGTGGTGTCAACGATTGTTCAACGATCAACGAACGACGATTGCCGAAGATGGTCGGATTGTGCAATTCAAGAAACCCTCAATCTGGAACACTTTGGCTCTGTGCACTTTGTCAGTTGCTAACGAGCATTTTCGCGAGCTACGCGGATTACGCCGAAAGTTGGAAATGTGCAACGCCCACTTGCTTTCTGCTCCTTTATTCGCGTTCGACTTCCGGCAGGCATCCGACTGCCTGGCACACACTCGTCACAAAAGTGGCTGGTTGTGCTTGAAAAGTGAGACTTTGGAGAGTGTTTGCGCCAGACTGGTGCACAACGTTCAACGCAGCCATGACCAATAATTGGCGGAACAAACTATCGGAAGCACACAAGCAGTGGGTCAGCGTGTCCCACATGCCTCGTGGTGGTCCAAACAACAGACTTTTAACCACTGTTAGCCAGTCCTTAGGAATGTTGGGAATATATCAGCTCACCTAAAGTAGTCTCAGGCACTCGAATTCGCATCTGTAGTTTGGAACGGTATTTCGCATCATCTATGATAGACATGCTAGTCAATTTCATTGTAAGTAGGGTTTCGTGGAGTTTATTTTTCTTGAAATTCGGGGGGGATGGGGGGGAGGGGTTTGGGCATCTTTTTTTTACTGCAAATTCTGTGTTTTCCGGTGTCGAAATTTGGTGTTGGGCACAAAATGGGTGTGTGTATATGTAGGAGAAAATGGGACACCTTTGGGAAACACGCAAGTGACCTGCATGCATGGAAAATGTCCCGGTATCAGTAAGAGAAGGAGTTGCGAAGGAAGCAGCCACCTCATGAACAGTTCAGTTCCGGGTTAACGCAAGATAAAACTGTAGATAAAGATTTTCTTTCCACGGGTTTTTCTTGTTCAAGGAAAGCTCCAATTCGGCATTTTTTCGCCTTCCCTCGTTTTTATAAAACAGTCTAGGGGTTACCCTTTGGAGTTCATTGGTATTTATAGAATACATGGAACCCTAGTAATTATGAACCAGAGTTCTCCCAAGAAACTTTTGAGATGTGTACATATCACAATTTCTGGGGTATTGGGAGGAGGCGGAAGGGGCGACGGCTGCAACTTTTGGTCATTCTCGGCAGTTTCTCTGCCGCACAGCAGCGATTTTGTTTACAGAAATTGTGCAATTCCATTGCGTAGCCACACAAGTCTGCCAATTTGACAATCTGGGTCGTCGTGCATTTTAGGAATCAGCGTCATCTTGTCCAGCGGAGGCAAAATATAGAAGTGGGCTGGACACAGCAGAGATGGGCAATAAGCCAGACTGATGGGCAGCAAAACCACTCCCGCCCACTACAGAGAGAACCGTTATGAACATAATTCAAGTTCAGCCAGAGTAAAACTGCATATTTTACATGACGGAAGGTTTCTTCGGGATGTTATATTTTGCACACGTTAATTCACGGTTCGACAGACGGTCTACACTTGCTTCCATCAAATTTCACGTCTCTGTTAGAGCAAGTTCCAGAAGTGTCAAAGTATTTTTTTCAGGACCTTTATCTGGGGAAAATACCTTCATTTTTGCTTTATAACTTTTATAAAATTTATATATAAACCTTACATATAACCTTAACGTCTCTAAAAAGTAGCAAACCGGGACAAAATACCCCAGGTTAACTTCTTTGTCTTCCTTTCTGCCCTTTCTTCTTCTTAACGTCTCTAACACTCCCAGCGTGTTGCTCGCTCATGACGCTCGATATGATGCTCATTTGTGACAATGTTTTAATAGAAAATGCCGCATAAAATGCATTCTTTGTTAAAAAAATGAGCATTGAAGATAAACATGAAACAGTCATTGAAAGGGACTTTGAAAACATTCCATTGGGACAGACCTTAATGGCTGCCACTTGAAGCATGGTCTCCCCCAGCTTGTTGCGCTTTTCAAGTGCCTTGGAGACTGGATTGGTTGTTCCTTTGGATGTCCGGCGGTCCGACGATCCAGCACTGCTGGGGGCCATTGGCGGAGGATCCTTGCTGGGGGCTTGTTCGGGTGGCCGCTCATCCTTGGCTGAACAGACACTGCCATTAGATCAGTGTGGGTCAAAGGGCCTTGCAAAAGGCCCACTCGCTACGCTGTCAGAAACATGCCCAAACAGTGGACGGGTATCATCTAGTAACGTAAAACTGGAAATATGTGTGGGTGTCACAGGGCAAGGTCCTAATGCGGAAGACTGAGAACTCGCCTGTCTCGTACATCACGTGTGAAGGGGATTTGATGAGGGTGGTGCAACTGTTCTGAACCTGACGCAAAGAATTGTGTTACTGCGTTTATCATGTCTTTCACTTTTCAGCGTGTTGAACAACTGAAACGAACAAAGATAATCTTTCGATTTTTCATTGCAATGTACGTAGTTTACGAAAAAGCTCTAACTCTTAGTTAGGCATGTTTCCCAGCATGCGCTTGGTTTTGATGTAATCGCAGTAAATGAAACTTGGTTAAAAAACAATGAAAGCATTGTTATGCGTGGCTACAAGTTATCATATCTTCCATGTGATACACATACGAGAGGTGGAGGCATCGCGTTTTTTGTGAAAGAAAATATTGTCTTTTAGGTTCTATCACCTGCCACTATTAGTGATGATGTCATTGAAGCACTTTTTATAAAGCTTGATTGTGGCGTAATAGTCAATGTAGTGTATCGACCTCCAAGCTCGTTAGTAAACTCCTTTCTTGTAAAATTCGAGGCAGTGCTTACAGCATTGTCTAATGGACGGAATGATTGCATTGTAGTTGTTGGAGGCTTTAATATTGATCTGGCGAATGATACGCATAATAGCTATATGCTGCTTTTAGAATCTTTCTACTTACACAACTTCATTAGTGAACTTACTCGCATTACTAGCACCTCCAGTACATTTATTAATCATGCATTTTGCAATACTGATATGGATGTCCATGCTGGTGTTTACCTAAGCTTGATAGCTGACCACTTGGCCATTTTTCTTGTTTTAAAAAAAGAGATCATTCATAAAAGAAAATCTGGTCGACCTGAACAGCGGAATAAAATAGATTATGCGCAGGTTTGCAGGGTATTAGAACTAGATATTAACTCCACTAATAATCAAAACGTTATAGACCAATTTATTAGTCATAGTCATTAGTTATAGACTAGCTGTAGATCAATTTCAGTTTTAAGTATAATTAACACAGTTTTCGAAAAAAATAATATGCTAACGAATAAAGGACTTCATAACTGAATATTCAATATTTTGCCACAATGAAAAAATGTCTAATCATTGCTGCTACTCACTCACCTGCTCAGATCTGCATTCGGTGTTTATCTCAAAGAAGCTCTCACATTTTTGCTTTATGTTATGCCATCTGTGAGTAGCGGCATCAACCAGATAGTAGTTAGAAAATAAACAAACTATTTTAGGCTTAATTTATTTTTTTCATTTTTCTAAAACCTGCATTTATAAAGTTTGGGTACCACCTTGTGTGAAAAGTTTAATCACGCAATATGTTAATTTGTTTAATTATATACATTTTTTTATGCTTGAATAGCACTCAGAAATACCCCGTTTATGCTTGAATAGCACTCAGAAATACCCTGCTGCAGATGCCGCATGCCCTCTCCAACAGTCTGTTGCTTTCACCGTTTGTCAAGTTATTTAGAAAAGGAGCGCAGATAGATGTTTTGCTTCACAGTCATAACAGTCATCATCTGTGAAAAAGCTGCAATTCATCGTTTGGAGTTTGAATGTTAGCAATTGCGTACCATTGTTAGACCTCTCCTCGACCTCGGGGATGTGGGATGTGGTCCGTGAAGTAACAGCAGGACCTGAAGAAAACAAATGCATAATTAAAAGCTCTTTTTGCCCACGCTATGGCCAAGGATGCAACAGGCCAAAATTGGCAAAGCTTGTCTCTCAGAGTTCTCCACACAAACATAAGCCTTGCATCACCAACAATGCACACATTAAAAAAGTTGCAAGGTCCACGTGAGAGCAACATGCTGGTGGTGGCAACTGGGCCAACGAAAATAATGCCCCGTTTCCTCAACTGATCATTATACACTTCAAAATAATGCCCCGTTTCCTCTAACTGACCGCCACACACTTTACAGGAGACATAGAACAATTCCTGCGATTAATTGGCCAAAATCCGATAATCGTTGCACCACGCCTTTAAGCACTAGTTGAACATATCTGAGGTATCTAGTAATGCATAACTATGAACCAAACATCTCGTATCATGTGCCTTACTGCTTATAGGGCCTGGAGACCTGATAACTGCTTTACTGCATTAATCTTCTAGACTGGCAGCAGTTCCTCGGCTTCCAGTCAAGCCAGAAAGGGGTTTGTTGAAATTGCAAAGTTTCAGGACTCCTGCTCTGGCCCAACTTGACGAAAAGAAAGAAGAAACATACCTGGGGTTAGTGTGAACAGCAAATCCTTAAGCTGTGCAGTGCAGGTGATCAAATTCTTTATCTGATGATCCGGTTTTACTTCGCGGTGCGTCGTTGGTGTACCACAGATGCCACAGGCCTCGGCACTCGCAATGCACTGCCTGCAAGCATGCACGACCATGCCCTTCAGGCACTTTCAAATGTGTTTTCGAGACTGTTTTGAATGCTTAGCAAAAATAGCACTTTGGCGCAAGATATAGCAGAATTTCGTTGATGGCACAACTTAGCACAAATGGCACAGCACTTCCATCACTGCAGCTGTAAGGTCAAAGTAATGGGTAGGCACGCTGAAACAGAGAGTGCCCTCAAATATTGACTAAAGCGGACCTGTAAGTATATTTGACTGTTTCGTGTCAGCATTCAATAAGATTGCAGCCAGTTTTGAAAGTGGAAGGAAGGACGTCTGCCAGTGTCTCGAGGCCCTTCGTTCGACCATTCCACATTTGTTTCACCTGTATTATCAAAGTGAGTATGCGCTCAAAAGCTGACAAGCACACTCGCAATTAACTTTTTGAGCCTCTCGATTTGCTACCACACAATTAAAACTTTCAATTACCCCATAACTTGTTTCACTCAACTCTCCCATACCTGTATGGAGCTTTCCCCATTACCCCCTTTCACAGTTATTCGCTCCCCCTACAACAGCCTCAGAGCACATACCTGCTTGGCCACAATGCCATGCCATCTGCAACCTCATTAAATGCTCAACTGAACCCAACGTTATGATGTCAGTACCAAAGACACTTTCAGCTTTCTCGAGAACTGACATAGAATATAGACCTTCTGCAAAGCATGCTGCACCTTCTGTGGTGCCAAAAGGAATTGCCGGAACTCGAGGTACAACCTATCGTAGCGGACGACGGAGGCGACCTCGGAGATGACGGCGAACGGGCAAAGGCAGGCGAGCAACTGCACAACCCTCTCGCTTTTTTTAGTGCCACGTGGGGGCAAGGACTGCACTCGTGGTCTTTTGGCATTTTAGCAAAAGGTCCGTCAGATCTATTCTGGAAGACAAGCTTGGAAGAGAAGAGCTTTGGGAGGGATGGACACATTAGTCCGAAGAGCTTGCAAGCACGACGAAGCTCCCCTGATCTGGCACCATAACCACGGGCGGTGTGCACACAGGACGACGGCTCACCTGCAGACGGTGTGACCACAGAGTCCGACGACGTGGGGCTCAGACAGCAACTCCTTGCTGCACAGAAAAACGGAGCCATCCAACCCTTGTAAGGGCTACCCTTATACTCCCTCTAACCGTAACTTGGCAGATGGGGAAGGCTACGGACCCAGCGAGCCAATCGGTGCGTCAGAGGGAGACACCCGTCTTATCTCACTAGTTGCGCGCAGTGCTGTCAAGGGCAGCAGAGAAAGGAAAGTCACTTTTGGGCCAAGTTTCCCTGTGGGGAGAAAAGCGGTCTGGGACACGCAAACGAGCCCGGGCACGATTCTCAGGTTACGATCTCACGTGCTTCACCTTCGTCGCTCCAGTTGGCTCGAAGGGGTTGTAGCGTTCGCTCTTTGCCAAGTTACGGGAAACGATTTGAGAATCTATACACCAACTCAACTCTGTTACGTCACGCCGCGGTGGTGGCGTTTCAGGTGCATTTCCAATCAGGGGGCGTGGGCGGAAGTCGCCATGCGGGACGGGCATTCTTGTGTCGTTTCGGAAGAAACCAGACTAAAATCTGTCTTCTAGCCAAAACACCACGACCGGGATTGTACCAATAGCCGGGAAAGGCGTGAAGATCCGTTTTCAGTGTTTTCTCTGCCTGCTTGGTTCGTCCGAGAACGTGGATAGGTGCCGTGAAAAGGGAAATTCAGACTCTGTCAGACTATGATTACTCATGCTGGAAACACTGTGGTTTAAATTCACGGATACTTGCCTTGCCATCACCAATTTATTTATTTTGTTCCAATATGAACATAGGAAAACCATCAAGTTCTTTCAAAATGTTGTCTGCTTATTCAAAACGACAGCGGCGAGTAGACCGAACGTTGGGATAGGAAGTCCAAGCCTCAGAAGATTTTTAAGTTTGAAGGTTGTTTGGGGTAAGTAGGCTCGGTGTAAACAGTAGATACAAGGAAATTATCATTGTTATCTGTGGCCATCACCGCCTTGTTATGCCCGATTCACTTGGTCCAATTCTGTTTGCGATTTTCAGTAATGATGTTGAGCACCGCAGCTACCGTCCAAGCTAATGCACGCCGAGCGACGTTGCGACTGAAAATAGTGAGCAGAATCTCATCATGTGAATCGGGCATTAGCATTGATTTTACAGCATTCACACGCAATGAATCGCCACAAGTCCTATTATTTTCACAAAGTTTTGTGGTCTAATCAACCTTGTTAATTTTGCTCAGGCCCCTAAAGTAGTAAGACAATGCTAGGAAGATGTAGAATGAACAATTCCAACGTGAAAATGAACATGGGGACTCACACCGATGTTGACAACATCATATTCCTCTGGTTTGTTGATGTGGGACGCAGCGCTTCTTGCCCACACCTCAGTGCGCATGCGTGGCGCCGGTGGCGTGCCACTAGAGGTGCTCCGGTTTGTTTGCAAACATCAGCTGGTGTACAGTCGATGACAGGTCAAGAAGGAAGTGGAAGCTCCTCCCACCTCTTTCCACTTTAGCAGAGCGAACGCTGGAGAGTTGGTCGCCTCCTCTCCAGCGTTCGCTCTGCTATTATGAAAAGAAGTGGTAATTTCGTCCACCATATTGTTGTTATGAGCTGTCTGCCGCGTGCTAAAAGCGAGTTTTTCGAAGATTAGCCAGCTTGCCAGTTTCATCATGAATTTTTATTTTCCTCTAATAAATAAACCATTTTCTCACTTACTTTCCATAAAAACGTATGTTAGCACGTTCATTGTTTTTGGTATTATGCACGCGCACTTTCTGGCTGGCCGCAGTTGCGAGCGAGCGCTGGCTGGACTGTGGTTTTTGTAAAGAGTAGAAACGTGTGTACGCGGTAGGATGACTTTTAACGCTCTCTAGTAATAAAATAACCTTTATTGGCGGATCAGGAGAGCGGCGACACCGCAGAAAGGCGAAGGAGGCCCGCGTTGCCGCGTCTAGCGATGGTGATTATGTGGTATCTTGGAATCGACAGTCAAAGTATGTACTGGCAATAAAAGAATGATAGACGACTTGCCATTGCGCGCAGCTTAAGGTGGAGAGCAATTCCAGCAGAGCATGCTTTGTATTTTCCATCTTGAGAGCACCACCCGATTTTGCTGTCCGTGTCCGTCCGTAGCGCTTTCACGGCTTTCACTCAGCGCTTCCCGCGTTTTTTCTTGTTACTGATGACGATTGTGCGGGCCCAGCGGACTGAACTCAGCGTTACTGAAGTTACGTTAAGCAGTACGTTCAATGTACGTTTCGGAGTTTATTTTTGTACAATTCTAATATGTTTTTCGGTTTTTTTTTTTAGAGATTCAGTGTTTTTCAGTATCATTTTTGTTGCCGGGCGAAAAATCGGGGTGACTCAAATATTTTAAAAACGTGCCCGATAAGAAAAATAATCAAGACAAGATCCGTATGTGCGGAACTAACCAGCCATAAAAAGGTTCAGAAATTTAATAATTAAAAAAATAATTGCATGTAAATTATTCGAATCGGGCGGTGACTTGCGCCACCTAGACGACTGACGAGTAATGGAAGTGAGGTTGATAGATACGGTAACGATGGGCGAGGTTTCTGGGTACCGTTTTTACACCCAGGGGCGGATATAGGAATTTCTTGAGGGGGGGGGGGGGGTCAGGTGTTGGTCAGCGTACCATATGTTTAGGAACCCCCTCTCCTTCTCCTTCGTTTTACGCCCTAAATTTTACGCATACAGAAATCAAGAGGGGGGTCAGGACCATAGGTCGGCATTTTAGGACCCACTCACTCACCATCACATCACCGAAATTGGCAGCCCATCAAAGTCATTCGGAATCACATCACAAAGTACACCACCATTCAAAAGTCACAGCCCTTCACATCACAGAGTTCAACTGTGCCAAAGACTCATAGCCAATCACATCACGCACCCGCAAACTCGCCCCCATCATGGTTACTCACAATCACGAGGAGGTCCCACTCACAGCCAGTCACTCACATCACGGCCCCTCAGAGTCGCCCCCTTCACGGCTACTCACACTCATGAAGAGGAGGCCCCACTCACGGCCGCATCACGGCTACTCACACTCATGAGTAGCTCACACTCACGGCCAGCCACTCACATCACGGCCCCTCAGAGTCGCCCCGATCACGGCTACTTACGCTCATGAAGAGGAGGTCCCACTCATGACCCCATCACGGCTACCCACACTCATGAGGAGACCACACTCACGGCCAGCCACTCACATCACGGCCCCTCGGAGTCGCCGCCTTCACGGCTACTCACACTCATGATGAGGAAGCCCCACTCACAACCCCATCACGGCTACTCACACTCATGAGGAGCTCACACTCACGGCCAGCCACTCACAATCACGGTCTCGCGTCCCCTCATCGAGGGGCCTCCTCGCTACGAGCCGAGCGGGCCGGCGCCTGCGGCTCTAATGTTTGTTTTGGTTTGTTCCCAGTATTTCTTTTTAGTTTTTTTAACATTGAGCAAGAGGCATCCACACCACGCCGGCACCACAGCACTACTAACAAAAAAAAAAAAAAAAACTATATATACAAAAAAGCCAACCCCCGAAAGTTTTTTTCTTTTCCCCTTTTATTTGCACCGAGCGCGAAACCCGCTTTCCCAAGGTCAACCAGATTCGGGACGACAACTTCCTGTTGTCCCCGGCCCCCCCTCCCACGGGGAAAACCGCTCCGCGACAAGCAGGGAGCGTGTGCTGCAGCCAGCATGGTTGCAAGCGCTGCGGACTCGAAAGTCGAGACCCCCAACTCTTGTCCGCCGTCTTGTTTCCGCCCATCGAACGTCGTTTCTGGAGTGCAGACCGTTGAAATTTTACGTTGTGCGGACTATCCGCAGGCTTGTTTAGTATCACGAAACGAATTTTGTGAATGAAGGAGTATGTTAATTTATATATACATATATGTAAATTTAAAATACGTTTCGAAGTGCGAATTCATTACTTTATATATATATATACGGCAAATCTCCCCCCTCAATCGTCTTTTTAATGTTTTGTTGAACGCTCATTCTCCGCCAAGATGCAGCGCTAGAGGTCCGAACCAAGGTATGGTGTACTAGACGTACTAGAAGACTGGGCAGTGTAGCGAGCGCCGGCGGAGGGCGGGCTCTTTCAGCGATGACCGGATCGGTGGCCGCGAGAGGGCGCAACGTGTAGTAGGCGTGCTGTCGGAGTGCGGAGCGCAGGCGGCGGTAGCGCTTGGCTGGCTTGGCGTTCTGCACGGGTTCGATTGCTTCGTATTGTTTGGCTAACTCTTTACGGTATTCTTTAGTTCTGCTGTTTCACATATTATTTATCGCACTAATTCGTTGCCAAATGCTTTGCCCGAGACGTGCATCTTCGGGCAGGACACCACAGTACACATCGCGACACCGACATTTACTTCGAAAGAGTATTAGCGAGGACGAACTTTTATCACCTGCATTATAGACCCGAATGAGCTTTTTCCCCAGCAATTAGAACTTTGCTGAGATCCTTTGATTTCTCATAGAAAAACCATCGATCGCTTGTTCGCGCTAGCAATGTTGCGTTATGAATAGCTGCGGGAAATCCATCCCCCAGGGCAACGTTCGGGAAGTCTCTTGAAAGAGACGTCCCAAACGTGTGTAATCCTCTGGGTAACATAGGATAAGCATGCTGATGGCATGATACTTAAACAAATGTGTGCTTTTGTGACCCTATAATTTCGCTGTCACTGTAGTTATGATCAATAAAATCCGTGGTTGAAGCAAAATGGGTCTTACAAAACGGACTATATCGTCTACTTCTGTAGGCTGCGTGGAGATGCCACCGTCGACTCTCGCAACTACTTCCACGGGCTTTCGAAGGAATTTCCAGCACTAGCCTTTATCGTATTTGCTGTTACTACGTAGGGTCTTCAAACAGGACTGTGCGAATAGTTAGAAAAATGTATCCACTCACCAGCTCTGGTAGTAACCACAGTGGATAAATTCTTATTTATCCACTGAGCACCAGCTATATTGATGTGTGTGGGCACCAGGGCACACAGATAAAATTTTAATCATGCACTGGGCGCCAGCGCACAGATGAGATTACACCCATGGATTCCGGAGGCGATGGTACTTGCTTTTCCCAAGAGCTCGGGAGAGGGGGGCTCCCGAGCTCCCCCGTAGTCGGCGCCTATGGCGTTTTGTACCTCTACATTCTCCAACATGAGGTCATGATCTTGATGAGCTTCGACATCTTCAGGATAAAGGACTCAGTATCTTCCGCTGGGCCATAAGACCCTTCAATTTTCTTGCGGTAAAAAAAGAGGCCTCTTAGCACCTCCTCATTGAAGAGACGGAGTGCTGGGCCAACCCTCATCTTTTTAAAACCGTTAGGAGAGAGAGAGAGAGGAAAAAAAATAATTTGCTGATGTGAGGCTATAACCTTTAACGTCACATTTTCACAGTCACTTCTCCAAGCCTTTCTAATGCAGTCAGCGTGCACAGGACCCTTCGGTGTGTCCAAACCAGTGTCTATAAAACCGATTTAGCAAATGGCCACTTTAAAGTGCAAAAAGTCCGAAAAAAAAAAATGCAGAGGACGACTGTCATGACTGCCTGCATTACCTGAAGCAGAGCAGGGCCGTACCCAGAAAAAAATTTCGGGGGGGGGGGGGGGGGGGGGGGGTTTCGGGGACAACGGCGGCCATTTTGTCTTATTTTCGCCTATGAATCATGTGCATCGGTGGCATATAATGGAGAGTTATAGCAAACCGAAGAACCGGTCCCGGTTTGGTACCCGGTAGCCGACCGGTGCCGCTGCGCGTGCGCAGAGGTGGAGATTAAAATCGGCTGGCTGCAAGTGCACCGACCAGGGCCGTACCCAGAAAAAAATTTCGGGGGGGGGTCAGAACCCCCTATCCCCCCCCCCCCCCCCTGCATGGTTACGGCCCTGAAGCAGAGTCTCCCTGTCACTCCTTTTAATGTTGCGGGACGACGACTGACGCCGATCGAAATCGAGAGGGGCACGAAAAAGGGAACGGGCTTCTTTGCAGGACCGGTAGCCACTGTTGCAACCCGACACGGGCCCCAGGAATTGAGGTTAGGGAGGGGGGGGGGGGGGGGGGGGGGGGGGGTTCGGGGGGCATTCAGAATATAAAGGCCCGTTCACACTCTTGCGACCGAGTACGACTGAGAGAGACGAGATCTTTTACAACTTCATAAATGTTTTTAGAATGAGGGAACACACTGACATTGTGGCGCCATCTATGCGGTGACCCTGGAACTGCATTTCACAAGAGCGAAGGTTTTGCGGGATTTTCGAGGTCAAATGTGCGTAATACCCATAGAAAGGCTCGTTTATAACATTGTCAAAAGTTTTTCGAGCCAAGAAAGGAAGGATAATGCGCGAGAAATAAAAAAAAATATGCCGGACCGCCGGGTTTACACTGCTTCCCAATAGATGGCGCCAGTGTGTTTTCTGGTTTAACAAGTTTTAAGGAACCCAGGTTTAAGAGGTCGCAAGCAGTCGCAAGAGTGTGAACGGGCCTTAAGAGTCGTTGCGAATTAAAGGGGCGCTTTCGGAAAAACAAGGGGGGAGTGCACCCCCGTAGAGGGGTGTAGGGAAATCACTGCCCCGACACAAAACACGTCCCGTCTCTCTTATCCCGCCGTTTTTCCGTCATTGCACGCGTTGTCTACATCCCACTGAACGGCACCGATCACAATCCATTTCACTCAAGCATTAAAAAAAAAAAAACTGCAGTAAAACAAGGCGACGACGCGAACCACGCGATCACAGGCAGTACGACCACGCGGCAATCCGAGCGGGAAGGAGCACGCCTGTTACCCGCAGCGCCCCCTGGCGTCCTTGCGCTCCGTCATCGCTGCGCCGACCTCCTCCCTCCGTTGCTTCTCGGCGCGGACGACACACTGCCCAGTTCTAGTACACCATAACCAAGGTAACCAACCGTTATCTTCTTCAAACGTTATTTTTTCTAAAGTGGTCTTGGGAAACTGGGACCCATTTTTGCCCGTTTTCGCTAACTAGCGGCATAGAGCTCCATATATCCGAGCCATATGCTGAGAAAGTTCGGCAGATGGGTGGAGCTTGTGATCCGCTAGATATAGCTAAAATAAGCCGACCTCGAGATAACACAATATGGAGATTCGTTTTCGCTTCGCCACTTCGCTCTGAGCGAGCCCACTGAAATTTGAGGTTACAAGGAGCGTTATGGAAACATTTCTCATTCATCGGTATTCTATTACGCCTGTGATTCATCACTGTATTAAAAAGAACAAACTCTTTTTATCAATCTCTAAATAACAAGACCTAAAAGAAAGTTTTTTTTTTTTTTCGTTTGTTTGTTTAAAAAAAAAAAGCATGGTTTCTCAATCAAAAAGGGTCAGGCAATTTAGAGCATGTGTTCGCAGTCTCAGCATGGGAAACGCTTTCAGTGGTGTTGAATTGTAGCAGTAGTGCGAACATAGAAAATTAATTTTATAGAAAAAAAAGAAGGAATGGAAGACGGTACTATTTTTGGAAATCGTTGCAGATAGGGAAGTCTGAGCAATTGATCGTGTTGAAAGACATGTCACAACGGACGTGGAGTGGCTAATTTAGAGTGGGCCATGTTTCAACTGAAAGTACAAGTATAATGTTTAACGCAATATTTTATAAATGAGAAAACACGATTAAAAAAGAGAATGACGTCAGCCCCGTAGCTTCCGCAAGCAATTATCTTGTGGAGGAGAGTCCTCTCCTGATATTTTTAATCTCTTCACTTGCGCTGACAGAGCTAGGAGTAGCGGGAATTCGAAATGCTCTGGGAAAGCCGGACAAGCAACACACCGTAAAAACAATTTTTACGGTGTGTTGCGGCTTTGGACTAGTAGGGCCACTGACTCGTGAGCAACGTTACTAAAGCAAGCTCAGTTTCGCAGCTCCCTATTCTCGCCTGCAAAGGCGAGTGGCCCAGGTGGCGGTCACGAAAACTAGCGGCGCTGCAGTCGGATCTTGCTTCCCGGTCCCGCGCGTCGTCTACTACCACCGCGTTGAGAGCTTCTTTTTTGCTTTTTCTTTTCTTCCTTTTATTTTTTACTTGCATGTGTATATTAGCAAAAGAAAGAAAAAAAAAAGGTAATGAAGATGAAGTGTAACACACCACAGAGATCAGAGTCGGCGCGTTGTGAGTGTTCTTTGAGTGTTTGAAATTTATTTTTGTGCGCGTCTGTTTCCTTGCGCTGTGAAATATTAGTATGAATTGCCAACTCGCTCAAACTCGAGTATTGCTATTGAAGCTTCGCGGGCTAGACGATCCGGAAACAAGACTCGACTCGCTGCGAGTTCTCGTGACCGCCACTGAGCCCACGTCACAGGCAGAGCTGTGAAACTGAGCTTGCTCCAGTAACGTTGCTCGTGAGGGCAGTCATGGGAAGAATTTCTCAAAAAACATCCTCGGGATACTGATGTCTGTGACTCGAAATTAGAAATGTATGAGATCTGCTTGGGCATTTGCAGAATTTTTTTTTTTTTTTTTTTAATTTTTAGTTTTCGTTTGTGTAGTATATTTTTCTTATTTTTCTTTCGTCTGTTATTTATTTTATATATGTACTCCTTATTATGCTTTGTTCTTTAAAAAAAAATTCTAAAATTGCATTCTATCTCAAAATAAAAAACAAATTAGTTTTGTTTATACAGCAGGAGTTTAGTCTGCCAGAACATGGCGATATTGTTACACACTGTAGATGAGCAATTTAGCCAGTGCAGTACGACTGCTAGCCTGGGGTCTTTAACGTGCACCACGCAGTAGTGATGCACGACCGCACGCCGGTACGGTGCAGCGCGAGCTTTCGCTCCACGCGCGTCGAGCAGGGTGTGCGCTTTAGCCCACTCGGCCACCGATCCCCCCCATTCTATCTCGCAATCATGGAATGCTCGAAGGAACTACGAAGAAGAGGAGGTGGAGGAAGAAGAAGTATTAAATAGTTGATGGTCAGCTCTGTGTATGTCCTCCCCTGTCTGCGTGTAAGTGTTTAATGTTCAAGCTGTTTCCTCATAGACTGATTTGTACTCACCTCAGACGTGGACCACTTATTTTTTTCTTCGCCGTGCCAAAAAATGATTCTTCCCTTCTGATTATTCAATATCAGTCACACATAAGCGTTTAAATTAAAACTACCGAATGACGGAAACTCCAAATCAAAATAAATGCTGTTTTTCAGAATAATATTTGGCGGAAAGGGTTCATACAAATTGAGGCAGCAAGAAATTATGTGATTTAAATAAACTCCTTTTTTCTCCACCCTGCTTGTAAGTGTGCTGGTTAAAGCCCCTTGATAGAGTTCCTCAATGGTGCTGTGCTGGCGCAGCGCACAAGCAACATTGAGGCACTTTAACCCTCGATGTGCTTCATATGTCTTATATTCGAAAAAAAAAGAAGTGCCAATGAGCAGGTGCACGCTTCGTGGGCTCTTGGAAACAAATGGCGGCGCAGCACTGAATTGTATTGGAATGAGCTATCGATCGAGACACAATGTTTTCGTTCTAGCACGTACTGCCTTTACGTTTCTCGCACGTCTGAAGAACAATGTTTGTCGACTTTTAGGAATCACGAATCGTTATTTATCGAAGGATATAGGCGTATGTGTCGCTGCTTGTACTTCTGGCTTATGTGAGAACTGCATTCGTCCGTGTGCTGCCAATGCACAACTCAATCACGCGCCTCAAATAAAAAAAAAAAAAAAAAAAAAAAAACGTTTACGAGTTCGACGAAGGGCATCTGTACGCCCCAGCGGAGAGCTGAGGATTAATTTCGACCATCTGGGGATCTTTCGGAATGTCTCCGAATTAAGCCGACATTACGTTGTGCGATTGTGCATGTAATATTTGTTCTCCTGTGGCATAAAGCCAGTAAAGATAGCTCGTAGTTCAAGTGCCATTCACGATTTATTATTAATATTTTCTTGCCGCACGAGTGACCTTGCAATCGAAAATTTCAAGTATATGTGGAAATTGGGAATTAAAACCCAATTAATATGATAAGATTTCGCTTGCGATGTCTCAGCTCTAACGTTAAGCACCGTAGCTTCCACCGCACTTTTATGGCCGCACAAGCGACGACGCAACAACAAAAGCTTACTTAAAATCGTACAACGTGTATCAAACATAAAGGCATGATTGTGCGAAAAAGACATGTGCAAAAAAACAACCCCAAATTGCACGCAAGCCGGAACAGGCGAAAACGGTTTCATGCCTCCTTTAAGATACTAAAGTGTTCAATGCTAGCTTATAAAACATATCGTTTTGTTAATAGCTCTTTAGAATGGAAAGAATACAGCTAGGCGAGTTAGTTAGGAAACGATTGTGAACCCATTATCAGGTTCACAAGTATGTCGTTAAAAGAATACAGTATGTAAGATTTCTGTGCGATAAATACCAGCCTGCAGATCGTCTCGTGCAGACGACCAAGCTTCATCCGAAGCAACTAGTTCGCGCTTTTAGCATTCCCGGTTAACAGTAGTCCATGCTAAGGTTAGACGAAGTATAGCAGGAGTTGAGCGCGGACATCGTTTTGTCCGTGGACTCGTGCTCGGAAACGTGATTACCACGTTCCTTGCTTCTAGCTTTACTGCCGACGGAAACCAAAATAAAAATTAGAGTTACGTCCAAAGTCATTTTACCCCAAGGTTTCGAGTTACGTCCGACGGAATTCGAAATCAAAATTAAAGTTAAAGTAAACATTAAAGTAGACGGAAATAAAAGCTTACGTTATGTCCTGTGTAACCAACGCAACCTTACTGAATGTTACACTTTACGACCTATACATGATGTAAACGAAAAGATATCGTGAATTATTACTACGTTACGTCCGATGCAGCATTCGTTGATCGGTTAAAAGCGCTTGGTCCTATCTCGTCGTCCTCGTGTCCTCGTTTTTTAGGCGCTTCGCAAGTTAAACATCTACCAACTAGCCCACCTATCCATTTACCGTAACTTTAATTTTTATATCGGGCTCCGTCGGACGTAACTTCACTCTTTATTTTGAGTTCGGTCGAACGTAACTTTAATTTTTATATCGAGTTCGGTCGGACGTAACTTTAATTTTTATTTCGTGTTCAGTCGGACGTAACTTTAATTTTCATATTGGGTTACGTCGGACGTAACTCGCAGCCTTGGGGTAAACTTACCTCGGACGTAACTTTAATTTTTATTTCGGTTTCCGCAGGACGTAACGCTAGACATTGCGCTAAACGCGACCTTTCTAGTGCCACGCCCCCCCCCCCCGCCCCCTCCCCTCCCAGCTTGTGGCAGCGGAAGTAAATATTCTCGCCCGCTATCTTCGATGACTCCATTTCTATAGGTATACAAGCCCCGCTATCGCCGGTTTTTGCCCAGCCCGATGTGCGTGATGCACACAGCACTTCAAACGTTCCAAAGGCTGCGCGAACACAACTCGACAATAAACGTGCTTTCAATCAATCGCCATGAAATTGCTGGCAAACAAACTTCAGCTCCTTGCACTGCGAACGCCACCTCCCCAGCCCACGACTCTCCTCTTTTACGCGCGGAAGGCGCCGTAATCCATGCCGACTACACAAAAACCTCTCTACAGCTTTGCTTCTGCGACGCCCCCTCAAGCTCATCCATCTGCTCAAGCACGGAAACGCAATAAAAACACAACCAAACACAACAGTCGCACGTTTACAAAAAAAAAAAAAAAAAAAAAAAAAACACTCCACCACCCGCGCGGTTCGCACCACCCTTGCCATCAATATCCCTCCCCCCCCTCCCCCTCTTTCGCGGCGCCACTCAGCTCTCCAAAGTCAAGCCGCACAACTTTCGCAAGAAACGCCAACAGCCAAACACATTTCAGCGTCTGAATGAACTCATGAACTCACTCACAATCACGAACGTTTCAGATTTCACAGGTTCACTCCCCATCAGATCACGAACCCATCACGCTCACGATGCTACTCACAATCCCATCACAAACTCATCACGCTCACGAAGTCATTCACCACCCCATCATGAACTCATCACGCTCACGAAGTCACTCACCGTCTCGTCATGAACTCATCACGCTCATGAAGTCGCTCACGATCACATCATGAGCTGATCCGAGTTCATGAAGTCACTCACAATCACATCATGAACTCTTCAAACTTCACGAACTCGCTCACAGCCACTCACAATCACGCGGTGAGTGTGAGTGAGCGTGAGTGAGCGAGTTCATGAGTGAGTTTGCCGAGGTATGGTCAGGACATCCGGACCCCCCCTCTAAATCCGCCCCTGTTTACACCTGTATGCAACGATACTGACGATACCTCAAAAATATCAAATTAGTCTATCTAGCTTCATGTGGTCAGGGCTCTACTGGTCAATGGAGATCACTTTCGAGTCTTTGCGAGGTTCAGACTAATTTAATCACTTCAAGCCTTCCTTTCAGACTTTGCTGTTAACCTTTCAAGCCACAGGACAGAAAACTTTGCCCAAGGCATGCTAGGATAAGGTGGCGATGCAAGCGAGTTTGTTCATGACTTCTGAAATTGGAAAACAGCGCGCAAAAAGACGAAGACGGCGAAAGAAGAGCACAGGACAAGCGCTGTGCTCTTCTCTCGTCGTCTTCGTCTTTTTGCGCGCTGTTTTCCAATTTCAGAAATGCTAGCATAGCTCCCCCCAGAAAGTCCTGCTCTCTTTACTTTACCAGAGCAAATGCAGGACAACCTATCTTTGCCTTCTTTCCAGCCTTCACTTTGCTAAAGTGGAAAAAGTGGAGGGCTTTGTGGGTGGAGCGTCCCCTGCACTCTTAACCCGTCAGACTGTAGTGCACGTGACCAGCAGCAGCATTTAATGCAATGTCATTATCTGTCTTGTGTGTCAATACCTCCTTTATCTGCAAAAGCAAATAAAATTATTATTATTACTATTATTATCATTTCGGAGATTAATACTGAGAAATTGCAAAATCGGAGCCAACTCAGCGTTCCAAATATCTCAGCAATTGAATACTTACTTTTATTTATGCTTAACAAATTGATTCTAAAGCTTTAGTGACCAAAACACCACACCCTATCAAAAGTTCCTCAACATTGCAGAAGTCCAGAAAATTAAAAAAAAAAAACCAGCTCTAAAAAAAAAAAAAAAACGTGCATGTTTCAGCAATGCCATAATCAGCAGACAACCCAGAAGTTAATAACAACATTCTGTGGTTTTAATGAACATCTCCAAACCACAAAGGAATGGCACAGTGTCGTCTCCAAATGATCTGTCCCATGAGTCAGCAAATTTCATGTCCAGCACAGGGACTCCATGCTTGTCATCTGAGGAAGATGTCAGTGTTCCGGAAACTGGAGTTATCCCTGGAGGACAAAAAAACAATGGCACATCAATGATGTCGCTCAGACAAAAGACCAGAGAATGACTTCCTCACAATTTATTAACCCTGAGAAATAGTCCCCAAGGCATTAGAGATCAGGCACAAACTTCACTTGTAACCTTTGATTCAGCAAAAATCAGCCATTCTACGCTTTTTCCAAAACCTTTAACATGTAAAGGCCAGTCCTTAGAGATATGTGCGGCACAGTTTCTCTGCACACACGTCTTTCTTGGCTGACGGAAATGATGTTTTACGGCCATGTTCTATTGTCTCCTCTCATCAACATGCAAAAAAAAACACTTGGTCATTTGCATGCTTTTGGTACTTTCACATTCTTGATAGGGGTGACAAAAAACAACGAAAGGAAAAATTTCCTGGCTTAAGACATTCAGTCAAGTGCCATGAAAGTGTGATAGCACATGATGGAGTTTTTAACAAGCAGTCTTTTTATCGGAATTTAGCGGAAACATTTCCCTGCCAGCGGCAAAAGCTGTAACATCCTGTCACGCAATGACGTCATGTGACACGTGATACTGCGACATCACATGAAACTGTGATATGTGACATTGTGATGTCAAATAACACCTTGATGCCATGTCACACAATGAGGTCAAGTGACATTGTGACATCACATGACATGTGATATTTCGACATTGCATGACACTGTGGCACCATGTGACACCATGACATCATGTGGCACTGATCTCATATGACACCATGACGTCACGTAACATTGTGATCTCATGTGACATTGACGCCATGCGGTGCGACCAACATGAGCAAGCAAGGTGCGTGGAGGGTTTCCACACAAAGCTATTGCTTTAAAAGAGAGAAAGGGGTGAGTGCCTCAGGCTGTCGGTGTGGGTCTTGTACTCCATAACAGTGTTGATGGGTAGGTTGAGGACCCTGCGGAGGGTGTCCCGGATGCGGATGGTGGTCTGGGAGTCACTGGCTGTCCGGTTCCAGATGGACACTATGTCCTCCTGGAAGCGGATGGATACCACCGCACCGCACACTTCCTCGCCAACCATGAACTGCTCGCCCAGGATGGCCAGGATCAGGTTTTCCCAACAGCGGGAGGCCAGGCCCTTGCGCAGACGCACGATCCACTTGCCCCCCGTGCGGTTTGCATCGTCCTGCACAGCGTCACGGCGCAAGTCTAGAGACACTGTACATAAGCTTTGTTTAGGAACAGTGCTGCTGAAGCCGTATTGCTGCAAGGAAACCTCTAAAGGCTTGTTCACACAGTTGCATTTGACTGCGTTAAGACTGCCTGCGTTGAGCTGTTGCTATGGCGACCTTATATTGAGCCAATGGGGAGGCGCTGTGCTGCACGACGCATCGTAACACAACGCAGTAGACGCAACCGTGTGAACGAGCCTTAACCCTTCTGTGTGACTTCGTTATAACGAGGTAGAAAAGAAAAACAAAGGCAAGTTGTTCGCTACAACAAGTCTTGTAGCCTGCACTGTTAGTAAACATTCTTGCTAAGCCTAGCGATTAAGGGTCAAGTGTAACATACATTTTTAACACAAAACCTATTTTATCAGCCAAATTCTATAAGAAAATTGTCGAAGAATCGTCATGAAGGACTGTGTCATTCCACGACACCATGTCACATGACATCCTAATGTCACGTGACTCCACAAACCATGTAACTCCATGAAACTAGTCATGTGACACCATGGTGTCAAATGACACCCTGATGTCGCATGACAACTTGATTTCATGACACCACGTGAATCTAATGTAAAGTAACATCATGATGTCATGTGACACCAAGACGTCATGATAACAGGGATAGAAAATCTTCAGGTGGCGTAACACTGCGCCTCCGCCGAAGAGCTGCCATGTCAAAGATCGGAACGCGATTCTCTCCCGTCGCCAGGGCGTGCCACCAATCCGGAGGCTGAGGAGGCCGTTTTTTTATGAGCGGTAGGGTGCGCCGGGCTACAACAATGCGCAGTTTTAAGCGGTTTTCGTGGGGTTCTTGCTTTGTTTCCAGGGGGTTAGCTTCCAGAAGTTGCCAATAATAGGGAAGAAGTGCTTCGCACCACGCAGTAACGCAGGATACAATACATGCACAGAGAAGCTCTCCCTTTTTACTGCTCCCAAGGAAGAGGACTCCCTGAAAGTATGGCGTCATGCAATCCCAAGTAAAGACTGCCTGCTGCAGCCAAGATATTTCGGTCTGCAAGAAACACTTAGAATAAAAGTTTGTGACCAAATCGTGGGAAGCTATCTGCAAGGGCCTCGTCCTCGTAAGTGCACTCTGGAAAGCCGCTCTCAAGAAAGATGAGGGGCCAATGAAGTTCCCGGGCTGTTCCAGCTACCCAGCAAAAAAACAGAAAAAAAAAAAAAAAAGACCCGACGATTGTTAGTTTTTTTCAGCAAAGGAGTGCTCAGGGAGCTCACATGCCACCAGCCAACACGAGTTCTCACATTGTTTGCAATTCTAAAAGAATTGAAAGAATTCAGAAATATGCATACAACATAACCACCGAATATGTACTGAACATTTTCCACTCGTCGTTTCCTTACCACGAACATAAAGTGGACATCATGGTGCAAGGTTTACATTACTTTGTTGCGATGCAAATGCATCAGCATTGTGAACGGCTTAAACTTAACGAGGCAAACAAAACTCAAAATCTGTGCAAGCTGTCAAAGGTAGTCCAGTAGACCACCACCACCTCTCCTGGAATGACCAAAAAAGTTTGAAGAGCCAAGCAGGCTTAATAAGCAAACATTTCAGGAAGAAATTGGCAAACTGTCTGCCTAATTAAACCTCTTCTTCTGTTCAGGCTTTTCTGATTGTTATGCAAAGCTACTTTTTAAATACTATTTTGAACTTTTTTTGCCAAATGTTGCTCTTTTCTAAAGTAGCTTTGTAAATTACGCCAACAAATTAGTTTTCTGCAGAATGAACAAAATCCACACATCAAAACTTATCTATGCCGTGTCCATCTCATTGTGTTTGTAAACAGGAACTAAAGTTCAGTGAGACTTGTCTTCCGGTAAACTCCATTAGAGAGTTTTAATATACCGTTTTGGCTTAATCATGCGATAGAAAAAGTAGCACGCCAGCTGCAAGTACTTTTCACATACTATAAACGACCTAACTTTTGAGAGAACCTCATTTTCGTGAATTTCGCAACTTTAATAATATTGCAAAAAATAGATCCCGTGAAAAGGTTTCCCCATGGTGACAAATACATAGTACATAGTGTACCACCCCAATTGGAGAAATATCCCTGAAAACCACACTTTGCTAAACTCGCAAAATATTGAGCCCGCAAAAAATAAAGTATAGTTTACAGTGTGTGTAGGTGTGGTCCATGAACATGTACAATATGTCTTAAAAAGTATGCCGATAACATAATCTTTTTTTTTTTTTAATTTTATAAAGAGCACAGTGCACTTGAACCTGAAGGTCTGCTGTGAACACGCATCAATGTTCAAAAATTTCACAGTAGAGCACATATGCGTTTCTTGCTTCAACAAAGAAAGCAAGCGCCATATGCATGAACATTAAAATTTATACCGGCCAAGAGCCCTTCATTTATATGTTTATTTGAATAGCCATATGTAACGCCAGGTATATCCCCCGCCACCTAAAAAGTGTCATGTTTAACTACAACATTCAGTTCAGCACGTGCAAAGCTTCGCTGCACTTGCCAAGCGTTTCACTCAGCGCGTAGCAGACGGACGTCGTTGGCCTCAACGCCCGTGGCACCATTGGTGGTGCGCACAAAAAATGGGGACGAAAGTTTGACGCCTCCGGAGATGGCATTACTCCATCTCAGTCTTCCTACACCATGGTTGCGATACACTAAGACGTTTTGTGACATCACATGTACACATATCACATGCCCAGCTCATTCACAACACATTTCGTGCTCTCCAGTCTTTGTCAGCATGATAAAGCTTTTTTTCTTTTTTTTTTTACAATACTAGTTGTTGACATTTGGAAGGTCCTCATATATTAGTCTCACTGAATACTGCGTCAGAGAACCGCATTCTCATTTTTTAAGGCTTTGCCGACAATAGCCTCACTCTAGCAGTGTATGTTTTGATTTCCTGCAGCACCATTGGACAGCAGCAGTCACGCGTGCTGTTACTATCATTATCACCGTTTCGAATTGCTGCCATGAGCCACCATATTGTGGCTGGCCAGCTTCTGCTGCAGCACTCCGGGTCACTCCTCAGCCACTTAGCGCAGTGACGCACCTACTTTTTCCGCATTTCGCGACTTCCATGTGCCCGCTTGCCTTTGGGTGCCGAAACATGTCAGAGAATGGCAAGACTCTTCTGCTTCCCGTCAGGCAAGAACGCTACTGTGAAGTAGAGGAGCGTTTGGCTTGCCATTATAAAACGAAAAAATTCCAAGCACACAGCAAGGAAGCAAGCTTTGCGAGGTGAGTGTATTTCACTGGTCTTTTTCACGTATTGCTCATTGCTTTGCAGCTGATAAGGCTGCTTTGACCGAGCTTAGCTTGGCACGAACAATGATTGGTGGAAGAACGGCAGCCTCTGAATAAGCATTCGATTGCACCATTCAAATTGCTTCGCTTCGTATGAAGTGTTAAAAACAATGCAAGGAATTGCTCTGTAGTTTGTTTTGTGCCACAAAACAAAAATAATGAAGCCCTCACAGTACAATCTTATAGAGGTATGTCACTTGATGTCCCGAGTGAAAGAGATGCATCTTGCTCCTCAGGTAGTATGAACGATGACACAAACTAGTGTTTGCCGTTTAGAGAATCATTGATTCTCTAAATAGAGCCATTCTGATAACTCACCATCAGTTTCATTTGTCTGCCTTAACCTTGCGCAGAGACCGCATCGACTGCCAATCGCCTTAGGAATTGTTACAAGAAAATCATTACTGGACTTCGCTGCAAGCTTCATATGGCCAGCAAAGCAATTGTCAAGCTATCACAAGCACTTGAGACAGTTTTATTCTACCGTGTTCCTGTCGTCCTGAACATCTTTATGCAGTAGTAAATAAATCGAGAAAATTCTGCTGCCTTCATACGACGGTCTTTTGAATGCTCAAAAAGCGTGAACAAAAAAACAAAATGCCAGCGGCTTAATGCAATTACAGAAGCAGCAGCTAAGCTTAGAGTGATGAAGTTAGCCACTGCAATGGGAACACGGCCCAGACCACCCTCATCGAGTGAATTATTGGTCTTTCTGGATATTTAGAGAGTGATAGGTGTCTCACCTGAAAATGAGATATTTTACCAGTGCGGTCAACAGCTAGCCTGGTGTCTTTAATGTGAACCGTGGAGTAATGATTACACGAGTGCAGCTAGACTGCAATGTAAATGATGTTGTAATTGGTATATGGTGGCTATTCACAGCACCACACACTTACCTGAAAGACCTGTTGACAATGCCAACAGCGCACAATGAGTAGTTATCGTACAGCGTACTATGCAAGGCTCTCAAATGGCGGCACGCATACGGATGAATTTGAGTGCCACAGCGCAGAGCTTGGGAGTTTTGGCACTCTGAAAACCCATTCGGTGACTAAGTAAATACGGTCACAAATCAATTACAGTTGAACCTCGATTTAACAAAGTTGGTAAAATCCACAATTTACTTCGTTACATTGAATTTCTTTACATCAAAATTCGGTGCCTAGCACGTAAAAAATCAATGAGATGTGTTACGGGTGCAAACACTCACCAGAAGCCAGCAACTTTTGCAACACTAATATAGGCGTCACATGGCGTTCAAACACTCGAATTGCATGCATCGCCTGTTGTTGCTCATGTGCACTGGTCTACCGCCCCAGCACGTCAATCGCGTCAAGCACTTCACGGCTGCCCGGCCCCTCGCAAGTGTCTTCGGTGTCCGCCTCGCTGTTATCGTTTTCCCATTCGCCAAGCACATCCTTCGTGATGGAAGCATCGGTAACTTCTTCCGTCCCGACGACACACGAGTCCCCATAGAGAAAGTCCTCCAAAGTGACACCATTCAAAACGACTCCGTTACTGTGAAGGAACTACCATACACCCAAAAGAGCCTCTTGGTCGTGCTCGTCTTCCTCCAGGACAGCTTCTCGGCTTTCATCGCACTCACTTTCTCTAGGAATGGTAGAGGAGGACGAAGGCCCTCCCTTTGGTTCCTCGCTGTCCACTTCCTCGGCGGCACTGGCTGCTGGTGTTTCGAAGCCAGCTTTCCTGAGGAGTTCTTGATGACCACCTTCGCTGTGACCTTCCACAAAGCAGAAAGCATCTCGAAAGCTTGAAAGATGTCCACTTGCGTTTGGTGCTTCAAGCGAAGATCGAGCAGAAGCTTGTCAATCAGCCGCCGCTGATACGAGCACTTGACGCTGTTTATGATGCCCTGGTCGAGCGGCTGGATCAGCAACGTGCAGTTGGGTGGAAGAAACTTCAGCACCACGTTGGTCAATTCCAGGTCCTCAATGTGGTGGGCAGAACAGTTGTAGAGCACCAGGCACACACTGGGGTAGTCATCCCTCATCTTCTCGTCGAACTTCTGGAGCCAACCTTGGAAGATGTCGCGGGTCATCCACCACACCTTCGAGTTCAAAGTGTTCTCGATCTAAAGCTCTCAAGCACCTCTAAAACATTTCGGCTTCTTGCTCTTCCCAATAATAAACGGCAACCGCTTGTCACCGGCATCCACGTTCACACACAGCAGAACTGTGATCCGCAGACCTGCTGTGTTCCTCCGTGGCAGTGGTCTCCTTTGAGAGCCAGCGTCTGGTTCGGAAGCATTTGGTAGAAGAATCCCGTTTCGTCTGTGTTGTAGACGTCTGCTGGCTGATAGTGCGTCAAGATTCCTATCATCTCTTTCTCAAGCCAAGCAGCAGCTTCAGGTGCATCGGCCAGCGCCAACTCTCCGCTCACCATCGTCCCGACGATCTTGTGCAGAGTTTTGAACCAATGGAGCTATCCACTGCTTGCATTGAAGTCATCGTGGTACAACAGGCATCCGAAGCCCTTCGTCTTCTGCTTTATGACAGCACCACTCATTGCAACGTCTAGTGCCCGGGTATCCACAAACCAGGAGAAAACTGCCTTGTCCACGTCTGGGTAGGAGGCGGGCTTCAGCCGTTCTCACTGGGAAATTGTGCCAATTTTCAGAGCACTGAGGATACTCTCTTTTACTTTTAAAATCGTCGAAAGCAAGCTCTGCGGTATCTCAAATCAGGCCGCAACCATCCTTCTTCTTCTTCTTTTCGCCGTATGAAATGGCTTGCAGGATTTTTTACTTCTCTTCAAGTGAAAGCACTTTGCGTATACCGTCACTCATGGTGGCAAAGCACCTGAGAGAGGACGAAGTATGTACAGTCGGATGAGAGAAGCAAAGCAAAGCAAGCAACAAAACGAGGCCTAAACACGGACTGGAACGCCCGAACCAGCACGGAAAGTATGCAGGTTACACTTGCGCCCCCTCTCGTCTTCGCTCAACACCACACATCATGCACTCCAAACTCAACAGAGGCACCTTGTGGGTATTCTCCGAGATGGCGCTTTCTGCGACTTCGCCTCCCAGTGCTGCCCGCGTCACGCTCCGAGGCCTGTCCGTGTGAAGTGACATTTTCAAGCACTCGCAGTCACAGTAAATTTTTTTTACATTCTTCACTCCTTTTTTTGAAATATTCCTTTAGGGCCTTTTTTTATTGGTATTTTACGGCGATGCCACTTCGTTATATTGAAATAGCCAAAGAAATTACTTCGTTATATCAGGCTAAAATACAGTTTTCTATGTGCAAAAAGTTATGAAAAATGTGGTACTTTGTTTAAACTGGGATTCTTTTACAGTGAGGTTCGTTACATCAAGGTTCAACTGCATAACAAGATTTCCCGAGTCACTGGTATAAGGGTAACTGTCGAAAAGGAGCATTGGGTGCACTAATGCAGTCACAGGGACCCCGCCCCACAAACAAATTTTATGAAATTCCAGGAACACGCATGTGGCACGAATGAACAAGCATAGATGGTCACACGCACCTCCCACATGGGTTTGATGCCCTCCTTGAAGAGATGGTAGTCGCTGTGTCCAGACAACTCCGAGGGTCGCATGAGGTGGCTGTAGTTCCTCCAGAACTGTTCAACCTGCACACCAGCACAAACCAGGAGCCACCCAGATAAACCGGGTTCTTGAGCTGCACCACACCTTTCCTTCGAGATGCACAGAACGAATGAGCCGAATGAGTTTCACAAACAAAACTAAACAGCTGCGGAACGACAGAGGCCCAGCCGTGCCTCTGTCTATATTCTTTCAGATGCACACTCGAGGCTCATGAGATGCCGGCATATTAGGAAGTTTTCGAATAACGTACACAATTTTAGTGCATGCTTGCGCTAAATTTAGCACTTGTGTTAGCGCATGATATGCAAGTGTGTTCTAAAATAGAATTCTAGAACACACCACGACGAATAAGTCAAAGCATCTTGCGCTTGAAATGCCAGCAAGGTAGTCAATTTTTATTTCACACACGAAATGCTGTAACTTGAGAAGAAACAAGTCTTTTTTGTTCAGAGTAACATTTTAGATTTATTTAAACATGGGAATGCGACGCGAACGGTCGACCGGTCGTGTCCGCTTGCGTTGCCTCAACAAGAGGAGTCTCGTGTACTGACCTTCGTGCACCGTACCTTCGCCGAGAAATGTTCGCGTGTCGCAAGCATCAAGTCGCCGGTGAAGTTGTCCACCTTACTGGGTTTTCCAAACCGAGTGCAATATCGTCCCGTATTTAAAATCGCCGTCGCGAAGATACCGCCGCCGACGCGCTCATGATGCTGCCAAAACAGCTGCAGCCATGGTCCTGAGAGTCGCCATTTTTTAACTGCGCTCGTGTTGGCTTTAGCCAACTGCTCGTCACGAATCCTCCTTGGAGGAGCGCAAAGACTCTTTGTGTACGCACGCAATTTCCAAAAAATAGCGCATGCAAAGCGCAAAACGTGGTTAGCGTTCGGCACCTGTGCAGTGGCAATGACGCTATTCTTTGTGTATGTAAAGCTTTAGCGTGCGCTATTCTAAAACTCCCTATTATCGAAAGTAGGTAGCTCGCGCTCGAGGCGGAACAACTGAATCACCACCTCGCTATTCTTATCACGCCACCGACTATAACTATGAAACGAATTGGTGCTTCGCATCCACACGGCCCAGTCACCGGCTGACGAAGAAAAAGCGTTCACACGCTTTCTCCATAAATAATGTGAAATTTAATATCGCAAATACTACAAAGAATTTCTGGTCTAGTGTCATGTTCCCATGTCGTAAGCAGCTACGGGTAATTGAAACACAGCCAATGACGCTCGAGCGCAAACGTGTAAACCAAGTTGTGCCCAACTACTCGGGATCTGGTGAGCCACGATAACTTGGAAGTTTTTCGAAAGCATTCAATGTGCCGCCGAAAATGGTAAACTATCTCTGGGCCTAGCGAGACTCATTGTTGGACTGGTTGGCTCGTGGTACCGAATAAACTTGTATGTGCAAACATGGAGAACGAAACACGAAGGAGTGAACGAGGCCACGCTTGTCCTTGTCCACTCTTTCAGGCTTGACCTCTGTAGCTGAGCACACGAGTTTACTCGGTATGTCCGGGCTACGTATCTCGTAAGATACTTCCTCCCGATTTTTACGAAAGCCGAAACGAGTCACTCGGGAGGATGTATCTCGTAAGATACTTCCTTTTGATTTTTACGAAAGCCGAAGCGAGTCACTCCGGTACCAGTATAAGTGCCCGGTGGTCATGGCAGACGCGGTGACGAAGCGGTGCGCTTCGGCGTAACTGCTCGGCGGCACTCACGGTGTCGAAGGTGCAGACCAGCTTGAGGTTCTGGTCGTAGCGCTGGTTGTTGGGCTGCTTGCCCGGTGCCCTCCTGGAGAACCACAGGGAGTAGGCAAACTGGAGACGGTGCTCCCCACGCTCCTCGGGGGTGCCGGTCAGCTGCAACAATATTTGATTCAAATTCAACTCGAACTGAAATTTCACTATTTTCACGCCCCTTACTCCGGGCCCATTTCCGAATCGCAGACAGCATGTTTTAGCGCCTTGTCAGGGAACCTTCCCTCGAGAGAATTTCTTGTTGAATTCTTTGGCACGAGTGGATTACCGTGCGTCAACTTTTGTCTAAACCTTCAGAACCAAATTACGCGGTTTGTAAATGAACCGATGGACAGGAAGACAAACTTCATCACAAAGCTTTCCAGAGCTAAGTGGGGTGGCCCACGGCAGATAATGCTAATTACTTAAAAAAAAAATAATTTGCTCAACATTTTTTTTTTAAGATGCCTCTCATATTCAGGTAGATAACTTGGAGACTGTACACTGTATGTCCAGGCTGAGGACATTTCATCGTTATCAGAGAGGCACATCCCACAGTTCAAAAACCACCGCCCTAACCACTGTTCCCTCGTGTTTTGGATTTGCTCTATCCGACGTAGAGCTCTCCTAAATAATTTACAGAAAACCATTTAAGCTACACAGCCTTTCAGAGATAAATTCCGTCCGGATCCCCTACCTATTTGGTAAACTGTAGAGTTATCTTTATCATCCAGGTACGACGTTGTCATTAACGTTAATATTGTCAAACAATAATGCCCTTTGTCGCCGAAGCATTATTTTCCGATCGTACTAGTTGCAAGAGCTTATATTTTTATTCAGGTGTGGTTGCCTTGTTATTACTATACACAAAAAAGAATCACCTGGCCTAGACATTTCAACAAATGCAACGACGGCACGACAGCACTTGTGGGATTTTAACAAGCATCACTTCCTATCAAAATTATGTGGACACATTTCTCTCTAAATTGAGCAGCGGAATTGTGCTGTCACATCACATGACACTGTGGCGTCACGTGGCAATGTAACCTCACATGACACTGTGGCATCATCTGACAATGTAACATCCCATGACATCATATGACACTGACATCACACAATACCATGACATCATGTGACACCGTGACGTCATGCAACACCATAACACCAGGACTTCATGCAGCGAGCATAGCACGAGTAAGAAAGCTCCGTCGAGCGTTCCCATGCAAGCCTGTCGCTTCAAAATGGGGTCCCAGTCTCGGGGCACCCGTCGGTCCAAAGAGCAGGGAGTGCCTACCGGAGCAGCCATGATTTGTCTCTGCTGGCCCACCACCGCCTCCCCGTCGTCCCCCTGCGACTCGTCTTGGGCCAGCCTGCACACACCGCACAGGGTCACGGGTCACACAGGGCTCCTGCTAACGCTAAAGGTTGATTCACACATTTCCGCTTGATTGCGATCAACTGCGTGGCAACTGCTCGTAACCACTGACGCTGAGAGAAAACACCGGTGCCTTCTATCCGGCAGCCCTGAAAACACTTCCAATCTTCACATATATTGCCGCGTGCATGGCCGGGACGGAACGCTTCTCCATACTTTTAGAGGGTTAGTGAGGAGGCAGACATGACCTTGCCGAGTCAGTCTCCTGAGTGTCCGATGCTTCAGCATTCTAGGCGGAATGTTCAATACCGAGCCCAGTATGGCCTTGCCGACACCCCGACGCTTTTTCTCGATGCTCGTTCTTTCTTTTGTTTCTGGCACAAGTTCACAGATTAAACCTTTATTATCAGTTTTACGTTGGTCGAGCCTCTTCCATCCGCAACAATACTTCATTCATCATTCTTTCATCGTATGCTTGAAATAATTTTGGCAACGTTAAAGGAGATAATTTCTCATAGATAGTGTGTAGACTTGATCTTGCCAATACTGCAGAATATCGGATAGATGGCATCAGTGTTACCTCATTGTAAGCAGTTGCAACCCAGCCAATCACACTCAAATGCATATGCGTGAACCAGTCTGTATATCTGGACGGCCTGATCTCAAGACCTCGCTCGTACGCCACAACTAGTTTGTGCCAGCCAACCCGAGAAACTGACACCTCAGACTACACTGCGCCTCACCAAACCTTTTCAAATGGCGAAGGCTACGGTCCCAGTGAGCCAATCAGTGAATCGGAGTGAGACAGATCACCATACCCCATCGCACTAGTTGCGTGTAGCATTGTCAAAGAGGAGAGCCACTTTTTTCCGAATCTTGAGTGATGTAGCTAGTTTTCTAGGGGGAGGAAAGCAACGTATGGGAAGCACGAAAAAAGGGTCCGGATGAGAGGTGAGTTCCTCTTTCCCATCTGCAACTTCTTTGGATTATGCTCTTGCCACTGTACCTTTGGTAAGGGCTGTCACATGCTTTGCCTCCGTTGCTCTGACTGACTCGAAGGAGCCAAAGCGTTTGCTCTTTGCCAAGTTGCAGTGAAACAAAGTGTAGCTAGAGCTGTATATGGGGAGTGTTTGGACAGTCTATGATCTCGCCGTCGTAACGCCTCTTTCCCGAGTGAGCCAATCAGCCCGCGGAGCAGAGTGAAAGACGTGAGCACATGCGCGTGAACACCCGGCTGCTCCAAGCTGAGCGGGGAGGGCTGCCATTTTCATTCACGCGCCTGACGGAATGTATGGGATCGACATCCAAATTTCGGCTCTTTCCTTTTATTTGGCAGGCTCTGGCAAGAAAATTATACAGCGTTATTCCTCGGTGGTTTAAAAAGCTAACGAATTAAGTTTCTCCATGTTTGAACGCAAGCTTTGATTCAGGCGAGAAAGGAATAAGCCCATAGCAGATGATGCGTAGTCTCAACAGTGCTCTGCGCCGACAGCGTTGAGTCAAAATGGTGGTCGTCTCCACTTTGCTCCCTTCTTTCTCTCTTGCTCCTTCGGCGCTCTCCTCCCTTTCCTTCACTTTCACTTCGTCGCCACACCCACTCGCCAGACTCTCCAAATATACGGCTCCGAGTGTAGCAAGGATCGAGTTCAGTCACTTCTTTGTGGTGGAGTTTTTGAAGTATAACTCCGTCTCTGTCGAACTCCTCACACTTTAAAGTATTTGATCTAGTCTTTGTTCTCTTGTGAAACAAAAGTTGGTCCAGGACATTTTACAAGGTAGTAGTGACAATTAAAAAACAGCATCAAAATAAGGGATGGTCAAGTTCAGACAAGTAATTTTTCTGGTTAATTTTGCGAGGACCAGAGTGCGTGCGGCATGCATCACCTACAATAGCGGACAAATGTGTTCCCATATATATATATATATATATATATATATATATATATATATATATATATATATATATATATATATATATATATGGGTGATTTCATCTCAACTCAGGCACGGATTTAGGGTCGAATTTTTAATTTTGACGAAAAAAATATATGTTTTGTGGCAATTCCTATAATAAAAGAAGACGCAAACGGTTATTTCGTCGGATTTTTTGTTCTCAAGTTATGGACCGTTGAAGCGGTCAAGGTGGAAATTGATGTTTTTCCAGCCTATCGGAGGTGCCATATTTCACTCTATCTCTTTTCCCTACTTTTTACGCTACATCAATATAACTTTTTGGGAACACTCTAGACATAGGCTTTTTCATGCTAATTCAGCGTCTAGGTCATAACATTCTTAATTATTATTTTTTTATTTGTCAAACCTCTTCTCTGTGACGATATTTGACGAAGTTCAGCAAGCTGTGCTGTGTGACCTAATCAACATAGTTTTATGATATTTATATCACCGTAAAGCGCCAATTATGCTCTTTCTTTTGAGTATAATTTCAATATTTTGCCACAAGTATATAATGAGTTACATGTGCCTGAAAAACGAATATTTCGAAAAACTAGCAAGTTTGGAGTCGATTTTCTAAAAAACCCCACTTTTTATTTCTTTTATTTTTTATTCACAGTTAGTTAATATAGTAGTCTATCAGGAACTACCAACAGAAATTGTAATATATTGTTTGTATGGCCGCTATTAAGACTCGAATCTCGTGCTATGAGCGTTTTGAACGGGACTTCGCACAGGCGCTTTGCTGAGCAGAATTTTGGCCAATGTAAAGTTTTCTATTTAACGTTAGTACTTACCACAATATCTGAGCGCAAAAGCAAGTGAAGTAACAATATTTATCCTTACAATATTTATTTACTTGGCACTGGGGTGATTTGAAAGGTGTGTGAGCTTCGCCTTATGTATTGACAGAGAAGTACGTAACATCTACTCACGGACAAACTTAAGTCACGAGGGAAACGTCTAAGTAACCTGGCATGAATCACTGCAAATAGAAATGAAACCTAAACACATGACTAACACATTTGAAGCCTTACACGCCACGAAATGCTCGTCGTTACACGCCACGAAATACTCGTTATTTTACGAAAGAGCCCGTATGCGCACAAAATAAACCGTACTTCCTAAGCGTGAGATACTAAATCGCACATATGTATATGCACTGCATATCTGTTTGACATAAGAAAATATGACAATTACATATAAAGTTCGGAATTTTAAACTCAAGATGCGACACGTAACCAGAGAAGGGAAGTAATATTTCATGTTGTAGCCTAAACATGTTCATTGCATAAAATATATCAAAATGTGTTCACCAAACGTCTCATATACTCCTAATTAACATAAAATACACTCAAAGCTATGACAAATATAAACTTTAAAACGAATTGAACACCGCCAAATTCCGTCTGGTTTACGGATAGTCGACGCAGTACCTTTTCAATACTACACGGCGCTGCTTACACAAGAACAGTGATAAACACCTGGGATAGGGATAGTCATCTTTCGACGTAGCACAATTCGAGACAATAGGTTGATGCGATTCTGAGCCAGTTTTCGCTTTGTCCAAATTGCAGTCAGTTCAGTGTCAAAGTCTATGGCGCGTCGTCTGATCACACAGCGCGCACTCACAGGGGGACAAGGATGAACGCACTGTTGAAACGGTCCGGCCTTTTCACGGTCCCACCATTTAGCTCTGTCTATTCTGGGGTTTGGTAAACTCTTTCTAGGACCACATCACCTCCCCCTTTCCCCATTGCTTTGCTCCACACATGAGAAGATCGGATGCCTTTCGATGGGGTTACCTTCTCCCACTCCTTCCTTTTAAGCTCCCGATAACGGGACAGCTCCTCTTGGTCGATGAAGAGAAGCGTTATCCCCTTGATTTTCTGGCCGAGAGCTTCAACGAACGTACGCGCGTTAGTTATGGAGTTCAGCTCAGTTGTTTTCAAGTTATGCAGTGACGCATGATGCTTCAGCACACCACCCACTCCATCGCACGCGCTTTTGCCGTGCCCTGACGCCGAGTATATCCACCTGCTGACAACAAACTTCTTCTGAAATTTGTGTAATTGGTGCCGATTTTTGAAATGGCTTGGAGCGCCGTCCTAAACATAGATTAGCTCCAAAAAAATGGGCAAGAGTTCCTCGAGCCTGTCTTCAATCATTGTGAGCGCAAAGAACGCGTGTGCAGAATCATGACAGGTATCGTCACTCACGACGCCGAAACTTGGTGTTCCTTTCGTGGTCGTCGCAACGCAGGTGAAGAGTGTCACCATCTTGGTTTTCCAGTGGTATCCCTGCACTGCACGTTGGAGCACAATACTCCAGTTTTCGGCGAAATCAAAGTGAAGGACTACGACACGTGGCTTCACATTTGCTTTTTCAAGCCATATTGCTCTCTGTTGTGCGCGCCGAATATAATAGTGGAGTATGTATTGCTTTGTCCACTTGTTGAGTTCGTTAAGAAAAGCAGTGGCCTCCAAATTTTTTTTCACCAACTCGCCACCAGATTCCCACAGTGCCAACTCCAGTTCATCTTCAGCGCTCATCCCAAGCATCTCGAGGGATATGTCCTTCCGGTTCGAACAGGCTTCACACCTCAGCAAGAAGCAGTTTTGGGAAGGATTTTCACAAAGAAAAATTTTCTGGACGTCTTCAAAGGTCATGGTCTTCCCCGCTGCATTTGACAGAGATGTCAGACAGAGTATGAAGTTGGTGCAGCATACACACACACACTCTTCATGTACAGGGTGTTTCTTAACCCACTTGGGCCGAAGAGAATAAAATTTTGTTAGGCCCATTTTTGACTCGGGATTGGCCGCCTTGAATTCTTTGTAGGTTTCCCTAATAGATCTCGTCATAAATCGCTTCGTGACGAAGACTTCCTAACCATCAATAAAAAGCCTTACGACATCCTTCTTGTTCGGGCTTTGTCTTGAGCAGTCTTTCGCATCTGATGTGTAGTAAGTCAACGCAAGAGCGACATCGTTTTCGTTGAGAGCATGTCCTTGGTATGGGTCAGGTGATGCCCAGACCCCCATTTTTTTTCAGCTTCCTTGATTGGTCCAAAGCATGCTTCGTCACTTCAGGAATTGCTTTCAGGATATCTTTCTTTTTGAGGTTAGATGGAAAGAGAGTTAAGAGGCGGTAGCGTTCTAGCTGCGACGCGCTCTTGACGTAGGCTGCTCGTAAATTGCTGACCCAGTCGGAGCACGAGGAGCATGGATCTTCTTTGTCTGTGCCCGTAGGTTCTCCGTACACGTCACTTAGTTTACGACCAATTTTCTTTTTGAAGTCCGCGGTTATCTCAGATTTTTTTCGCTTAAAATAGCCGGTACGACTTCGTGGGGTCACGCTAGAGGGGAGTTTAAGTGGTGTCACACTTACTTCGGCAGCATCAATTGCTTCAGACACTCCTTGGACCAGGGCTTCCTCGTCAACGAATGATCTGTCCGCTGGTTTCAGGGATGATGACGATGAGCTTGATGACAACGTTTCCTGTCCTTGCTTATGTTCTTCAATCTGACCCAAGAACATTGTGTAGCAGTTATTGCACAGAACATCTCCAGGGCTTACGCGCTGGGCGTCCTCAGCCGGTAGAAATTACTTAAGAAAACTTAGGTTTAGCTCCGAGACTTGACGAAAATGGCGTCCGTAAAACACTCTTTTCTCGTGTCCCCTTGAATAGTCGGCGCACACTTTCCGGTCTGAACTGAATAATGTATTAGCCATGGCAGTAACGAACACTTCTGGCTTTCTGAAAGCAGGAGCAGTTTTAAGTTCATCCAGCTCAGACAGCACGGAGGTAGAATGTGTACCAGCTTTCCGCCGTGGCTTAGGAATTCAAGTAAAGAGCCAGAAAGGGACCGAGAAGGCTATTATCAGTTAGACGACGTGCGAAGATTCGGCTTCCTTTGGGTCCCCAATCTTCCCGTCGATCCATACATCCATACATTCGCTCTCCGCCTCGCGCGTAATCTGAGTGCCACGCAGCAGCGGCGTCTCTTTTAGTGCCCGCGGATTAGTGACACGGTTGTGTTAGAAGGACGAGGAGGGGAGCTTGGAGAGACAGAGGGGGGCTTGCGACGTAAACTCTAAAGGCGCGTTCACACTCTTGCAGCCGAGTACGACCGAGAAAGACTTCTTGGGACCGGATGCGCTGAGCGGAGCTGGTCCTAAGAGATCGCAAGAGGCTTAAAAACCGGTTTGGTCTCTCTCGGTCGCACTCGGTTGCAAGAGTGTATACGGGCCTTAAAGGCCCGTTCACACTCTTGCGACCTCTTAAACCTGGGTTCCTTAAAACTTCTTAAACCAGAGAACACACTGGCACCATCTATTGGGAAGCAGTGTAAATTCGGCGGTCCGGCATATTTTTTTTTATTTCTCGCGCATTATCCTTTCTTTCTTGGCTCGAAAAACTTTTGTCGATATTATAAAGGAGCCTTCCTATGGGTATTACGAACATTTGACCTCGGAAATCCCGCAAAACCTTCGCTCTTGTGAAATGCAGTTCCAGGGTCACCGCATAGATGGCGCCACAATGCCAGTGTGTTCCCTCATTCTAAAAACATTTAAGAAGTTTTAAGAGATCTCGTCTCTCTCAGTCGTACTCGGTCGCAAGAGTGTGAACGGGCCTTAACCTCGAAACGCCTGTTCTCCCGACAATCAGGGTTTCCGTGTCGGTCGCATCCAAAGCCATAATCCTTAGAGGCTCCAGGACCCCGACGAAAATAGAAGCGGTAGCCCCGTGATGTTCAAGATAAAGTATTCTATACACGCCACCTGACTGGGGTGGCATCTGGAAAATTTCGGAGCCGAAAGCAAAAGGCCTCAGAGGACTTCTCTAACGATCTGCATTCCCCCGTATTGGGAGAAAAAGATGCGCTCGCACTTGTGAATACGGACTTCTAAGTAACTTTTTTTTAAGAGCACTACTCAAAATTTTTTTTTAATGTTTATGGTTGTATATTAGGTAACTGCTAACGATAAATAGAAAACCCTAATAGGCCAAAATTCTGCTCAGCAGAGCGCCTGTGCGAAGTCCCGTTCAAAAAGCTCATAGCACGAGATTCGAGTCTTAATAGTGGCCATACAAACAATATATTACAATTTCTGTTGGTAGTTCCTGATAGACTACTATATTAACTAACTGTGAATAAAAAATGAAAAAAATAAAAAGTGGGGTTTTTTAGAAAATCGACTCCAAACTTGCTAGTTTTTCGAAATATTCGTTTTTCAGGCACATGTAACTCATTATATACTTGTGGCAAAATATTGAAATTATACTCAAAAGAAAGAGCATAATTGGTGCTTTACGGTGATATAAAAACAATAAAAATATGTTGATTAGGTCGCACAGCACAGCTTGCTGAACTTCGTCAAATATTGTCACAGAGAGGCGGTTTGGCAAATAAAAAAAAAATCATTAAGAATGTTATGACCTAGACGCTCAATTAGCATGAAAACGCCTATGTCTAGAGTGTTCCCAAAAAGTTATATTGATGTAGCGTAAAAAGTAGGGAAAAGGAATGGAGTGAAATATAGCACCTCCGATAGGCTGGAAAAACATCAATTTCCAACTTGACCGCTTCAACGGTCCATAACTTGAGAACAAAAAATCCGACGAAATACCCGTTTGCGTCTTCTTTTATTATAGTAATTGCCCCAAAAGATATATTTTTTTCGTCAAAATTAAAAATTCGACCCTAAATCCGTGCCTGAGTTGAGATGAAATCACCCATATATATATTTAAGAGCGGTCCCCGCTCGAAACGTCGTAATAAACTTTGAATTAGTAACTCCGACAGTACGCATCTTTGACTTATTAACCTTTCCCGGTCCATTGTTTTTATATTTACCTCACTTTACCTATATATATATATATATATATATATATATATATATATAAACATTCCAGTTGTTTAAATGAGACCATGATGTTACTAGAAACAGCATCTAGAAAGTATGACCAATCAAATGCCTGCCTTATATTGACTGATCCCTCCCTCTGTAAATGAGTATGCAGATAGCATGATCATAATATTCTACCCCAGACAATTGACTGGTCCAACAGTGCATAGCTTCCACCACGCTGCCAGCTTAGCGGTGAATGGAGTATAGTTCGGTTCTCAGACACAAAGTGCTGCCGTTACTTCTCAAAAAATGCAAATGTTGACATAACAAAACCCTGTAGCAGCACAATAACTGTTTTTCTTGCTCTTAGGGTGCAGTAAATGAGGTATCAACGTGATCCCGAGCCATTGCTCAACACACAAGATTAAAAAAAAACATGGCATATTCATGAATAGAAAGTTGGGCTCTGATTGGCTCACTATGGGGAGAAAACATGAGGTGTTGACCAATATGATTACTGCATTTTCCCTCATCTACATAAGGATAGGAAGTCTGTCACCTGGATCCTAAGTTCCCGGGTTCAATCCCCTCCCTTGCTCTTTCAATCTGGATCAGCATCGTACTGGCGTGCGGTCGTGTATCACTACTGCATGGTGCACATTAAAGACCCCCAGGCTAGCGGCTACTGCACTGGCTAGATTCCTCATCTATAGGGGGTATTCACTGGACGCCATATTTGAGATAACTTCTCACAGCGCATGCTCGGGAGGAGTTTCCCGTCAGCTCTTGGGCAATCACAAGAGAAGAAGGGAAAGAGAAACTCACTTCTCACCGGGACTTTCCTTTGTATGTCCCAGGCTTCCCCAGACATCGCTATTCTCCCTCTAGAAGATTATAGAAGATTAACTTTCACTTGAAATTCTTACAAAAGCAGCTTTCCCCTCTCTCTCTTCCCCCGCAGTTCGAAAGCAGCAGTGAGCTCAGCTATGACCGCCAGTGAATACAACCTATAGGGTGCCTCAAGTGAACCTTCCGCTTAGAACTAAACAGAAAAAGCGGTGCGTGCATATAGAAAGCTTAAAGGCATAGGTACCTTTCTGTAAGAAATCAGAGCAAAACACTTGCCAAAGTCCACATTAGGTGCGTTCGCAGACCAGACCAAGTTACTGGCGCTACTAAATTGTGGCGCCATCTCCCGATAGGTGCAGAGAACAAACAAGAGAGCATGTCATCTGCTTGCTGCACGTATCAGCAGATGGCACCACAAGTTAATAGCATAGGTTAGAGAGCCTAGATTGTATAGAGGGTTAGACTCAAACCGTGGGGAGCATTTGCAATCTAATGTCAGACGCGTTTTGCGGAGATTGGTCTGCTAATGCACTGCATTGTCACACGGCAAGGAGGAAAGCGGGCAGAATGGCCACGACGCTTGCAGACAACCAACGTGCCTGTCACCTCCCCTCAGCTTGTATAGCAAATGCGGCCCATAAACCACATGACCCCAATCAAGCGGTTGGAAACTTCGTAATAAATGCTCTCTAGCGTCGGTAATTCGGTGATCTGCAAACGAGCCTAACGTGAACTTCGGCAAGTTTTTTGTGCTCATTTTTTACAGAAAGAGACCTACGCCTTGACATTTCACACGGTAACTCACCTGCTCAATGCACATTGGGTGAAAGATTAAGCTTTCTATCTGTAAACGCTGATTTCTCCAGCTCATTTTTCAGCGAAAGGTCTGCTTGAGACACCCTATACAGCTGAGAGACAAGTCACCCATTGAGGCTGGGTGAAAGCTCGCCCGCGTACTTTCCCTCCTTGTTAATTTCCGGTTGTCTAAACATACATACAACATACTTACTTTATTTCTGCCTTCACAACCTTGTACTAATGTCAAATCAAGCTTCCTAGCTCAACATACCGCATGCAATACGAGGACTCAGGATCGCGGGTGACTGTTGGCAGGCATCTCTTCTGGCCTAAAAGTTTGAAGACTACAAAGCGCCGAGGATGTTTCAGAGCGGATCTCCTGAGCTCGTCATACGCTAAAACATCGATTCGGTCAAATGACCGCTGTTCACTAAATCGTCATTCGCTCAGGTGATGGTCCCCATTACCAGGGTTCTCGTTCACTCTAAATGTCCGACCAGCGAGGCAAGCTTCGTTTTACACGTAACGAGACAGAAAATCTCGTGTGCTTGCGAGACGTAAATTTAAGCTGACGATCGACAGAGAGGCTGGAAAGGGGGGATTCCACAATGCTGTCTCCTCGAACAGCAAAAGTTAAAAGAGGTATGAAACGGCATGCTAGTAACGATACTTGAGATGCCTCAAGCAAAGGCGAGCACAGTCATTGCTCGAGAGAACAAGGGATTGAGGAGGCAACACTCAACGGTCGTATTTAGATGCTTTGTCCCAGATACAACAAAATGAGAGAAAGGAGAGCTTCCTTTCGAACGTCTGCGACCGGCAAGGCAGGCAACGAGGACAGCATACTTACGGATCGGGTTGACTGCGTTAGTTTTGCATCGCTCTTTTCTCTGTCTACAAAAAAACTGCGAGGCTTCAGTTTTGCGGTACTTACTTTACGGTACGGTGCTCAACAAAACTCAGAAAGAGAGAAAAAAAAAACCCTTTCAGGACACTGTCTATCCAACGCTCATATTGGTCGTGGAACTACGCAGGATGAGACCAAAAGTGGACGAGTGAGCACGTCGCCCGAAGCTCGAAGAAACCCGTCGTCACCAGCACGAAAACAACGAAAAGCAACAAAAAATCACACAATACCAGTTTTGGATATGGATATGGCTTGATATAATACTTTAGAATCTTGCTTGGCTTACGGATTGGTTGCTCTATGTTTGTCTACGGCTACAGCTACGACAACCACTTTTCCGTTTCCGTTATAGTGGCGGCGCAGCTTTGGTTTTGATTTGATTTTCCCCTCGGAGCTCTGTCAGAAAACAAACTTGCGTATAATCGGGCATATTTACCACGGAACTCGATAATATGTTTGAAAACTGTATAGGCTTTCATTGATTTCTTTCTGTGCTTTCTAGATTATGATGTTAGAGCGCATAAATCGCCAGTCCAGTGAAAGGTATGGTTCGAGTTTCTCCTTTCATTGTATTGTAATTGTTTTTACACCCGCTGCAACCTAGTATAAATACCTCGTTTACGCAAAACGAAGCTTATAGGCGCCGGAAATAACACAGCGACAAGCTTTATTCCCGTCTCCAATTTACGATTCAATCCGTGTTTCAGGGAAACCACCGCAGTTCCTTTCTCGGTTCTGCGGAGAGACAACCGTTGTCCCACATCAACAAGAATCGTCGTCATGCCATCGCTAATAAGATAGTTGGCGTTTACGCCTGCTGCACCAATGCGACTACTTGGCATCACCGTGTGGGCTTTCGTCAGCATCACCTTTGTTGGAGTGCTCGCCTACTGCCTGCTACTGTGGAGCCAGTACTGGAGGTGGGCTTCACGGCACAGCTCCGGAGCGTTGGAGGTAGCCACCGTTCGCGGTCACTTGCCGGCGCCTGCAGCGGCGCTGGCTGTGCTCAATTCCAACGGATCGCTCGTTGGAGGCGTGCTTCAAATCCACAGGATGGCTCCTCTCCCAAAAGACAAGCTGCTCGCCAAGGTATAACGCGCCCTCTTTTAGCGAGTTGTGTTGTTTGTTTGTTTAAATAGCGAGCCCCAATGGGCGTCGTGTGTCCTCGCTGCACATGAGACATTTAAGGCCGGTTCAGTCACTTGCGTTTTAGTGCGTTTGACTGCGTTGCGGCGAGAACCGAAAGCGAGTCACCGGCACATCTGTGTTTCGTACGAAGCGTGGAATCCAATTCAAGGAATCATCTTGGCACGCGACATAAGCAGCAGGGATCTCCTGGTTTCCCGCTGCCGCAACGCAGTCAAACGCAGTCAAACGCAACTGTCTGAACCAGACTTTAGACAGTGCAGCACCACTGCTAGCCAGGGATATAGGACAATGTTGTAAGTGTGTGCTTGTCTGTCGTCCACGTGCTTCCCTCCTCTTTCCCTGTCTTTTTGTGCGCAATTTTAACCATGTTTACTCAACCGCATGGGCGTACCAACCCGTGTGTGTGTGTGTGTGTGGGGGGGGGGGGGGGGGGGGGGGGGCATGTTTTAGAAAGCGAGACCTCATTTTTCTTCGGATGACAGCAGTCGAGACGCTCTTCCCTACCGGGAGTCTAAAACACTAGATAGTTTTAGTGGATTGTTAGGACAACTCCGGTAACGATACCCGATACTCTGTCGACGCTTTTGCGCATGCACCGTGTCGTTATCGGGTATCTTAATTAGGGAACCGTTTTCGCACATACGATACGACACAATGGTCTCTCCGGTACGAACTGCGCATGTGCGAGACTTCTGCTGTAGCGCATGCGCAGTTCGTACCGGAGGGTGTGCGGATGTGCGAAAACGGTTTTTTAAACTCTCTCCTGACTCCACGATGGACTCCCGTTCCAGGTGGAAGCTTACCGGGTGCAGCTGGTGCGTCAGCTGCGTCGCGCCCAGTGGGATAGCAACAGGCCGGTCGGGGCCGGAGGTAGGGACCCCCAGGAGTACCGCTACAACGTCCGCTCCAGGGGCCCCAAGATGCGCAAGTTTGCGGCCCCGTCGGAGCTGCTCGACAGAGCTCGTCGGCTACGGCTACGGATGATCACCAGGTTGGCTTGCTCCTTTTCAAACGTTAGACAAAAAAAAAAAAAAAAAAAAAGAGAGGGGGAATTTTTTTTTTTTTTTTTTTTGTGAATGGCGGCGGAAGCCGAGGTACTACGTCACGCAGCTGCGGTGGCGCTGTCAACGGCACTGCGCATGCGCAGACGCTTCGCGTCACACGAATTCGGTTTGTGCGCACGCGCAGTGCCTACACCTAGTGTGGGCAAACACGGGGTTGTTTGTAAACAGCGTGTCGGTCTATACACGCAATCCTACTGCACACTGACCGTGACGTCATGTACGTGCCATGACATCGCGACCTGTGGTGTCATGTGGCGTTACAGTGTCACAGGACGTCAAGGTTTCGCGTGTCGCCTGGACGTCACGTTACGCCACAGCACGGTGTCAAAGTTAGCGGACAAATTCTACCGCTAAATTTAGCGGATAAATTTCACAGCCAGAACCCACACGAACCGCACGTGGGCCGAGATCCCCTGACAGATCTCGCCAATATCGGCTCTTGCCGAAAAAAAAAAAAAAAAAAGAAGGAAAAGAAAGCAACACCAACATTACTCGCACGTCTTCTTCGCCGCATAGCGCACTGAGATTGGTGTTGCCATGCTCAGAAACAATGCGCATTAAAAAAAAAAAAGTTTTTGTTGTGCTATATTTATGCGTTGCGCCAAGTAGTTCTTGCAAGATTTGCTTGTCAAAGAATAATAACAACAATAAAACTAGACTATTTGGCTTTTGAAAAGTGTATACGGCTTGATAAAATAACAAAGCTAATCCAAGATGCATCTAAAGTTCCTCGATGCACCTACAGATATATTGATTCAGCCGGACTTGTTTTACTACGGTTCTTAAGGCCGTAATGGTGGATTTTCTACGTCACTTATTGGAAGCCAGCGTGGTGCACTATAATTGGCCACGAGTCAGCGTTCGGCTGCGACTCGTGTCAGTGAAAACGCACGAGTCGCGCAGCCAAACTCGGGTTAGACCGTGTGTCTAATCTCACCTCGTTTTGGAGTAGCCGGCGCCATTTCAAGGCTGCCAAATTCTCCATAGCACCATTTATTTTCTTCTTCTTCTTCTTCAGCACTGTATGCTTCGTTTCACCTCTTCCGCCTGCATAAATTTTGCTTATATATATTTATGAACTTATATTGCCAAAGTGTTTCCGATGTTCTGTTTCTTTTTTCTTTTTTTTTGCACTTTCCCTCGTGTAACAGAGGCGGAGCGGAAGTTCGTCTGCTTCTTTTGTAGGGGTTGTGGGGACGTCAAACGCCGAGCTTCCTAGGAATGTCCTTGAGGGCAATGAACTTGAACCTTAAGTTCGGACGCAGCCGACGGTAGGAGCTGATATAGTACCAAATAGACAGCATAAAAAAAACAAAAAAAAAACACCATCATTGGTGTTCGTCATGTTTTTGTACGTCTTCTGTCATCCCTGAACCAATCATATATACACAGAAAAGGCCCAATGACTTGCGCTTTTAATGCTGCTTGATTGGTCCCATTACTTGCTCTCTCTGTTCCGTGAGGTATTGTCAAGGAAACATGTTCGCCTCGTAACCGGCAAGGAGGTAAAGAGTAGAGATCAACGTGTCCAGCTTGTACGCTGTAAAGATATGTCGGTCACGGCGGATTTACTAGAAAATTAACGGATTTGTGGAATTCCTGATCTTGTAGTCAGTCTAACGGAATGACGTAAGCTTACTGTGACAACAAACGCACGGTCAAAAGTGATCCACCGTGTCAAAACTTTTGGCTCAAGGTTGGACGTCTCGGCACATCACTTCTAGAGAAAATACGATAAATGAGTGATCAAGTTAACGGTGAAAAGAAAGGGATTGCAGCTGGCAAAAGATAAAATGCTTCACAGTAACGCACAAAAAAAAATGTTTTGTGTGTGTGTATGTCTGTGTGTGTGTGTGTGATCTACGTCCAATTGCGTACAAAACCTTCCTGGTCGTCTGTCTCTATTGGCATTGACGCGGGCTAGAGAAAATCAACGCAGAAAGAAACAGAAGTCCACAAGCGAAGGGCATATAGACGCTTTACACACTCGCCAGAATACAGCCGCCATTGCTGACCTTCTCTTGTTTTACCGAGATACCGAGGCACTGAAATTGGTGCGGACGAGTCTCCACAAAAGCCAATGCTGGGGAGGAGGACAGAATAAAATCTAAGGTGGCAATAAGCTAGCCTGCTATGGTAATAATGAAGTGAAGTAAACGTAATTAGGGGAAACAAAAACTGAAGGTCAGTTATGGCGGTGCCCATGCACAGCTGCTGCAAAGCGTCTATATATATGGGTCCGTCCGAAAGGAAACAGGAAACAATGGCATTACACTTTGTTTCTTTTCCTGTGCGCGCACTTTTTTGTCCCTTTCAGATTCGCTTCCCGTGTCTAACAAAATAAAACGTCAGCGTGCCTATCCAATTGAGACGGTTGCCCTCTCGTAATTCCTCCGGTAATACTCATCCTGAGTCAACGCCTGGGCTAGGAATCTCCGACCACCCGCCAACAATGGCGGGGTGTTCTAGACCGCGCGAAAAAACTCCAGGACAGGAGCAAAATATGCAATTGCAGGAATGCCCTGCCCATTTACTTACTTTCGTAACAGGGATTTATTGAGGATTCTCGCTCTGGGGGATATAAATATTTTTTTTTTTCTTAGACACCCCACTTCTTGAACTACTAAAAGCCCAGTTATTGACTTTTTTTTTTTTTTTTTTTCTGCCTACTGTCCAGTTCCAAACTCTCAAGTTGGGTGAAACTTCTGTTTCGCATGGCCACACCAGACAGACATAGCGAAAGGTTATGTGCGTGCAGAGTTCTTCCTGTGGCCACGTCTACGATACATCTATACTTCGTTCCACCTTCAGTCCGAGCGCAGTGGACGCTACGAGCTATCCCAGCCGATCCAGCGCCGGGAGAAAATCGCGTGACCTGGCGGTTGGGCATAAGGACACAGGGAGCTCAAGGTCACATGGAACTCTCTCTCAACGCTGGATTGGCTGGGATGGCTCCTAGCGTCCGCTGCGCTCGGAGTGAAGGTGAAACGGAGTATAGGAAGGATTTGCGCGACTGTGTGCTCGCTGAGCCGGCTCTTTCCCACTCCCAGGGACACGGAGCCTTTTAAGCGCATGGGCTACAGTCGCTACTTTCCGACTACGAACCTGTACGAGAGCTGCTACAACAGCTGTGCCCTTGTATCCAGCGCGGGCTCCCTCCTGGGCTCGCGGCTCGGCAATGAAATCGGCAAGTCATCGCCTCACCGGATTCCATTCTGTCGCGACTTTGTTGGGGTCTTAGGGTGCACAGTGTTCTGTTGCCCCGATGGTCTCCTCATTGCCAACCTACACCGTAAGTTTTGGGCGACAAATGAAAGTTTTTAGAGAAACGCTTTTGGTAGTCCCGTACCGCTGTGGAGTGGACGCACGCATTCTTCAAAGCATGCTGCGAACTGGAAGCGCAAGTTCCCGGTACCAGTATCGTTCTATGCTTTGTCTGGCCTTACAACCTACCCGTGGACACGAGTGAAGGTTGTTGGGGCTAGGGGCCATAGAGTTATTACAATAAACGCTAGAGGCTCAGCTGGCGCTAGTATGCTGTTGCATTTTGAAGCAGACAACAAGCAGTCAGAAATTGACTTCCGGTAATGCATTTTTATGGGAAAAAGCGAGTGCATTTTCTCTCTGCGCTCGATTATAAGAGCAAATATCACGAATAATTTGTGCGTACTAGGCACATTGTAACAGTTCTCAATAACTCAGACGAAATAATTGGTCAGTTACAGTATTTTTATTTGAAATTCGTGGTATGAAAAACGGTGTTAAAACCGCTTCGTAAGTGTATTTATGTGCACTGTCGGACACTGTTAGCGCGAACACGGCGTCGACGTTTTCCAACATGGGGGTATGCGTGCCAAACGAACGAAGGACATGTGGAAAACCAAGAGAGACGGCAAGAACTACGCAGTAACACTGGATAAGTAACTCCTTGTGCACGCAGACGATCAAAATAAATTGAAAGCCACGTAATATAGTCAGATTTGCAATAAATAAGTACTGCTTTATTCTTCCTGCTCATCGAATATGTGCGAAGATGCTTGTTCTGGGTTCAAATCATCACCCGCACGCTCCAAATCTTTGCAAATAGGGTGAGCTAGAGAGCATGTGACCGATAAAAACTGCCCGACATAGAAAATAATAAAAAAGACACCTTTCGTAGCTCACGTGCTTTATTTTTTGCGTTCGAATGTTTCTTTAACCGATCGTAAAGGCGCACGACGGAGTCATTTTCATCCAATGAGAGGACTGGCATATTAGCAATATATAAGCACCACCGAAATGCTAGCAAACCTTAAACACACTCTACATTTTTTTTTTTTTTTATCGTTAGTTTGCTTAGAATCGTCGCTCGTTTTCACATACCTTCCTTGAAACAGAGGTTTGGACCTGAAATAGAGCGAAGTTTAACATCGTTCAGTGGTAGATAAAAATGCCTTGACTAAAGCAATTACACTTTCACAATACCAATAAAAGTGCATACTATCCGGTACAACCGAGATGACAAACGTTATTCATCTTATTTTCCGGCAAAGAGACATAATTCATGCGCGTTTTCGCATAGGAATACACAGGGAGGCTGGAAATGTAGACTGCATGCTGTCTGCTTCAATTTGCAACCGGAAGTCCCGTAAACACTAGCGCCAGCTGAGCCTCTAGCGTTTACTGTAATAACACTATGCTAGGGCCAGCTTTGATTGGTGCTTACCATACAAACTTGTTAATTGGTCGATTAACCTACCGATTAATCGATTAATGCTTTAATCGCGATTAAGTTTTTTAACCGGTTAATCCGCAACATTTTGACGAACCAAAAGAAAGTAAAAAATAAACGCTTTTACCACGCAGACGTGGACGAGAACACTTGTATAAAGTGCAAACTTTAGGTGAAATTTTGGTCTAAAGTAAGCTGCAGGGGCGAGATTTCTAACTCCAAAGAAGTGCGGAAGGTTACACGTATTTCAATCAGGAGACAGCTTACACCAAGCCTGAAGGCAATGAGGTACTATGAAAAATCAAACTTTAGAGCCTGAGCGATACGTGTAGAGGCTTTAGCGTTGATGCACCCTTGCCTTTCAATGCGCTCGAGGCTAGTGTAACAACATGTAGCGCTGTTTCAGTGTTCATCAGCATGCCTTGTGCGTACATTCACCATGTTTTTATACAATGTCACACTCCACCCTCTGCATATTTTGCATTTTATGTTGCACACCAGTACACTCGGTGTCAGCTTGAGAGTTCAGGGGAAGCTCCTCCAACACCTTTCCACTTTAGCACAGCGAACACTGGAGAGGAGGTCGCCTCTCCAGCGTTTGCTCTGCTAAATTGTGAGCGGGCCTTAATGCTTCGAGTGAATTTTGAACCTTGGCATAACCTTTGCTATGTATTAGGCGTTAGACTCCGGTACCAGTCCTACTTTGGGTTTACCAAACTCAATATGCGTACACGCACAAAAAAACGACCTAAAGTCATTTGTTTTGTTTTCCAGTCTCATGGCTTTGCTTAAAATACACACCCTAGTCACCTAAATGAGACACCTAGCCAAAAGGAAGTGGTTTATTTATTTATTTAGGTAATTAACTCCTCAACCTATAATTGAATTTTGGAAACCCGCATCTATCACGTCATCGCGTTTCTTTTTTTTTTTTTTAATCTATAAATACTTAAACACGCGCACGAGCAAACGGCCGACCCGTCAAACAAATCTGACCACATTGAAATATGCGGAATTGGCCTCTGGAAATTTCAGAGTGCTAAGTGCGCACCGGTATGTATGGCTTAATGTTTGACTCGTCGGTTCTTTTATCGAGATTGCAACTCGCCATTAGCTCAGGACGATTTGCGCGTTTTGTTCTGTCTACATTTGCTGCAAACGTGAGTTTATAGTGTAGGCAGCTGCTCCCTTTGAACGGGAAGTAGTGCACCCAAAGTGCGTTCCACGCAAAGCTCGCGCAGGGAGAAACAAGTGATGTCAATATAGGATGTAAAAAAAAATACCGCACTGTATAGAATACCACACACGATTTAGTGCGTTGATGTACAGGTCTGGAAGGCGCCATCTGTTGGTTAAGAATCAAGCTAACGAAAGTTGTGGTTTCACGTGAAAACCACGCTCTCTCCGCCAAAATAATTACAAATCGCGCGTGCACATGTAAAATCGTAGCTGGACAAGCGCGCTCGCCACTTCACCGGAAAAAAAAAAAAAAAAAAAAAACACGGGCGCACAACGCACAAACATCGCGTGCGTATGAATGAGCGAGAGTGTATATACAGACGCGCGTTTGCTCATGGACTTATAGGCATGTGCGTATGCGTGCATGCATCGTCGAATGTGCGTGTACGCGTCGGTGCCTTTGTCTGTCTTCGAGTCTGCGTGCGTATGGAAGAGTGCGGAATGTATTTCTTCCATTAGTTTCGTTTACGAAAAAAAGCAACTACTCCATATCTCGGAGAAAACCGACGGTAAGTTATAATTTAGGCAGCAACGCGAGAAAGATCGCATCACTGCAGAACTACCGTGAGTTTATCGTTATTTGCACTTCCCCAGCTTTGCGACGTAAGCTGCAACGTAAGTTGCGACGTAAGATTGCCCAAACGGGCAATCATGTCGGCAAGACATCCAGATCACTTGACATTGTAAAGTAGACCGGCGGTGAACAGTTAAAAGTCCAGGACCCTGCAGTCCTGGATCAGCCATAACCGTTTACGCGGAAGATGCAGTCCTTGAGATCTTGCGTGCTTCGACCTTGAACGCAACCTTCAAGCTTTCGTCTTATTTTTCTGTCGCGCGTGATCAAATACCGCAAGGGATCAAATACCGCGCAGGGTCAGAGTGCCATCAGAGCCGAGTGCCATCAAGGTCCGTAGCGAGACACGTCGCGGTACTCTGAGCCGGAGGTCAAGGACCGCTGCTTCCAGAGACGGTTTCTATGCGTTTACGGGAATCGCATACAGGTATTTCTAAGGCAAAGTTTGACTACTGATGTGCCCCTGGCAACAGTAATTAAATTAGAGCGACCGAATAATTTCGTGGGGACGAACGTCTCTGAGCGGAACACTTCCAAGCGTCGAAATAAATTAACGTTTACACGATTCTAGTCAGTTAGTTCTGCGAGGAGTAAAGTTAACATTTAAAAGCTTATTACGTAGTTCGGGTCTTACTTTTATTGTCTTTTTGCAAAATGTTTCAGACGCCGAATTTTATGCTTTAACCTTTTTTTGCATAGTGGCCACTACGGTGGACATGGTTAATTAAATTTTTTCAAATAAAGTGCCAGGCCGCATCCACTTCAATGGACATATGCATTTTCGATTGCTACTCTTGGATGACACCACCATTACACTGGTGTTGACATATTCAGCATCCAAGATGGCATCTTCCACAAATTCCAGGTAAGGCACGTGCATCCTCGCAAAAACGTCGTAAACTGTTGCAAAAAATTATTACTCCTCTGTTAGACGTTTTTATGCCTTCGCGGAAATCTTGAGGTTTCACATGTATAAATATGAGTGTCCAATAAGTCTTCATTGTTCAGTAAGTGATCTATTTGTGGCTTATCCACTCTGGTGGACACCATGAACAGGAGCATTGCGGGCCATATACTGTACACAAATTGTTTTTTGGTCAGCAGCGTTGTAAATATACTGGAGTGGTCCAATTTTCTGTTGTAGTGAATAAGGCGCCATGATTCTACATATTGCAAGAAAGAAAAATACTATGTTTTGTTCTTTCTTGTTTTACGGGCAAACGATCTGCTGCCAAATCGCCCTGGAGGGGAGAAGACATTGATGCTTTATTGCATTATATTCCACTATCTGACTCAGAAATCTATGTCCTACTTAAAGATGGTTTGCCGTTAGGAAGTGAGGATGATCTTTTAGACAGCGAGCATGATGACATCGATTATGCCATAGAGGATGATCAAGGCAGGTGTGAAGAGAGCTCGGAAGATGCCAGCCAAAGGGATGACAGTGATGGAGGATCACGACACGGAAACCCAAGCTCCGCCAACAAGAAAAAGACGTCGAGTTTAAAAAGAAAAACCCAAGTTATTGTCATGGGACGAAAGGGATCTTGAGCCCCCAGTGCATGCTGTATACTTTAGTTGACGTTCTGGAATTAATAAACCACATTCCTGAAAGCTAAGAAAAATCCTGGGTTAAACTCAGTACTAGTGGTTGCAAAAACGCAAAATTTTATGATTTGCGTGGACGTTCTTGAAGTGTGCAACAATAGATTAATTAAAACAAAAGCTGGGAATGAACAGCAAGACCAAAGAAATCGATGATGCAATGAATTAAATCGTATCATCACGGAATACCAAAAGCGCTGACGGCAAGGCGAACATGCGCCGGAATGCCTTGCTCGTTCTCCAGTTTAGTCGACACGACATGTCGCCTGTGAAGCCATTTCAATGCGTTAACTATATTGTGCTACATTAGAGAGTTATAAAATAGGGGGTCCCAAAACTTTGGGTCCCTCAAGCTGTTTGGGTGACCCAAAGCGTAGGAGCCGGCCCCTATTCTAAAATTCCCTATTGACAAGACTAGTGAGACTATCACCGTGCCGCACCTACCTTTGACAGGTTGGAGCATGGGGAAGCTACGCTATCCCTGACAACACGCAGAATAGTTGACGCCGAGTATAGTTAGAGTTTCCGGACGAATCTCTAGCAGGGCGTCTCTCGCACTCTCCGGCAGATGCTCACCAGGCCGTGCTGCGCTTCAACGACGCCCCGACGCAGGGCTTCGAGCAGGACGTGGGCAGCCGCACGACGGTGCGCCTGCTCAACTCGCAGCTGCTGTCCCGGCCAGAGTTCGACTTCTTCAACTCGCCGATGTTTCGGAACCTTACCCTCATCGCCTGGGACCCTTCCCGCCAGGGACAGTCGTTGGAACAGGTGAACAATCTACAGGACTATAGGTCACGTCAATGAGCGTCACGCAGGTATAACTTTATGAAGGTCGCAGGAGATCTCGCGTCCTGACCACAGTTCATCCCAGGTGACTTCAACCCTGGACAGTTCATGCCGGTCATTTTATACCAAAAGACATAGTAGTCCAGTATGTTTTATCTAAAGAAAACTTTTATCGTAAGGACGCTTTGGGTCGGAAGGGGTCGAGGAGGCTTCGTGCTTTCCATGCGATCCCCACTTTTTATTCAAATTACTTTTTACTTCGAAAGTGGGTCCAACGGGTCATGCAGATTTCTAGTCTGACAGATTGCTTCATAGAGTCGATAATAAATACGAAGGTGAACGAAAAGAAAGTAGCTCTTTCAAGCTGCTCTATTGATCGCTGTTATAGGTCGTCCCAGGGCAATGTCCTATGGTTTCTTTCAGGACTGGAACTTGCCCTCACATTGAACTTTCCAGAGAAAAATGTAGAAGTGTTGACCATAGAGCTCCTGTGCCTTCCCAAGAAAAGAGACCTACACAAGACTTACCCCGATCTGCTATAGACATATTTGGCTATTGCGTGTCACTTCCAGTCTCTGCAAATATCTGATTACAGCCTTGCAGGGAACGAGTTGAGGTTGTTTGATTGACAAAACCTGAATACTTTAAGATTTGTCGTTTTCAATAAAGCAGTTTCACCCATATCAAAAAGGGGAAACTTTTGGTAAATCTAAAATTATAAAAAAAGAAAAAAGTGGCAGCCAATTCGATCACTGCACCTCGCAATTCCAGCCCGCCGCTCGCCCTTACAAAAATTATCAATGAGTTTCAATTGCATTTCTAATTTTTTTGTAAGGGCGCCCTCTCGCGGACGAATGAAGAACCAGAGAAGCGTGGACGACGGCGGCGGCGCAGAAACGGTGGAAGGGACTGTCCGCCTTAAAGGCCCATTCCCACTCTTGCGACCGAGTGCGACCCAGTACGACCGAGAGAGACCAGACCGGTTTTTAAGCCTCTTGCGATCTCTTAGGACCAGCTCCGCTGTAGCGCATCCGGCCCTAATAACCGGTCTGGTCTCTTTCGGTCGTACTCGGTCGCAAGCGTGTGAACGGCGCTTAATGCGTGAAGCCCTTTTAACGGAAAACGTGAGCGCGTTTAAATAGAAATTTGTGTGCCCCGCCTTGCAACAGCGTTGCACGAAGGACCGGGATGTCTAATTTCATTAGGGGACTTTCCATATATCGCATACGCTGCGGATTTCTGGTCTTCTGCATGGCCGCCCCGCCAGCTCAATCTGTGCTCAACGTGACGGCAAACGCTCCAGCTAATAACGTAGAGCTCTAGACTACGGTCGAAAAGTCTATTATTTGCCATAAGTAGGAAAAAAATCGGCAAGCAACGGTATGTCGAGCAATACACATCGGGGTTGGGTTCGCGTTTTAAGGCCATCACAAGGAACATGACCATTTTTTTTTAAGCACTTTCAAAAGACAGAATACCCGTACTTGCTTTTAGGTAATTACAACGCAAATAAAGAAATGCTCGAAACATTTTAAGCGCGTCCTACCCAACCGTTCAAGACGAGAGCTTAGAACGGGCAGTTTTGGCGAAATGGGCCGCAACGTCGCAAGTTGCACGGTACAAACAATGTACGGTATATTGAAATATTCATTTTGATAGAGCAATAAATAAAACCCCTAAACACGCCGATTATCTTAATAGGCAGTTTTAGCATAGCGTTACCGTTGGCTACCGTAAGCACGGCAACGCTCCGGCGGGCGCTGAAAACTGTGCTTCAAAGGCGCAGCGCAAACTTCCGGTTGTAATGCTACACCGCACGCTAGCCTGCGGTAACAAGCTTCCTATCAATAACCATAGAGCAGTTTGATCACGCGTTGCAATACACTAAAACCGATACGGTGTGCAGCTAGTTGTGAGCCTGTGAAACGAAGACATCAATAATGTGAACGCTGCTCTTCCGAAGCTTGACAGTCACCGGGCGCGGCTCACTTTTTAGAGCACGAATGGCCAGGCAAATCTCAAACGCGATATCTTCCTCACCCTCAAAAATATTCTGCTACGAACAGTGACGTGGCCAGTGCCTAAAACGCGCTTGCCCACCACAAAGCTTCGCGAGTCGAGGTTTCTGCAACTTTCAAATATCAGCATGCTCGTTTTCCTGACGCCCCAGGGCCTTGAGGGTATGTAAATAAATAAATAAATAAACATCTCCGTTACGTGTAATATGATCCTGTCCAAACCGCTTCGCATTTGTAGACAAATAAATAATTCGTAGCGCGCTGACCAGCGTCAGCGAGCAGGCGCACGGGAAAGCCTGGAGAATCTATCCCCGTCTCTTCCGCCATCTTGGAACTATACCGCCCCGCCACCTATAGGGCGTTGGAGTGAGTTTGCTTCGAAAAAACAGTCCGAGTTGTTACCGTGTATCACGGAGGTTAGAACAACGATTCTTTTTTTATACGTGACAAGCTGCTTCTTACGCAAGCCTAAAAGCCTAACGGTGTTGTTGAATGAGAACAAGCGAGTACAATTGACGTTCGATCTCGGCAAGTTGGCACACCTGCACGCTCGCACCAGACGCGGGGAAGCCAAAAGACTAACTCTATGCGAGCCTGTTCAAATATTGTGCTGAAGTTCGAGGATATCTGTGTTACCAGTGCCATATGTATACGTTCAATGTAAAAAAAAAAAAAAAAAAAAAAAAGAGAATAAACTAAGCGAATAAAATGTACAAGATTCAGCGAATAGATTATTTTGCAATCCCGCCTTATACCCTGGTTACATGGCCACCTTTAAATGCAGTTAAGTGTGAGTCAGACTTAACTGCGGTTTAAGATGTCCGTCGCATGTCTGGTGTAACTATAGAGTATTATTACTCGAAAAGTCAAACTGTTCCATTATGTCACTCGTCGGAGGTTCTTCTATTTCGGCGACGGTAAGAGGCGGTCTTTGTACACGTCTGTAAGGTGATGCGTGTTCACTGGCAGCTGATTAAGAAATGCATCACGTGACTAACTAGGTTCGCGCGTCTTGCCTTGTGATTTCTTTTTTTTTTTCGGCGTTCTTCTCGGGAAATGGTCCAATCTCGTTGGCTACGGAATGATATTACGATGATCAAAATTGGCAACGTCCTGCCAAATTTCTTAAAAAGATGGTGAACCGAAATCTGGATTCCACAAAACACGGCGGCAAAAGCGTGCAACGGGATGCTACAAACACCAAAACACCACTCATACAGCGATATCTCAAATAAATGACCGTGTTTTTTTTTTTTTTTCTTTTTTAAGGAGGCGCATTTGACGGATGTGTTTACGTCTTGTTTCTCCGAGAAGGAAAGGGAACGGTCTCGCGTTTTCTCCGTCTCGCCGCCTTGAGGGGGCGAAGCGACGAGAGGAGGAAACGAGATATCTTGACGTCACGCGCCTCGTCGGTCTCGTTCAATCTCGACCTTTTTTTTTCTCCCCCAAAAAATACGGCCGTCGATTTGAGATATCGCCTTACGAGTAGTGTTGTAGGGATTGCAGAGTCCCGCCTACAGCTCCTGCATTGTTTTCTGAAATCCAAATTTCGGTTCACTATCCCTGTAAGGTATCAACAAGCATTGCGTAAATCAAATTTTCTTATTTTTTACGTCACCGGTTGCACTATCTCTCCACGGGGCGCGGTGCCGCCGGGGCTGAGATGCGCTCCGATAGCAAACCGAAACTTAAAAACCCGTCGATTTGTGCGGTTTTTGAGAAATCCATACAATGCTTCGCGTGCCTTCTATCGTTCTGCAATTTGTTGATTTAGTGTTTTTTCGGTGATGCTGAGCAATTTTCTAATTTAAACCATGCCCTTAAAGGGATACTTCAACGAAATTTGAAATATATCCGTCGTGTTCAAACAAAGGTTGAATATGAGCCACAATATCCGTAAATGACAATCACACGTTTGTATTTGGAGCCTGCTGTATTTTTTGTTATAAACGGCCCACTCTAGCAAGCGCTCGGAGAAGGCCCAGCTTAGAGCACGTGACATCCGACGCAATCGTGACGTAGGTCGTCTCGGGACGAGCGATGCTACGGCGAGGCTGACGTCGAGGGGATGGCCTAGTCGTTCCAGCCAGCGAAGCGGTTGCTTTTGTACGAATTTTGAGTGACAGGTTAATCTTTTATAATCTTGTAGGGGGACAATAGCTACTTCTGAAACACACAAAAGGGATTCTCGGAAGATGGGAGTTCCTCCTTCCCCTCTTCTCTCGTCGTGGCCGGAGGCGAGACACTCACCGTCACTAGCTGTAAAGGTTCCCAGACGGGCATTACAAACGAGGCGTTAGCAACATCCACCAGGTGCTCTTTGCTAATCGTTTAATTCGTTTTAAAATTCCCTTTCGTGGCTTTTTTAAATGGTATGTTCGATGTGATGCTGCTCTTTTGAACACATATAGACCAAAAAATGAGCGCCGAAATTTTCTAGCTTGGACGTGTTGCATGTTGCACCCTAACCTCGAAAACACCAGTCTTCCGTTGGAAAGCTCAAGAAAACTAATTCTAAAGCTAAATAAACGATATTTCAATGTGCACCTGGTGGATGCATGCGGAGCCTATTTGGGAGGTAATCTAGCAACGTTGTGGAATCTGCTACGTAGTCGTGACGTAGCAGATTCCTTCGGAGCAGCGCCGCTCTTTGGCATTTCAACATATGTAGGCTCCCTACTCTCCCCCTAGAAGATTAGCCCGTCCCTCAAAACTCGAACAAAAGTTGCTTTCCCCACCCCGTTCAGCCCTAAGCTGACAGTGTTGTGGAAGCTACGTGCTCCTTGGGCCAGCCACATGCTCGTCACCCCACGGGTACTTCGAACGGCTCGGTTGTAACGCGCTGACGCTATTGACTCCACCACAACGCTGACAACGCCACCAAGGGCAAAGCTCATAACCACGCCCGCCTTGCTACTGTGATACTCTGTATTGCTACTCCACGAACGCGGGGAATCTTTTCTTTCTGTTTTTGTTTGCGCCGGATATCCCATGACGCATCGCTTCTCTTCGAGCGCTTGCTCGAGTGCACCGTTTGGAACGAAAAATGTAGCCAGTCGTTCAAAATACAAACGTGCGATTATCATTTACGGTTATTATCCGTCATGCTTGACTCCTTTCCGAACGAAATCTGAATATTTCATTTTTTGTTTCCGTACCCCTTTAAACACAATATTAAAAATTTAATTACGCAAAAATAATGACAACTTAATTATTCCGGACTTAATAATTTTCCTAAATGGGCTCTTGGCTCAGGACCAAACGCCACAAGCCTTTTTTCGTTGCGATGAGTAGTTTTCGCAGGAGCGATTTGGCCTGCGTTTTCTGAAACACCCTGTATATGTACGCTATATAAAAATATATATATATATAATGTATTATATATATATATATATATATATACATACAGCACTACGGCCTTGTTATCTATGGCGGTGTTGGCCCGCAGACGTGGTGGTGCAGGAAGCGAGGGAAAAGAGAACAAGCATGTGCTTCGGAGGAAACTGGGAGGGGCTAAGTAGTATGGTCAAGGGCTCGAGTGTACGACCGAAAGAGACGCGAACGACGCGTTCTACTACTGCCTCTAGAGCGCTAGCTTTGGCAGTGTTCTCTTAAAAACAGGGTGAAAAAAAAAAACCGTGAGATTTTTGAACAAATCAAATAAATCAGATTTGGATACATTTGATTTCAGTCACCATAGCCCGAAAAAAGTAGTACTTTATCACTAGATATGTATTTTATCACTAGATGTATCCGTCCCGTCACTGAAAAGAATATGGAATAAAACTTTTCCGTAAACATAAAGTACAATTTCTTGTTTTCGTTTCTTTTACGCTTTGATTTTTTTTTTTTTTTTTTTTTTTTGTGGGGTTATTATGTAATTGACGAACGAACTAGGAAGAAATCTTAACGCTCTGATTTGCTAGCACCGCTTTATGCTCGTGTTCAGCCTGCCATAAATTTTTCTTCTTGATGATTGTTTGAACTGAATACGAAACACTGCAGGCATACCAAAAGTGTAAAAAAAAAAAAAATACACAGACGAAAAAAAGAGTAAAAATTTGGGATTTATTTTGCTGGAAAGATTTGATTTAAATCGGTATAGAAAAACCGGTGTGAATCAAATCACGATTTAAATCATGATTTAAATCGTGATCTAAATAATCTTGATTTTTATTCTCCACCCTGGTTAAAAGTGACACTGCGCCCGACGATATTCGCACCGTCGAGGCACGAAGTACGTTGCCACTTTCGTCTCTGAAATGTCACTGCGAAGCTGGGTGTAGAATAAAAATTAAGGTTAGTTAAATCGCGATTTAAATCACATCGGCTTTGAAGATTTTCGGCGAAAAATAATTAAAACTTCTCTTTATATTTACTGTTTGTGCGCAATAGGATGCTTTCTATGGACATTTGTTTTTCATATAACTTAAAAAAGTAATCGAGCAAGGAAGACTTATATCAAGCTGAACACAAGTAAACAGCGCTGCTCAATCGGAGCATTAAAGTTTCCTCCTACCTTCCACTTTTTTTCTGTCAGTTTCGGGATCTCCTATTGCAAGCAAATTCGGACGCTAAAGAAACGAAAACAAGAAAAAGTATCGTCATATTGCAAGTGAATCAGAAGGCGGAAAAGAAAGATATTACAGTTTTCCTCATTGACTATGAAACGAAGCTGCCTTTCTTCTAGTGTGGCAGAGTTTGCATCAATTGGAAGTTGTTAAGTCAACTCTAAGATTTACTCTTATTCTTGTGCGCAGTTTCTATCGGTCAAACGAATTGATCAATTAATCTGCCATGCTTGAAACGTGTCTACTGGTAAAGAATCCTTATTTCCTAGATACAGCGATTTAAATCATATATTAATCAGATTTAAATCAAACAAATTCAGTTTGTTTGATTTCTTTTCTAAAAACAAATCATGATTTATTTCTTCCCTCTTGCCGCGAAGCGGTACACAATGCATTCTGAATGCGGAAAAGGGGAGAATATTTTGTTTTTCTGTCAACGTTTATTCCCACCCGCAGCCGCAACAGAATGGTGTTTTATCGCATGTGATTGATTGACTGATATATTTTATGTTGACACAGGTGTCAAGGCGGTTTTAACACTACATGATTGATTGATTGATTGACATATTTTAGTTTGACACACGTGTGTCAAACTAATTGATTGACAGATGTTATTTTACACAGGTGTCAAAGCATGTAACGCTACGTGATTGATTGATTGATTGATATATTTTAGTTTGACGCAGGTATAACGATAGCATTTCACTAAACAATGAGCGAGGCAAGTTAACATTATTAAAATGGAATCGGTTAGTTTTTTTCCGCGTTGTTGAAAGGAGACACAGTAATTAGGACTCCAATTTGTGGCGTCTTTTGGTGTCGTGAACTCAAGCAAGGATTGTGCGCTTAAGTATGCGTCACGGTATGCGTGCTGGTGCACCGCTCGCCGTTTTGTAACAACAACAACAACAAAGCGTTTTTGTGGCGCGTTTTTTTAGATGATTTTTCAACACTGGTTTACTAGAGCCTCCTGGCTCGACTGCGTGCTTCAGGGGTTGGGTTACATTTTTTTTTTTTTTCTGGAATCTTGTTTTAAGTATTTCAGACAAAACCCAGACGAAACCTGCAATCCAGGTTTTCAAAACTTCAAATGTCCTCCGGAATCCTGAAACCTTCTTAGCTGTAACTATACCAAACAGCGGATGCATGATTACACTGCAAGGAATAACAACGTAAACATGTAAACAAAACAAAACAAAAAAATAAATAAATAAACCGCGGTGTTTTATGCGAAGATTGCGAGCGGCCTACTGCAACGCGCTCCGCAACGCGAAACACACATCGCCTTGTGTGAACAGGTCTCCGAAAACTGTCAATTGAAAGGGAAGTAACAAGAGCTCGACCTTGCGCCACGTGCTGCCTTCACGTGTGTGTGGATACGTGCAAAGAATATGGTCACGCGATCGCTCGGGACAAACCGCTAATAGGTTTGGCAAGCACGCAGCTGCCACTCGACTTTCCACCTGTGTGTGAGCCACACACAAAAAGGGCCGGTTTCATAAAAACGCCACCAACTGCTGCAGTTTCATTGGGAAGCTTCGGCAGATCGCGTTCTGTCAATCCCACCTAGAAGACAGGGCCTGCGCCGGACGTCATGGCAGTACCGTGCGCGTGAAGAGCTCGCGCAGTCACTCCTCGATGGCTGCTTCAAAGAGTGCGCAGGGAGCATTATCGGGCATTCGAAAACGAGTTCGTAAACCCCTTAGCGTAAAAAAAAAAAGATAAAAAAATACAAAAAAAGTTACAGACGGAATTAGTTAGGAGAAATTCTCCATTCTAAAAGTCCCCCCAAAAAATATGTAAGGGCTCAAACGAGCTCCAGAGGTGATGTCTAACAAAAGCTTCGACATTGAAGTCATCTCATGCGGGACAACGGAGCCGCAAGCGAGGTGTCTATTGCTTTCGAGCTCGGCAGTTCTCAGGCTCTCTGGTCCGGTCGTTGAACTCACGTCACAGGTCTGTGATTTTGTTCGTACTATTTGTAAGCATATCGACATCGCTTGCAGTCACTGACAACTTAAGAAATGCAGGGCGGGGCTCTTCACGCTTCTTCTTTCGTGATTGGTTCTTCGCCGTTCTTATCGTCAACTGTCGCAATTTCATTGGCTGCGGCGGAGCCCTTTTCCTTTTCCTTTTCCTTTTCCGTCTAACCTCCACCCAGCGCGTAACGTGCGTAGCCTCGACTCGGCGACTCGGCGCGCAGCGGGAATAGTTCTTCCGGTTCTAACACTTCCGGTATGCGGGAGCAGGCCTAGCCGGCTGGCAAGATGCTGAAGTGGTGCGCGTTAAATGGGGTTTGAAGCCCTTGACAGCGAAGTGAGTTGTAATAAGGTGGGTTAATGCGTCGATGTATCATGTCCGCGCATATTTGGTCATCGGGCTGCCACTGCGCAGTCGTTGACTGCAGCAGCAATTTCCGAGAACGGAAGACAGCGCGCGACAAATTGTGCACCGAACACAAGTCGCAAAGCGAATGCGGCTGTAACGTAAACACTTTGCATCGCTTCCCCGCTGATATCAGCGGAGAAGCGATGCAATATCAGCACATAAAAAAAAGCAAATAGGCAGTATAGAAACGGACATCTACAAGTGCAGTAATAGGCCTCGACAAGTCAAATGTAGAACGAATTTTGCAGCTTGTGGTGCAAATGTAAGACCCTGGGTGTAATGATTGTTATTGGCTACTCAAGTTTTCTTTTTCATTCCGTTCATTTCTACGAGGACGTGCACTATCATTTTGTGTGTTGCTCGGTAGCGACGCCCGTTAAAATACGTTAATGGAAACACTACGAAAAGAGGGCGCAAAATCGTCGTCGCCCGCCCCCCCTTTCACCCCCACCTCCTGAATAGTTCCGACGCATCTGGGCGTCATACGAAGTAGAGATGTCCCGGTAACTAGCCGGTAACTAGCGATCGTACCTCGGCGGTGCACCATAACAATAAACCGTTCGGCCCGCGTCGCCAACTCCCATTATGAGTATTTCTACGATTAAACGATGATACTTCTATGCCCAGGGTCGCCCTCGCTCGCGCATAGAAACACCTCCGTTAGTCGTTCGCCAGAAGGCTGTCATTCTTCACAAACAACAACACGCGAAGAGTGAACACTGGTAAACGTGCTCAGGAAACGTGAACATGCCTCCGATTTCGATTACCGGCGACGCTGGCGACGAACCTCTCGGCGCTGTTGGCGCAACAACGGGCGCCATGAAGGCGAATAAATAATAATAATAATGACTTTATTTGTTTACGCCAGAACACAAGAATAATTCACACTTTCAATAACAAACAAAATAAGAACTCACTAAAGGAAAAACAATGAAGATACGATGCACGGGGTCAATGGGAACAACGCGGGAGCTAGGAACAACGCTGCTCTCCGCATACCAAAATGGGCGCACAACAACCGTACGCCAGACGGCGCGGCTGTCGCTGCAACACGCAAGATGGCGACGACTACGCGGAAAAGGTGTATACTATAACTTGGGACTGCCCTGTCAGTGGCAATACATGGGTTGCACCTGACGTCATCACGCCGTACCAATGGTCATTGCTACCGGTTCTTAGCGGAAGGTTCCCGCAATCAGCAGCAAGGTCTTCATCATGGCCGCCGACGCGACGCCAACGTAAACCATGCATAGTATATATCTTGTACTCGCCGTTTACTTTTCGGGAATCACCTTGCTCTCGGGGACATTTGAGAGCGAGCGAGTGACTTATGAGGTTCACTAATGCCGCCATACTGTTCAGATTTCATACAAGAGACACGGAGTTTCTTCGCAAACACGATGACAGATTTCTCCGCGGACACGCCTCGAGTATATATTCGAAGCATGTTTGGTTCATGCACACGTATGCTTTAAAAATCTCTGCGGACAGTTCTTGTATGAGCGATGCGATCGTCGTACAAAGAACAAACACGCGTCAGACAGTGCCTGCAGAATTTCTTTTGTAAGATGTACTATGACCGAGTCCCACTAGAGTGACGAACAGAAACAACCGACACCGACAAGCCTCATGTCCGTGTGGTGCGCACGCGACGGTATAGACCGACACGCTGTTTAAAAACAAGCCCGCGTTTGCCCACACCATGTGTGGGCACTGCGCATGCGCAGAAACCGAATTCGAGTGAACTGAAGCGTCTGCGCATGCGCAGTGCCGTCGACAGCGCCACCGCAGCTGCGTGACGTCAGGGACGCGTGTTGGTCTATACCCTGGCGAGCTTGCCAAGGGTACGTTGAACGCTGAAGCCTTCAGAAAGTTGAAACCGTCGAGAAATTTGAAGCCAGTACGTTGTAGCATGCCAAAGATACTTTCGGGTATACGTCCTCTGCTCGTGCAAAATTGTCGATGTCGGTTGTTCATACGTTTGCCGCTTCGGTGGGACTCGGGAATTAGCTGTGTGACCCCCGCTTGAGGTTCTGGGGAGTACTATTTTTTTTTTTTTTTTTTTTGACGTATACGGAAGGCGTGGACGTCGCTTCTTGACGGCGAGTATGTATACCGCTCCTTGGGTGCCAGTGGGTGAAGAAGCCCGACTTCGACCTGTTCCCGGGCTACTGGCTGCGCCGTGAGGTGCTCCCTGAGGAGCCCTTCTACCTGCTGCACCCGGACTCCGTCTGGGAGGCCTGGCACTTCCTCGACAGGGAGAACCCGGGACCCGTGGTGCGGAACCCACCCTCCAGCGGCTTTCTCGGTGGGTGGCTATAAACGCGGAGTTCGAACCCCGCGCCCCGCCTGTTTTCGGTGTAGACGGCCGTGTGGGGCGCGTTAAAGACTCCGGGTTATCCGGGTTAGATGCACTGGCTAATTTGAACTTTTGCAGCCAGTCTCACCAAAATTATGAAGGGCAGATCGACCTTTGGTAATTTTGGACAGTCGGAGCATCCGGTGTTGATCTCGACATCATATGTTTGTGTACCTCGCGTACAGAATTTCAGGTGGACCGGAGGTAGCGGGAGTGCGTGTTTGAGGGTGAGGTGGAGAGGGAGCACGGTTCGATGGTCGTCCAGATCGGAACAGGCAGAGGTGGGGATCGAACCCATGATTCGTGTACCTCTCAGGAAGCTTTGCGAGTTCAGTCTCCTTCAGGAAACGCGGCAACGAATCACGGTGAACACTGAAAGGATCCACGCATATGACGAAACTTAACACGATTAGGTCTGAAAAAACAAAATATATGCAATGTGCGTGGAGAAAATGAGCACATTTTACTTCCTCGTTATCTTTGTGCTCATCACATTTTCAGATCTAATCAAAATATGAGCTTCGTCATTCGCTGGGGTCTTTCTATTTGTTGTTCCCCGTGATTCGTTGTCTCGTATTGTGCAGAAAGCGAAATCAAGGACGTTTTTATAGGATGCGAGTTCAGTGTATTTTTTTTTTCTTTAGAAGAGAAGCGAGGGGCTTGTTTTGAGCACGTCTGGTGAACACCGCGCTCAAATATGGCACTTGGTGTATACCTCCTATACAGTAAATGAACTAACCTGGATATGAGTGTATAACGTATAACAGTGTAATGTGCCGTGTACGTTTAACGTGCCTTGAACAGGCCTGCTGCTTCTGCTGGGCCTGTGTCGTCGGCTGGACGCGTACGAGCTTGTGCCGTCCATGCGTCTCACCAAGCGCTGCCACTACTACGAGGTGCACGAGGACCTCGGATGCACCCTGGGGGACTGGCACCCGCTGGCCGCCGAGAAGTTGCTCGCGTTGCACATGGCCGTCCCGGAAGTCCTGGACCAGGTGTTCGCTCAGGGACGTCTTCCTCTTGGCGGAGGCTCCTCTGCGGCCCCGTGAGCGGCAAGGACTTCGATGGTGCGCCTCCAGACTGACCAGTGTGCAGAGGGCTCTTCCCGCTCTCCCATCCACTAGGGGGATATTTGGGGCCGCGTGTGTTAGCGCAGCGCAGCTTGGAGCTCGTGGGGCGAATGCTCGCGCTGTCGTTCCCATGGATCCTGGGCTTAATCCCCACCCTTGCCCTCTTCGATCTGGATGAGCATCGCCGTGTATCGCTAACGCGTGACGCGCGTTAAACAGCCCAGGTTATCAGTAATGCTTTACTGGCAATAATCCTCATACTACAGCGGATGTACCAGACGCCCGTTGGGGTTTTGACTAACTTTCTGTTCCATGCAGCCATTTTTTGCTGCATGGCATTTTATTTTTTCTGCACATGCGGCAGCCTCTTACTTGCAGAGAGACGTCACGAGAACTATCTTACCTGCTGTGAACTAAAGTTATTGCGGCATCACGCATGCGCTGAAAAAGCTTGGTGATATCAATCAATTACAACGCTTGAAAGGAAGTCATCGGTTGTTCGGCCGGTTTGGTGAGACATTTCGGTAATCGGAACAAGTCAGCCGCAGTGAGAGGCATTGAAATGCGCCGTCACCCTCTCTCGACCATGTCTTGGTTAGCGATTTAAGATCATTCTGATTCTGTCTTGCTGCAAACCACGTGGGCAGAGGCTCAAACGAATGTTGTTGCTCCCAAAGAAATATGTCCAGAAAGAATATACTTTAAATGGGTATCAAATACTCCCGAAACGTGATTAGTGACGCAGCTGACTGCCATGTATAGTGTTACGAGGCTGGCCGGGAATGACACGCAGGTTATGCTGAGGGGGTACTTACCTAGTAATAACTGCGTAGTGAATATCTCGAACTATAGCCACGGACAATGAGAATGGTTCCTCGGTTAAATCTGCTATTATATATCTGTTGTAGCTGTACCCGAGTTTGACCAGTTTAAGTGTGAGACATCCCCCTTTCCGTCTCTTTTACCTTCAACTTCTGCAATCTTCCTATTATCTATTCATTTTTTACCACGCTGGCGGGTAGTTTTGCGTTATGAATAACTTACATTAGCTCGCTTACACTGCCCTTTTGTTAATTTGTTTTTCTAACATGACCTTTTTTAGTTAGACCGACGAAGATGATATGCTTCTGGCCGCACCACGGACTGTTGACAAATCACAAATTTCACAACTTTTGCCGCAAAGCATAGAATCTCCCGAACTAGAGATTGCCGTGCAACTTACAGTGAGTCCCACTACACCTGTATGGTAGATAAACTGCTGCATACGTAGCGATGCGCCGTTTGCAAATGAAAAAAAAACAAAACAAAAAAAAACAGACACAATAAATCGCAATTGAGTGCCATTTGTTGTTACGGCGAAGCAACAGCCTTGCTGCTTAGACCTCGTTTTGTACGCCACAGAGTATGAATATCACGTACATCATTATATTTTATCTTATTCCTCGGTGATGTTTGTTCCACGTGACCGAACGAAGATTGTGCGGCCTTTTCCTCAATTATATGCAGATGAAGACGACGGAACAGAGGCCTGATTGGGGAGGTCATCTTGTCGTTCTGCATTGCAGCCTTCGTTTGCTCTTCCTTTGCACGTAATTGACGGACGTCGGACGTCTTTTCACTCGCTTAACCTTGGGTGGAGCGATGAACCGAGCACGAACACAATTACGGCCCCGAACCCTACACACTCCTTCCAGCATGTATTATCGTGTTCGTTGGCAACCAAGTTCTGTAGCGTAGCGACAGAGTCCTGAATGCTGGACTTGTCCCAATTTTCATTTTTATTTCAAGCATCGTTACTTCGTAATTACGAAAAACCCCGAGACTAGCGTCAAAAAGAAGGACCCCTCTCCTCCTTTTTTTTTGTTTTATGTTGTTTTTACCCTAATCTCAGAGTTTTCTGTAATTCTGTTAAATTTACACAACATCGTTTGCACACCCACTCTATCTCTTTGTTATATATGGCGGCTAATATTGTGTCTTTTTTCATTTACCTGCTACCTCGTAACGTGCTTTACGCATACAGCTATGTCTCGGTAATAGAGACTTTTTAGCAAACCGTTACCCTGATCCTCGTACTGCACTACCGGAGCCTTTAAAGCGTGCTTTTAAGCGCGCGCCTTGCGGTCAAGGTATCACCCTGAAAGGCTTCGGTAGTGCGGTACGCGGAACACGGTTACCGTTGGCTAACACTCCCTAATATGGACACCTCTGTTTCCCAAAAGAATCGCTCCTAATGTGAGTCGTCTGTAATAACGATTCAAGTTAAAGAGTGAAAATAATTAACAACAAAAGTGGCCACAAAAGCCTTGATGCCGTAATTCCTGGCCGCTTCCGCTTCACGCCTGACATGGTCTTACCTCCTTCTATAGTATATGGGTAAGTGTCCTTACTTTCATGCAAAACTGGTACATTTGACCTATGAATGTTCTTCAGGTTTGTCATTCGTGGGCGCGACACACATGGGGACAGAAGGGCAAGTAACCAACTTGACCGGAAATTCCCGAAAGATCGAACCGATTATTTGGTGCTCAGGTCTTACTTACATGTGTGTCTCAGAAGAGACAACCAACCACAGACAGTAGTAAAACTCTGGGCGTATACCCCGTAACCTAAAAGCAATGTTTGTGTTGCGTTTGTGTGGGTTATTTCTAAAAATTCTGTGTCTGTTATACGGGACAAAAATGTGCGTGTTAATCAGTTTCGTCCCAAACTTGCTGTCCATGGACCGGACTGTGGATTTCTATATTAACCAGTCAGATTGTATAAAAACGGACCTATCCCCCAAATGTTGTCTATATAGTGGGGTGTCCGTACTAACGAGATATGTTTCACAAAAACATCTCATAAAAGCGTCCTTCAGCATATTCTTTTTTTACGGCAATATCTGTCCTCGACCTTAGATTTTTCCTGATTTCCGCGCCACCTACAACGAACCATGCGTTTTGCTTTAAGCCAGGGTCACAGAGGCATCGAGGCGACCAGTCTACTCATGAGCAATGACTTTACTTGGAAAAAGATGGCAGCGCCCTATCCGCGGGGCGCATCTCGATGGCGCACAGTTCACAGCACCGTCCTTGGAGACACACACATCACACGCGCCGCGTGGGCAGTTTGGGGGTCCCGGGGCCTCTGAGTCGCGGGCACCCTCAGGCCCGGCCCCGTGTTCTCGCGGGATCTGAACCCCGGGCCAGCCGGGCGGGTGGCCGAAGGCGACCCGCACCCTCGTCGTCAGTCTTTGGTTCGCCTCTCCCTGAGGCAGTGCAAGAGAACTCAGAGCAGCCGAAGGGCCACCACCGCCACTAGCAGCGCCCAGGAGCACGCGCTGACAGTCCGTGCCGCGTCGTTGGAGGAGTCCTCGGGCACTGGTCGGGTCACGGGACCAGTCTCCCCTGCTACCGGTGCGGCGTCTACCTGGAGTCCTTGCGGGTGCGATGGAAGTCTCGCGGCCAAGGGCGCCTCTGTGCGGTCGAGCACGTGCGCTGTTGCGCTCTCGGGATTGCGTCGAGAAGAGGCCCGTTGCGCCGCCATCGCGCTCGACATGGCCTTGCAGTCGAACCACCAGACGGAGGTGGCACGTGGGTAGGGGGGGTTGCCCTGGTCCACCTGCGTATAGGCCGGTTGAGTGGTCAGATGAATTGCGTCAAGTTGTGACAATCCCTAAGAAGAGGCATCGCGAAGCGAGTACGCAGTTATCTAAATCATGCATACGCTATACTGCCTACGTCTTAAGTCTAGTCGGCAGCTATATATGGCTTGCATTAGTGAACGTCATAAAAGTGGCCATTGTGGTTGGCAACGTGCGCGATCAAAAGCGTCACTGTGATCGGCCTTCCACGATTGACCGAATGCTGACTATGACGTCAGCAAAAGATTTCTCTTGGACGGAAATAAGAGGAATGAAAGAACTTCAATGTTGGCGGTGTTGGCAGCGTTGATTTCAGAGCGCAATGATTTCAAGCTTCCACTATGCTAACTAGAAACACCATCGAACTTGACGTTCACAAGGTAATGACGTCACAAGAGGGAACCATAAGCGTGCGCCACCAAAACATCTCGCCGCTAATAGTTTGTTTCGTTTCCCCTGCGAGCAAAGCCTAATCTACAAGCAGGTGAATGCTGCCCTAATGCTCGCACTGCGCGAACGCGTATGCTCGGCAGGGACTCTAAAAGCACTACCTCTTTTAGCTTCTGCTGGCACCTCATCATCTGGTAGCCAGCCAATACCACGTAGAAGACAAGGCCGGCGCATGACGTCATTGCTAGTGGTTCCCAGATCCGCCCCAAGCAGCAAACAGGCTGAAGCTCAGCAAGAGACGTCGCAAAGCGGCAGGCGCGTCCGTGTTAGCGTCGCCGCCTGCTCGCGTTGTGCTTGTTGCGAGACGCATTAGCGGCGATGCTGACGCAACCTAGGCGGCGCTGCGGGTATCCACTAGTTAAAACGTCGTTTGGGGGGGGGGGGGGGGGGGGGGGGGCAAGGCTGGCTTTGTCTTCTAGGGTGGTATTGACCCAACACGTCATACTTTTCCCAGAAACTGGAGCCCTTAGCTGACTAAAATTACGCGCGTTTCGAACCACGGCTCTATATTCCTTACTCTGAGGCTATCGCAGCGAACGCCCAGCATGCACCCCGATGAGGTAAGTGGTCTCTTCTCACCCCAAAGTCCTTGTCGTTGAACCTGTAGTAGTTGCCGCCCTTGAAGAAGTACGAGTATCCGTTCTGCCACTGGAAGGCGGCGTCCAAGTGTCCCGGGATGCCGTTCCAGTTGCTGATGGGCTGCGGGTAGCGGTCGCTGACGGGCACCTCGCTGCGACTGTCGTAGCGCCAGTACTGGTCGCCCTTGAAGAAGTACGTCTTGCCGTTGCCGCTCCAGACGAGCGCGGCGTCCACGCTGGCCGGAATGCCCTGGAAGCCCACGTTGATGCGCTGTGGGTAGCCGGAGCTCTTCTCCTTGTTGCGGAACCTCCAGTAGTTGTTGCCCTGTGAAGATGGGTCATGGTTGTGAACACCGTTCGAACTTAGGAGCCAGCACCTCATGGACGAATGGATGTAGTGGATGTGACGCGGGAATGGGGAAGAGTCAGGCCCATCTGGCGAGGCACCTTACGTTTCGTTTTATGCAACAGTTTCATACGCAAGTTATGGAGTTTCTACATTTATTCGAAGAAACAACCTCCGCAGACATTACTATTGCGGTCATGGGTGCGTGCAGAAATCGTTATTTGAATCCTATTCCCAACTAGAAATTAACGCATATCCAGCTTCCCTGAAAATGTGCACGCAAGGATGGCATGTGGGAGTACGGGGCTTCTACTATACTTCGCTACAAACGTAGATCCTATCGAAGACTACGGGCGCGAGCTCACATACTTAGAAGGTGCTCCCGCTCCGCGATCTTTTGCGCAGTCAACACAAATTTTGAAGACAAAATCGCAGGCCTGGAGCCTTCGCTGCAGTGCATGGTAATATGAGACAAAATGTAATAGTACCTGTGAAAGTAAAAGTGGATAGTGAAAAGAACGCACCTTGAAGAAGAAAGTTTTTCCGTCGGACCAAGTGAGAGCGGCATCCAGATTGCCGGGCAGACCGCTCCAGTCGTCGGAGATCTTTCGAGGATAACCGTCACCAATACCGTCTGTCTCAATCTTCCAGTAATAGTCGCCTGTAATGAAGCAGAAACACGCATGCTCAGAACAAGTAACGTCACACACAAAAAAAGGACCACAACATATTTACATGCAAAACTGAACAAAAAAAAAAATTGTCGAGACAGGCAAGTTCCAAACATTTGTAAAACTAACCAGGCACCAAAAACTATGAAAGGAGTCTAGGGAGACATGTTGCATACGCGTTGCATACACTCGCCCTTTTCCTGTGAAGCCTATTCGAAGTGAATGGCTAAAATGATTGGATGGCGAAGTCATGTGCAAATTATCATTTGTCGTTAAAGTTTGCTTTAAAAAAAAGAGTGTTTCAGACGTCAGGATATGCAACCCCTGTGACTTGACCCGCAGCCTGCTTGGCGTTGCATGGAAATTACACAAATGGTCATTGCAGCTGACACGACAGCAGCGACGAGCCGCCAAGACAACCGTGTGCCACGTATGTCCGCAGCAAACAACTATACAAGTGGATGAATCGGCCATGTCGCTTGTAATCGATCAATCACAAAATTAAAGATACGGGCACGTATTTTCAACTTGCGACTGCCTCACACAGCTGCTCTTTTGCATAGGCTGTCGGACGGTGATGTACGGCGCAAGGTGGTCCGGGTGACCCGTCGTCAACATTTTTATTTCAGCCGATATGAACGAAATCGGGCCACTTTGTCTCAGTGAACCAGAAGTTTAACTGGGTTATATTGATCGTTACATATTATAGGTGGTAAAAGTTTTCAACCACGTTTCCTTAGTCATCGTCACGCACCACCGAATTGGTTAGTCTCAGCTCATAATAACTGTCATGTTGGAATCTTCCGTTGACGGATACGAAACGGCAGCCAGAAATGTTCATACAGAGATGCGAAGAACTCAACGATTATAATTAATATAAATCTCGCCAAGAAGGTTGGCCCTCATGTTGGATGAAAGAAAAACGCCTTTGATGGGGCGAGTGTTCCTCAAAGTATAGACGATTGCAAGCTGGGCGACTGGCCGCCGCCATGTCTCTGCTCGAGCAGGCACGCCCGTGCGATTGCGAGCTTGCCAAAGCTACGTTCACCCGCGCGTTGCATGCGCTTGCACGCATGGGGCACCACTTGTGGCGCCATGCTTGCAATTGTCTATAATCTCAGCGAATTCCATTGACCGCACTCGCCGGAGTCAAGGGGTGCCGCGTTAACTGACCAAATGTTCAACTGGGCTACTGTATTTGTCATGTTCTATTGGCGACGTGAGCGATCGAAAGCCTCGCTGTGATCGGCTCGCCACAATTGGCCGAATGCTGACTATGACGTCAGCAAAGGATATCAAATCGACGCAAATAAGAGCAATGTAAGAAATTCAATTTTGACGGTGGGCAGTGTTACTTTGAGAGCGCTGTGATTTCAGGCTTTCACTATGCTCATTAAAGGCACCATTGAACTTGTTCTACACAAGGTAATGACGTCACGAAAGGTAAACAAACGAGGGCGCCACCGAAACACCTAATTACACGATGATCGTCTACGCTCGATTTCACATTAAGTCCTATCGTAGTCAACGTTACTTTCGGACAGAGCCAATCAAACAGCACCAAATGTGTACCGTCATGACGCCCGTTATCTTTGCGCGTCTGCTGCCGCCGTCTAGACCAATCGCGCTCACTGCAATCGGTACGATCCTGCGCTTGTTCATGTACGCGATTGACCCAACCGACGATAGCAAACGCGCAAGAGCGATAGGCGCCATGACGATCGGCTTTTGGAGCTGCCTGCATTGGCTCTATTGTGTCGTTAGCGTCGGCTGTGGTGGGTGCACAACTTTGCGCACATAGAATCGACGCAGCAGCCAATATCATCGATCAAAGAGGATACGGGAGATACAGGGGCACGCAAGAAACACGGCGGTGACCATCAAGTGGTCACCACCACGTGACCACTTGATAGGTAGTGGGTATGCACACTTTTCATTCACTATAACCCTCTAAAACAAATAAACTTTTTTTTTTTTTTTAAGTGAAGAAACGATATTTAGCATGTTTCAGACGAATTCAAGCAAGCGGTGACCATCAAGTTAAATTCAGCGACTCGTAGCACTTTTCTGAGAACTAATCGATAGTGGACCGTGTTTTTAGAACTGTGATGTCTGACCCTTTCGGTAGGTGCTTGTGTCTACTTAAACGTTTTGTTTAAAACACTGCTCAAAAAAAGAACGCACTTTTTAAAAGTTGCATTGGCCAGAAGCCTCTTTTCTGGGATGGTGTATAACTGAAGAGACGTGTGTTGAGGCAGGACCCTGGTGAAAGAGATCCACTAACTCTGGAGAAACGGGGGAGTTGTTGGACGCACCTTTGAAGACGTAGGAACTGCCGTCCTCGGTCCTGGTGGCGGCGTCGATGGACGCGTCCTGGCAGAGGTCCGGACCGGGCTGGGCGGGCCTGCGGCTGCCTCGGCTGGGCGTCTTGGTCGTCCTGTGCACGGCTCCTAGAACAAAAATTCACGAGGGCTTAAACACGCTAGATAGTGGAATGGAATTTTATTTTTGTGTAATGCAACAACAACAAGAAAAACCAAGGACATTTGGATTGTTTCCACTTATCATGTTGTGCACTTGTTTTTGCAAGCACAGTTCTCAAATAAAAAAAAAACCTTTCACCCCCCTTTCCCCCAAAAGCAAAACCGCTTATTGTTTGGGGGAAAAATATAAACATAAATAAATATCAATTCCTATTTGATATGACAGAAGAAAACTTTTTTCTTAATTCGTATATGTTATTCTGGAAATATTTGAAACCGATTATGACCGATGCTGGTGTCTGCAATGAACTTCTAGTCACATTACGTATCGCAGCTTCGTAAATTGACGGCCCATTTGTTTGAGAATAAATTACGCGCTACGCATCGCAGTGATACAGCACTTCTGCGACCTTGAAGAAGAGTTATCCATTAAACACATGGCGATGCCTGCAAAATCGCGGTCAAAAAAGTAAAAAGAAAATTTAAATATAAAATTTAATGCGTGAAATGCGTTTCAGACGTAACTAATTGCGATCAGCGTCGGTAATGTCGTGCGGGTGCAGTTGCCAAAAGCGATTTAGAAACTCTCGGATTTCATTAACACCGCGGAGATGTCAATAGCGTGACCCCGGAAAAAAAGATACCACAGAAATCCTTGCGAAACCTGTGGTCAACCGACTGGAAGACCTCCGCGCGTATCCCAAAAACATCTTATTTTTTAGTCAGGCCGTCTTAGATATCTAAGCTGTCGAGAACTTCCTCGTTCTTACACCGTCCGTGAAAAACAGCCGAGAGAGAAAACAATTTATAAATTGAACGAATAGAGACACACTTAATACACCCGGTCTGAGAGCTTTCTGAAAGTTAGCGACGCAACAACGAGAAAAAGAAAACAAGCGACTTGAGCTTTGTTTTATCATCTAAACACAGTTCTAGAGAAGAACAAAAAAAAAAAAAAAAAAGAAAATCTACGATTACGAAGATTCGCCGCACCGTATCCCGGCTATCCCACTTTCTTCTAAACAACAACAAATAAAAATGAGTTTTTTTATTGGGCGAAATTACCATCAAACCTGGGAATGTACGATTGCATATCGGTTGAAGCCGCACGGATATGCGTAAACATTATGAAAATCGCTCTTCCCCCCCCCCCCCCCCCCCCCCGCCCAATTTAGCTTTTTTTTCTTTTTCAACAGTACACTCCCCCCTTTTGATCGCATCTGAATAAGAAGTTGAGCAAAGCGTTCCGATATCTTCGATACCACCGAAAACTGTATATGACGCAGGTGAAAAGACAGCGGCGAGGTATCGGTTATCGTTATCGGAGGTGACGATACCCGATACCTGGCTACTAAAACTCTAATAATGTCGCCTTTCTCTACCGCTAGCGGTTGCGTGATTTATTATAAGGGACCTCCTACAAATTTTGCCCTCTTGCTGGGGGAAAGGGCTGAAAGGGTTTTGCATTGCCATAACTATGAAAGAAACTTCCCTGTCGGCGTTGTTCACATTGAATGCTCCTCAAGATTTTCTATGGGGGGCTTGGTTTATAGGAGACTATATAGCTTTTCGTAGAGACGACCAATAAATAGTACGTCTATTCGGGTGAACTGACTATAATCACCGACAACTTAAGACATGCAGGGCGTAACGACTCCCGAGCATTTCGTCATCGTCCCGCAGCCAATGAGAATGCAGAAAAGCCAATCGGGAAGCCAGAGAAGTAAGCGTAAGAAACCACACGGAGTGGCAGAAATACGACCGACCGATTTCGGAGTCGACGAATCGATTATCTTCGTAGATAATATTCGTCAGACTTGGGGAATTTTCAGATAATCGAAATATACACAGTTAGTTGGAGCCGCATCACCTGCAGTGACCTCCAAACATTCCCAACTCAAATTATCGACGCACGGAGCCGGGTAAACTGAGGGCGAGTAATCGACTCGAATTAATGTCTCGAAAGTTTTCCTCAAACTTTCGCTTGCCGTGTGTTGCACGCGGCAATCGACAGTTTGAGGAAACAGACCGCGCAGTTCGCCGAAACAAATCAAGGTCTATCGTATCGCGGCTATGGTCCGGTTCTCTTGCACAGTTTCGGTGGCGGTATACGAAGGTGTATAGTTACCGCTTTCATTTCACGAGGCGGAGGTCACCGTCACTGCATTAACGTTCCTAAGGATATTACAAAAAGAATTAATAGTGCGCCGATGCAGGTTATCTGCCGGTGGTCGAAATTTACCGGCGGTTTTCGGCGGCGCTGTTCGCGGGGGAAGGCTTGCTAAGACGTGAGCGGCAGAAATACTGGACAACAAGGCGAAGGCTTCGCGCCTTTTAAAATGAGTAGCACATTGAGATATAAAGTGAATATTTGAAGTGGAAAGTCAGTAAAAAACGGCAGGCTGGGGGTCAGACGCCGAAAAAGTGTATTCGAGGCATACGTGAAAGCGCGAGGGCTTCTGCAGAAGTGCCACAACTAACCCAACGTGATCATTTGTATGTCAATAGAACGTGCAAACTGTCCAAAATGTCCTTCGTTTTCTTGAGGAGCATGCGTCCTGGTAGCCGAATCCCATATATAGCAATATTCTCTATAAGAACTCCATGAACATACGCGAGCAGAAGTAAGGAAATTTAAAAAAAAAAAAATCGACATTTAAAGGTTGATTAAAGCAGCATTCGCGTGAGTAAAAGCGTCCACAAGCAAATATGGTTGGTGTGGTTACTATGCGTTAGAGAGCAATGCACATGCGAGCTTGTTTCGGCTCCTCCAAGAAATTAAGCACTGCGCACGTCACTTCGCAGCATGCTTGCACACTTGTCACTACATTAAACGTTATTTCTACACCTTCTCCATGCAAAGACAGAACAACATGCTGTTTTGTAGAACTAGCCTTGTAATAAAACAATTATTCTAGACGGTATACTTGCACTAACATGAGAATGCAGGCGAGCTGGTATACAGACAAGACTAGTGAACTTTAGACAAAGTAACGGGTAAGAAAAAAAAGAAGAGGATGCAGACGAAGCCTTTAATGAAGGTGCTGTCCTCCTCTCTTGCTCGTTCTTACCCATTACACCGTCTCATGGTCACTAAACCAATCGGTTACATGCACATAGTTATAACCTTTGCGGACCACAAAGATGATTAGGGTTAGTAAAGCAGCGGGGCGCTCTCACCGGGAGTACCGCCCGCCCGGCGGGCATCCTTGGGGCGGCGCGGCTCCCGAAGCCGGTCGTGGGAACAAAGAGCGCATCATGCGGAAGACGGCCATCCAAAGCAGGCGTTGCGACAGAGCCATGCGGTTGCAGTCAGCTTTTTTTATTTGCGAGGCATGCGGTTAGAACGGAGGAGCGGCTCTTCGGCGCCCGGGTCTCAAGTTCCAGGGCTGACGTCGCCGGAGCACGACCCAGCGCCTCCGGGGCGACGGCTGCATGGGCTTGGGCGCCGCGGGCCGCTGCGACCGCCGTCGCACGGTGATCTTACCGTAGAGCGACTGGATGCCGTCGATGTCATCGCGGTCCAGCGTGAATCCCGGCTCGTAGCCGCGGTAGAAGGGAGCCATGAGGGAGCGTCGAACGTCGGAGTGGGACAGGCCTAGAGAGTGGCCGAACTCGTGGGCCGCCACCTGGAACAGGTTCACGCCTGCGCAGCGCGAGTGGGCACCGAGCGATGAGAATTTCATAATACGCGTCAAAGATTAAAGGCTAGTTGAGATTTAATTGTTTTGTGCATTTGTTTACATAGCGGGAGGTTTCTCAGTCCCAGCGGAAGTTGTGACTCAATGCGTTACAATACGAACCAGTCCGCGGACCTCGCGGTTACCATATCAACCATCTAGTCGTAAGCGGTTATATGTTGTCGCCATCGGTCACGCTCAAATGCAGATGTGTGAACCGGTCTTAAGATTGAAGCTCTGTATTCACTTGACAGGAAAGTGGGAGGTACATAGGCAAAAGTGGGCGCTGAAAGAAGTCTCCAGTTTCACATCCCGCCCGCGCAAATCGGAAGTTTGTTACCCTATGAGTGTTCGTCTAAACGCGACCGAGGAAGATGTGATTCAGCTTGTGTGGGCATGGCGGAGCCCGGAACGAGCAATTTTTAAAATGACACGGCCCGGGTACGCTTGCTCAGCGCACCATCTAAATAAAGTTTTACTATTTTTTTTATTTTTTTTTTTATTTTTGATGTAGAGTTATTTGGCAAAGACGGATCACACGCGTGGTACGTTGAAGTGGGCTTAGGTCTCCACTGCTGCAGTGTATTGTATAATTACATATATGCGTCTGGAGCCACTAATAAGCTTCAGAGTAACAACCATCTTGGCGCCTGAAATCATCGTTGCCAGTTACCCAAACCTTCGTCTGAAATCGCAGGGGGGAAACTGTTTTCCGTCCTCCGGAAGAGTTAAAACAGATCGCGATGCCGGGAGCAAAACGACACATCGTCTAAAGGCTCAAGGCTGGTTCACACAGACCCGTTTTCTTTCGTTACGTTACGAAAAGTCACCGATAAATCTGTGATTTGTATTAAGCGTGGCTACCAATTCAAGGAGAGAGCCTGGCACTCGACATTCGAGACACGAATGTTTCGGTGACTTAGACGTAACGTAAGAAAACGGTTCTGTGTGAAAAGTTGAACCGAGCTCAACTCTTTACGTTACGTTACGACCAGCCTTGTGTCCTTGGTTGCCACGGTAACTCACCGGTCCTAGCTCGTCGTCACCGAAACATTCGTGTCTCGAATGTCCCGTACCAGGCTATCTCCGTGAATTGATAGCCACGCTTAATACAAATCACAGATTTATCGGTGACTTTTCGTAACGTAACGTATGAAAACGGGTCTGTGTGAACGAGCCTTCATTCGCACAGACCCGTTTTCTTACGTTACGTTATGAAAAGTCACCGGGAAATGTGTGCTTCCTATTAAGCGTGGATACCAATTCAAGAAGATAGCCTGACGACACTCGAAATACGAATGTTTCGGTGACTTAGACGTAACGTAAAAAAACAGTGCTGTGTGAAAAGTTGAACCGAGCTCAACTCCTTACGTTACGTTACGACAAGCCTTGTGTCCTTGGTTGCCACGGTAACTCACCGTCGTAGCTCGTCGCCACCAAAACATTCGTATCTCGAATGTCCCGTGCCGGGCTATGTCCTTGAACGGGTAGCCACGCTTAATATGAAGCACAGATGTCCTGGTGATGTTTCGTAACGTAACGTAGGGAAACGGGTCTGTGTGAACAAACTTCCCGACACTGTCATCTAAAGCTATGGAAATCGCATTTTCGAATCTTAACGATCGCCGATTGCGCCCGCTCTGTACTAAGCATCAAAATGGCGGCGCCCACAAGAAAATCCGGGAATATATAGTGGCGACGCCCTAAAGCCGCGGTCAGGCTGTAACACGTCGCACAAAAGACAGTTTGCAGATGCTGTATAAGCCGTTTCTTTCTCGTAGGACGGTCCCGTCACGCTGGTCATAGGAAGACCGTCTGCAGACATGTTTGGAGATACGTTGGTCATTGTGTCTGTACCGGACACTATGTTTTCTACACGATATATAAGCGGTGTGGCTGCGGCTTAAAGGCCGACGACCGGACTCTAGATTCTGCAAGGCGGAAGATCCTCCTCGTCATTGAGGAGGAGGAAACAGGCAAAGGTGGACAGGGTAGGAGGGGCAGAGAGGAGGAAGCGGGGGAAAAGGGGAAAGCGCGAACTGGTCGTCGGTGGGTCTTTAAGCGTATACCCTTATTGGGTGACTCTAAATGGGACCCTTTCTTCGATAGATAGCCAGAGAGGAGCCGCGCGTACCTCCGTGCTCCCCGATGGTCCATTTCTCTTCGTCGTCGAAGTGAGCGTCGCCCCCGTAGCGCGGGAAGAAGGCGTGCGCCAGGGTTCCTCCTGGACCGTTGAAGGGGTCTCCGTCACCGTGCTCCCCGCGCACGAACTGGATGTCGATGTTCACGGGACCGGTCTTCTTGTGCGTGAACGTCAGCGGGGACACGTCGGCCCACATCTGGGACAATTAATCGCCGTCATGGTAAGCATACGCGCGCGGACCAGCGAGAAGGATATATACGAGTTTCAAGAAATGTACTATAAATCCAAATACGTTACACCGAGCAAGCGAGCCAAGACAGCGAAAATTGGCGAGACAGAGAATATACTGTAGTTATGTATAGATACAATACAGAAAGGCATACAATAAGGTCATCGCGAGCCACATCACGGAACATCAGGCCGTATCATGACCATGGCTGCATTTACACGGTTATGCGACCGCATCTCATAGAATCAAAAGGTGAACAATCAAGTGCACACAATCTCCTCCTGAACTCATTCATAGTTTTATAATCTCGATTCAATGAACTACGGTAGCATCCATGTAAAAGCAGTCGCTGTCTGTCTTCTTAAAACAGGCTGACCCCATGTGAAATCTGCGTGATTGGCAGTTGATTATTGGGTCTCCAGTAAAGTATTGCAGAAGCAACCCTACGCTGTGCACGTAGATGTATGTCTAAACCACTAGGGGCCGGAGAGAGGGTGTTGTGACCCAACACCACAACCGTTGTGTTTTGCGGTGGCCTTCGGTTGGTGACGTAAAGACTATAGCCTACGGCCTTGTTATATAGGAGGTGTTGTCTGACCCCGACATTTCTCCCCGTGGAAGCAGGCGAACGGCCGAAGCTCCTGGCTTCGCCGCTGGGGTCACAGAGAACCGAAAGACGCAGTTATAGCGCTAACGGGAGTAAACCCGTTCCGACGCGCGGACTCTCCTCCCTGACGTCTGAAGCGACAGCAGCGCATCAGATAAGAAAGCCAAAGCAAGACGAGGCAGGGAGGGGAGGGGCGGCTACCTTGAATGCCCTGGCGATCTCCTTGTCGACGGCGTTGCGGTCCTTGAAGCGACGCGGGTACTTGCTGATGCGGTACGAGAGCTCGGTGCTGGCCCACTTGGAGCCCTGCAGCGTGTAGCGGCGGCGGCGGCGCCGAGCCTCCAGGCCGTAGCCGACCTTGTCCTTGACCCCGCATCGAGGGAGCTGCATCATGGTCGCCGTCTCGTTGTCCACGCGCCCTGCAACCGCGCAAAACGGACGAAATCGAGACGTCAGGCGGGGCTCTTGACGAGTTTCGAGACTTATGCCACACACGTGCGTCCACTAGACAGTGACTCCCCTAGAGATCGAGACTGTCTTTAGGAGACGTACTGTGTTAGGTTGTTCTTTCACCCGTTCTTGAGTCATGTTGGGTCTTAACGCGCACGGAGGCTTCAAAGCGCGGTGGCGCACCTGCCAGTCTTCCCAAAATGTATGTAGTACTGCGCCGGGAAGCACCAAAACACCCTGTAGCAAAATAATGTGGCTGTTTTACTATAGAAGCCTTTACAGTATATATAAGGCGGCACGAAAGTGGACATTGAGCACTTGCAGCGTTGATTTATAAACCGATGGGGGCTTATATACGGTTATACGTTTCTGTACAGCTGCCGCGTAATGTTTAGTTATTTTAGCAGCCCCCCCCCCCCCTCCCTCTTATAGCCTGTCTCAGAGCTTAAATTGTGCTGTCTCTTGCGGACCTATGATGACCCCGTGGCAAATTATTCTAATTAGCGACCCTCATCGCGTGCAATCCAACCATCATACCCACATTCAGGCTCTCTCTCTTTCTTACTTTCTGTTTCACTCTTCTCCCCTCTCTCATTCTGCTGCTCTTCGGCCTTTCTTTCACATTGCCAAACAGCTCCCACGAACATCTATCCCCCTTGGTATACGGGACGATCTTTCTCTAAATATATTCCTTCTCACATATACGTGTCGATTCTTTAACCTACCATAACATTTTACACCTCTTTCTAGCTAAAAAAATATATATGAGACTTTCCGCAATAACTAGAAAGAATAAACTCGAATAATAACAAAGAATTAGAGGGCAGTTGTGTAGTGGACTAGAGCGCACAAGACCGGTAGCAACGCGAGGAGCCATATTGGGATATTCTGAGATCACTCTCCGAAACAAATGGGTTCCGCGAAGGAGCCTCAAACGTCTCAAGGCTTCCAGACAATCTTATTCACTGTGTATACACACATGGCGGTCTGCCAACGCGGCTCTCTCTCTCTCCGGGAAGTCAGTGGGGCGTGCAGAATTGTTCCGCCTCTTCAAGTGGGCGTTTGGTGGTAAGCCCACAAAAACCGACCTCGACGTGGAGTCATCCGGCGGAGTGCGGTCACAATGAGTCACGTTATCGTATGCTAAAGCACGTTAACGACTACACTCACTAACAGCCTGAGAACGGCAGGACGTCTCTCTCGGAGACTCGGCGTCCAGCACGTGCTTGATCGTTGCCTTTTACCGTGCTTTGACTGAGCGTGCACGCTCGAGGTTCACGACACGGCGAAGTGTTATCGAAGGTAAAAAGCTCGCGCTTGAGGCTGTACAACCGAGAGACCTCTCTGCCGTTCTCCCTTTGTTAGCGACTCTGCGCCGAGAAACTGAGGGAGAGAAGGAGACGAGAGGGGACGTCAGATCGCCGAGCTCTGGTTGGAAGGATTAGTGGGTAGGCCTAAAGGTAGCTGCCAGTGTTGGGCAAAGTACATCTAAAAAGTACTTCAAGTAAAGTACAAAGTAAATGATAACGTAGACTCTTTAAGTAAAGTAGTAAGTACGCTGGGTACGATGTACTCGAATTAAAGTACTATAAATGCAATGTACTTTAAATGTAAAGTACAAGTATTTTAACCCTATGTTTCATGATGTCCTTTAATTCCCCTATACAGTGATTTTTTAACTGGTATGCATTGCCCAGGGGTAATCATGGGTGCATGACCTATTTTCAAGAACAGCGGCGAATGTTGAATAAAGTCAAGTGGCAAACAGAGTTGTTATTTTCAGGAATGGTGCCAAATTCAGAAGTCCCTCTTCTGAATTGGGCGCCGCTTGCACTGGATTGTTGCACCCAAGGGGGTTAAATGTACTAGGAGAAAGCATGACGTCAGCCCCGCGGCTTCCGCAAGCAATCCTCACAAAAAGGAGTGTCCTCTCTTTAATGAAAAAAAAAATACTGAGTGTGAAAGCGAACTGGTGATAATTAATCTTAATGTGACACCTGAGATTGGGCTGTGAAAAAATTAAGGAACTTTCAAGTCGAAGGAAAAGACAAAAGAAGATGTCTGAAAACATTGTGACGTTCTCCCCTGTTGTCTTTTTCTTCGACTTGAAAGTTTAATTGTTCCGCGCCACAGTTTCAGGTGCTAGAGTATGATTACTTTTGATCTGATAATATTTTAAACCTCCTCGCTTGCGCTTACCGACCGAGAAGTATAGCGAGAGTTCAAAAAGCTACTGGAAAGCCGCCCCCAGAGCAAGCGGAGCGATGCGTCGTCTGCTCACGTCTCTGGTGAGAGGAGAAAATCCCTCCCAGTATTTCTTTGGAGTTGACAAAGCATCATTTCGTAATACAAATTTAACAAAACCAAATTTGGGGAATCTACTTTGAAGTCGGGAATTGTACTTTCCTCGAAAAATACCAGAAAAAATACTTTAAGTAAAGTACAAGTACATACCCAGAGAATGTACTTTAAGTCAAGTACAAGTTTCCTAAACCTACTTGAAGTAGTACTTTAAGTACAATGTACTCAAAGTACTTCCCAACACTGGTAGCTGCCCTTGTCTCCAATGCACTCGTAGAACGCGTTCGAACGCGACAGCCGGATGTCGGCGTTCTAACCCGTTCGACGAGTGTAGTGGAGACAAGGGCAGCTATAGCTTTAGCTCTACCCACTAATCCTTCCAACCAGAGTCCACTCTCGTTTCCTCCTCTCCCTCAGTTTATCAGCGCAGAGTTGGACTGAGGAAAAACCTCTCCGATTAAACGACAAAAAAAGAAAAAAAGCTTTTACAGTTGAGTTTTTTTATCATAAAAGAAAAAACACAACTTGTTTGAACCTACAAAAAAAAAAGTGCGATAGAAAGCGCACGCGCAGTACGTCGAAGGGTGACTGTCTGGCGACGATGTTTTGCCGCGCGTACATGCTTTGCGAGATGCAGTGCAACGAATCCTCCCTAGCTGTCTTTACTCGCGGAGAAGGTCACGGCGGTAGACTCGAACAGGCTTTCGCCGCTACTCGCTATTTGATGTCCCCTGTGCGGGCGCGGGTTGCGGGAAATTCCACTGAAGAGCATCATTGGAATGGCTTTCTTTTTCTGTTTATGTTTTTTTTATTTAATTTTGACGCACGTGAAAGCGCGATCTAACACCAACTTACGAGTTGTTTGCAGGGCCACGGCAGGGCCAACAAAGGTACGCTGCGTGAGTGTGTGGCTCTGCGGAATGCTTCATATTTCGCGAGCAATCGCGGGTAAAATGCACACCTTTCGAAAAATGCCACGCCTTTGCGCGGCATGCCTTTGCAAACACTGCACGCATCCCCCCGTCCCCTTATTTATACATAAAGGTTGCATTTTGGCTATCTAATTTAAGAGCGCGATTCGGATTGTTTTGAAGACTTATTTGAATCGTCTTTGCGGGATCTCATCGTTCAACTTAAACAGCGATATGAGCATTTGTCTGGCATATATATTTTTTTCTTTTTATCGTGAGAATGTGGGTAATCCCGCTTAAAATTTAAAACACTTGCGAAAAAAACATCGCACAAATTTTTATAACACAAGGAAAATAGTTTCTCGAATTTTCTTGTGAGACAGAACACGCAATCGTGCAGACATTAAAAAAATATACTTTCGAGGAAATCTTTTTTTTTTTTTTTCGATTTTCTCGTAGTGAATATCTGTAGTCGATGCTCGCGTTCTTCTCTAACTTCTAATCACAGCCTTTCCTCCGTTCACTTTTCTGTCCCTTATGAAGCATGAGCTGTGAGAGCGAGCGCAACGTTGCGAGGTGGAGCTGAGGATCGTAGCTCTCTCGGTCGGCCAACGTTGTCGGAGGGAGAGAGTACCGCTTAGTCAGCGAGACCTACCAAGAATTTATCCGCGCACTTCAGTAGATATATACACCCGAGGCGCCCGGTAACAGCCGCAAGCTTTCTCGAACAACGTCACTCGTGTAGGTGATCGGATATCATAGTGCCTGCGAATGCGTCCACTACGTGAGCCGGTGTGGCCTTCTCCTAGGGACGGGGCGACAACGTGTCTAGCTAACAACACGTCAATCTTGGCGCTACTTCTACGTTCAATATAAGTTTCTTCTGATTTTTTTTTACCGAGTTGTGGCTGCCCAACACGCATTTAAAGGTTCTTTTGGGGGTTTGTTTGTGTTTGTACGTTCAATTCCAACACCTTTGGAAAGTTAATTTCGTGTTTACTTGAGAGTAACATAAACAAAGCTGCTTCCACAGCGAGCAGCTTTGTTAAAGAAAGAGAGAGAGAGAGGGATAGAGCGAGAGGGACGGAAAACTATAGGGCGCTGCCACCGAAGGTTCGCGTTTTCTGTTGCACTCACAACTTTCCCCTCAGACATTTTACAAATTTTCCTCATAGCCAGCGTTCGGTTGGGCAACCTAATGAAGATAGAATTACGCCAAATAAAACACAAACGCGGTTGCGCGATACGCAAAAAAAAAAAGTATATATATATATATATATATATATATCGTAAAAAGGAGGCAAATGCTTTAAAACGTATTTATTAGACGTCGTTCCGAGCGGGGACCGCTCTTCATCAGGTTATATATATATATATATATATATATAGTGAGATATATAAAGAACGTTCGGGTGGGGCGCAATAATACGACTATACTAATCGGGAATACCCGCGGCATACGTATGTGTTTTCGAAGCGACTTGAGTTACGTGAACCTTTTTTCCAGTGAAGGCCACCAACAGCTCAGCTCCGTACTGAGTCGCCAAACGTTTCGGACATTGTACCTTATTTTTCATCATTTATCAGATGGCCAAAGAGTTAATTTGTTTTTGGTCACATCATTTTACCGTTCCCCTCTCGGAGCCGTCACTCCTTCCTTATGTAGAAAAGACCCACAGCCTGCGAGCAAACCAAAGGGCGCACAAGAAAACATCCAAAGATTGCACACAAACGCTTTGTGGCGTTTCTGTGCAATCACTTCTGCATAAAAAAAAATTGTTAGCAATTGCACAACGCCTGGCAAACTATCCCTCTACACTGGAGATACAGCCGAGACACCAGATGCCAAGGCAGAGAAATTTCTATTCGCAACTTCTAAACTTTTAAGAGAAAAAGTGAGTGCGATGCTCGAGTTTATTATCCACCGTAAGCTCTTGTTCGTCTTCTTGCTCCTGGAGGTCAATGGAACTGTTTTTTGTTGGTGGGCCCTCCGAGGCTTTCGCCAGTCACCCGGATGGAAGTCTCGTTTTACGGTATTTTGCCACCTTCAATTAACATGTTCGCGCCTTTCAGCTACTTTAAAAAAAAAAAAAAAAAAACTTAGCAATGTCAGAACTGTAATAGAGTATGGGATATTGTTTTTTTTTTTTTTACTTCGGTAATTTTGTGCCTATATCGTGAGTGTTTGATGTGTGTGTGTGGATGTGTTTCTTTTTCGTCCCTATTGCGATGCAGTACCGCGGTGAACATCGATGAATAAACATAAACAAACAGACGCTAAACCGCTTGTGACGACTGCTCTAATAAAACAGTAAAAAAATAGCCTTCTGCGCGATGCCTATCTTTGTCTGCTGGGCTGTGGAACGCCTTCTGAACATGCGCTGTTGCTCTGCTGTGCGGTAAATCCGACGCTGTGCATGCGTCCACAGCTCAATGACTCGGCATTTTTCGCCCGGATGATAAGCGATTCCAGAAGTCTGCATGCACACTGCCGATAAAAAAAAAAAAGTGCATCGTCAGTGCACTCGTCGTCTTCGTACAACACCCGGCTGAACCAGAGCAGCCACGCGCAGTCAGTGACTCCAGTTCTTGCGCTTTTTTTTCTTCTTTTTTTTTTTGTCTGTGCGTGATCGACTTAGCTGCGGATAGAAGTCGCCCAAAGAAAATGAGAAGCGGCTGTGAAATGCACTTTTGGAGGCCCCTGACTGGCTCCGTCGAATTGTAGCGTCGGCTACGGTCGGATTTAATATAAAACGGAGTATGGCAGAATACTTCACAATTTGAGGAGAAAAAAAAAGTTGGCAAGATTCTCTTTCTGTTTTGGAAGCTCCACCACACCACAAACTCCTCCCCGATGGATTTTAGCGAGCTCGGCTCAGCGTTCCCTATGCGGGGAGCAAGTCGTCTGCTTCTTGCGGAAGAGTTGCGGTGGCTTCAGAACGACGCCGACCTTTTATTGGCGGATTTTAAAGAAGAAGAAGAAATAGTGGGTAGTCATCAATGCTAGGTACCTTAAAGTCTACCCACTATTTTTTTTTTTTCGATCAGCCAATAAGAGCTCGGCGTTCTGACATCATCGAAACCCCTGAGAAAGAAGCAGACGACTTGCTGTCCGCATACAGCCCGCGGCCTCCGGCTTTCACGCTACACTGAGATCTCTAATGCAGACAAACGACAGCCACCATCAGTCTACTGAGATTGGGAGTTCCGACGTTAATCCACGCGTGGAATGATGAAAATAAAAAGAAAAAGAAGAAAAGCTCGGCGAAGGCAACCTTCGTTTCGCTCTGAACGAGGAAGTGGGCGCCGCGCCAGCTGCTGCCTGCCGCCAAGCACACTCTCCGATTCTCTTCGAAACACGGGACTCGCGGAGAAGAAGAGAAGTTATACGCTCTGTGCACATTCCCGCTTCGTCGCGTGACGAAAGCGCGTGACAAAGATCGCCGGTCAACACGGCGACCGTCTGCTGAACTGATACCGCGTCGTGACGGTACGCGCTGTGTCGCGAATGTACACCTTTTATTTTATATATATATATATAACGTGATAATAGGAAAAGAAACGACTTTGCGCACATAACCAATGAAAGGAAGGCATAGTACGATGCACTGAGCGAACTGGGGAACGGAAAGCGTTCGTATAAAAGGTTGCGAAAGCTTCTTCTCTAGTGTGTAAGGCTCATGACGTTTTCAAAGTACCAGTCGGAGTCGTTTGGAAACTGTCAAGATGGGAACTAAGAAGGAACCCGATGCGCCTGCTATCTATGCCTCGGCGCGAATGGAGTTACTGTACAACCCGTAAAAAACGAGGGTGTTAAACTGTCTCTCGAATGCAATGAAAAAGAAAATACATTTCTGGTGATTGAAAAGAATAGTGGTGAGGGACTCCTAATTTGAGTCAATGTTACTGATCTTCCTGATTCTTCGCGGAGTTTCCGGGTCACCGAGACTGGTGCTAAACAAACCGATAGAAAGCTTGTGCACTTGAAAATAACATCTTGATGTATTTAGGAAGGAGATAACCTCCTCTGTGACCACGCGAAAAGAAAAAAAACAAACGGAGCAAAAACAAAACAAAAAAAATCGATCGTAAGTCACTCTGGTATTGCGGTAAATCTGGGCCAATCATTTGTGTGCATAAGTGTTCCATTAAACACCAACCGAAAGCTCAACTGTTATCGAAGTAGTATCGAGGGTACCATGTTTGCGTTACTACAGAATACATACTGAAAGGCTAAGAGTCTCCTAGCGCGTTTCGGTTGCGCGTCATTGCGGTGCTTCAAATTGTTTTCGAGGATGCTAAGCTGGTAGAATTTCAATGGTGGATAAAAAAAAGTATTGGGAAAGGACAACAAGAACAAAAATAAGTACTAATTCTTACAATCTCAGTGCAGCGCTGTGAAAAGCACAGACTCGCGAGCGTAGCTCTATACGGCGTTTTGCTTGCACGATAATTCACGAGACAGGATCTTCGTTTTCACGAGGTCTTGAAAGTTCTTCTAAAGTGACAGTGCTTGTCCCAACGGTGCACATGACTTCTGACACTGTGTATAATACGACTACAAGCATGCAAGACGTGCTGGCAGCTTCTATGTTTCTTCTCATCGAAACAAGCAAGCACGTGCAGTTAGAAGCTTGTCAAAGCTACACGCCAGTTCAAGTCAAGCGTGTTCGTGTCATAGACCAATCATCTGCCCTATAACACTCTGCGTGTAATCCCGCGTATAGTGTGCCCGCCAACGGTCGAAGCACCATCAAAGGTAAGGGGGACTCTGGTCAAAGATTGAACGTTCGAAAAAGGCGTCTCGGTCACGTCGAACTTGTCAAGGGACCCTAATGGCAGCGGACGCTCCTTGGCAGGACACACAAAGCGCAAGTTCCGTGCCCCTACAACAGTCGGGGGAGGCGGCGACCGGCAGAGGCTTCCTGCCGTCCTTGCGGTGAGGCGGCCGCACTCACCGGTGACCCTGAGTCCCGCGAAGCGCTGGAAGTCCTTGACGGCGTCCACAAGAGCCTGCTGGGACCGCAACGCCGCCGTGCCGTTCCGAGGAGGGGCGATGTACCCAAACTTCTCCAGGTAGTCCTGCGCCACAAAGCACACAACGCTCGTTGCACATCTACAACGGACATGACTGCGCGGAGACAGCGGACACTGCTAACTAAGAGGCAGCGATGTCAACGTGATTTGTTTTTTCTAGGCATGTGCGAAGGGTGGATTTTGAGTTCGAAGCGAATTCGAAGCGAATAGTGGTTTTGGTCGAATATTGCCGAATCGAATATAAAATAGTTATTCAAAGTCTTTCAATACCATGCACAATGCTTGAACGAAACGTCAGCTGTACTTGTGAAGGTTGTTTCCTACCTTCACCTTGTCCAATTAAGCTCAGTTAATTTTTATATAGGTATATGAACTGGGGCATGTAAACGACAAATTTGTCGCAGCTATCCTAATCGAAGGGATTCATACATATGCTCGCTCTATTGCAAATATTCTTACTTCTATTTCAAATATGACAACAACAAAAGAGAAGAAAACAAGCACGAATGATGAGCGCGGGCTCTCAAGTGATCGCTGCCAAACTTCTATACATCCTAAAACAATCCCGTGCATCTACTTTCCCGCACAACACTCGGAGAGCCAATCAGCGCAACTTACGGAGGCAGCTCAGCGAATGACGATAGCGAAACATATGTTTAGGCCAAAAAGCGCAGTCTGATTTGTGACATTAAGCCATGCAAAACGTCACACTTGCATTGCATAATGTCACAACTCAGACTGCGTTTTTTGGTATAAACATATGTTCGGCATTGTCATTCGCTGAGCTGCCTCTGTAAGTTGCGGTGATTGGCTCTCTGAGTGTTGTGCGGGAAAGTAGACGCACGGGCTTTTCTTAAGGAGTATACTCTTGCGTAATCGCGGCGGGTTAGTCCTGTTGAGTGCGCTTCCCATTGAGCACAGGTGAACTGCGGAAAAGCAATACCCGCGGATCCCGAGAGCTCCGCGAGTATTGCTTTCCCGCAGTTCAGCTGTGCTCGGTGAGAAGAGCACTCAACGAGGCTGACCCGCCGCGATCAACACTTATTAGTACGAATATCGCTGTCCATCTCTAAGCGCATATCGAATAGCGTATTATTCGAGATCACCATTTGAAAATTCAAATATTCGCACAAAGTCGCATTTTCTAGTCGCCATTATACGCTATTCGAGATCACCATTTGAAAATTCAAATATTCGCACAAAGTCGCATTTTCTAATCGCCATTATTCGAGGTACACTTTCGAGGGTCAACGTCCCGAGGATGCCCGAAAGTATTTCTACACGTCACAGAAAATCTCGTCGTTCAACAGCCTATATGGTCACTGACAGCTGAATAAATACAGGGCGTGGCCTATTATTATAATCACTCGTTTTGCTTCGTGATTGGTTCTTCAACGTTCTCGTCGGCCGATTCTGCACCCTGATTGGATGCGGGGTGATAATGAGATGTTCGGGCCTTGCGGTACGCCCTGCGTTTCTTAGGCTGAAAGTTACTGTGAGTCTCTGCATGGTCGCCGTGACAAAGTGTGATACTTCTCCGAAGTTTTCGGACAAAGAACCCTTAGCTCGAACGAGAGGAAAGCGAATTTTCATATTGTTAAAAATACACATTTTTTAATGCAAACAAACAGCAAGACAGCGTATTAAGTGCACAACTCCTTCTGATTCAGCGTGAAGTTGAGGAGGTATGGTTGCGCCGATGTTGAGAATGTCTGGAGTTCTTGGTGCGCTCATGCTTCACCTTGTATAATTAGAGGGAGTATAGGTTCTGAAAATGCCACAAACGCCGATTTATTGCGATAAGGCTGCCCCTTCTTAACACAGACGGTGGGAACGTCATACCGCAGCGCGAACCGTCGCTAAATCTCGGCTTATAATCTGACCTTCAAAATTCTGCTCAAGTAGTTCGGGCTTGGCCGTCTGCAACCATCCGACATTCCAAGACTTTGACTACATCCGAGCGAATAAACATATTTCGTTGATGGCTTTTTTTTTTATTTTACTATTCATACGGGTACAGACTATATAAATATCGGCGGAATGCATTTACGGTTCTGACTAGTTCTGCCTATAAACGAAGAAAAATTAAACGCACGTGTTTGTTTTCGCGACCGGGAGGTCTTCACGTAGAAGTAAAAACGCGTCTGGCATACAACTCGGCTAAACGACAGAAACGAAAGAAAATGACATGCTTAGCGTACCAGTTTTTTTTTTTTTTTTGGAGGGCAATTTTTTTAATTTCTACATTTGTGCGTTTCGATATGGTCACTTCATTCTTTCTCGGATCCTTTGAATGCCACAGATCACGCAACCACCACAGGAAAGAGAGAGAGAGAGAAGAGAAAGAGACATAGAGAGAAAACTTTCGTCAGTTTCTCGTACATTAAGACCTAGTATATTTTTCGGGCTTGTCTATGATGTGGCCGACTTTATCTGCTATTCAATGAGGCAAATATAAAACTGTCTTTTTTGGTTATTAGTGAACGTTCATATCAGATAAGTGATCAACGCCAACTGAAACAGTGCTATACATGGGCAAGCTGAACACGCTTTCCTTTCAATTGTAGAAGTACGATATTGGGAACTAGGCAGGTTTCTAGATACACGCGCCCTGTGTCCTAAAAGCTATATTTCTGCTCTAATTCGCTTCGAGCTTGCTATCAGAAATAAAGGTAAGAAAACAGAGACAACATTTAAGTTGATCCAGGCATCGGTCGACGTACATCTGAAAATTGTATCTGTGTCCTGGAATCTCCCCTCTACAGACAATATTAAGAGTTTGACACGAGCAGAACATTTTTTGACCCATGAGTTGCTAAAAGTAAGCGATCCCATTCAGTGACCCAAAGCAAAGTTCAAGAACCTTACATTATCGATGACGTCGAAAGAACGTGGAGCAGCAAGATGCATAATGACCTTTTTGCGATGGTTGTTCCAGCATAGTGTTACTCTTACAGTAAAAGAAGAATGATTTACACGGAAGTAACGGAAAAAAAGAAAGAAATATTTGCTCGAGTAGTTTTGAAGTTGCGAAACCATCCTTCCAAGTTGCGTATTCAGCCCACGCCAACTTACAGCGCAATCAATTGAAGCGGTGGCTACTGTGAGGTCTTCATCGTGACTTTACTTGGTTAAGTAGAGTTTTATATCCCCAAGCTAGTATATAAAAAAAAAAAAGAGAAAAATAACGCAGAAATAATTATTACGAGGGGGTAAGCTGAAAAAAATTGCGTTATTATCACAATAACACCCACGATGACGCTTTCTTTTTGCCTCCAAACATTTTGTACAAACGTCCCATGCATCTCAGTACACGCCTCGCGTTTCTTGGCTTGTCGGTGACCACGCATAAAGTTGCGCGAGGGCCTTAAATTCTCGTGAGATGTTCACTATATAACTCGCAGAATAGTGTCCCTAAACAATGAACGACAATCTAATCACCCGAGACAAAACAAAAAGAGTCAACTATAGTCATTGACACTTTAAGAAACGCAGGACGTCGACAGTCCCAAGAATCTTGTCATGAATCACAAAGCGGGAACCGAGCGCTATTTAGGTTGTCGGTGACCATGCAAACCACCGTAGGCGTCGTCACTCTCCTTCCCAGCTGCGTGCACCTGTACTGGGTTCCTTGCACCCGCCTATACTATTCTTCCATGTTAATCCGCCCATAACAAAGGAGCCGAGGATCTGACCCAATGTAGTCCGCCCCCCTTGTTCTCAGTAATTGAGAGGCGTGGTCCCGCGCCCAGCTGCCTCAACTGATTACTGAGATTGTTCACATTCCTCCCCTAAACACTGGCCAGCTTTTTTTTTTTTTTTTTTTTTTTTTTTTTGTTGTAATGCAGCTAGACCTTCACTCGCGTCAACTGCCAAGATTGCACTATGAATCGAAAACGAGCGACCGGGGGAAACCCTCTTCGGAGAGCCAAGAAGCCGCTGAAAAATAAACGAGTCCCTTTCGATTGCCTCGTTTTATTTTGTTTGTTTTTCTCGCGAGGTTGACCGGTCGGTTTTTAGTGTGGTTTTTCTCCGAACGTCTAACGTTAGACACGTGCCTCCGTTGAATGCAGATGTTGTCTAATGGGAACTTCCCTGCGCCCCCGAGGTCACTTGACCGAAGCGGCCAACAAACTTTCTGGAGAAAAGTCAAAGCAAAATAAATGCAAATTGCGAAGGATCCGTTCCAGTAATCTTCAAAGTGAGCGTTACTAGCTGCCCAGTAATCTCATGGAACGGACGAAGGATGGTATATCATGGTACAGACTGCAGTTACCAAATGTTCGTTATTAGGGAGATTGCATTTTTGGTTGGTCACGAGAGGCTTCGATCAGTTTGTACACTGTAATCAGCTCCGAGTTGTATGATGATGCTTGGAGGGCATTGTTTCACAGGGAAGCGAACAATAACACAGCGTGCCTTTTTTCTTGGCTAAACTGCAAGGTTGATCGTATATCCTCCTTAATTAAGTTTTCTGGGTAAGTGCTTGGACACGCCTGCTTACTGGCAAGTCTCAACGAATTTACCCACTTCTTTGGTAGCAGCAATTAGAGACTGCCCTTATTGAAACAAAAGACGTGAAACTGTAAGCACAAATTGTTTAACGATCAAGATAGGCGACAAAAAAAACATTGTTTTTTTAGAATAAGTAATTGAAGCAGCCTTTTGTTAACATCAACGCGGACAATAGACAAGCTTGGTAGACGTTTTTTTTTTTTTCCATAATTTTCTTGCATTTAAGATGTCGCTAGCGTTGTCTGCGCGTTCCGGATCTTGTAGCTGGAAAACGATCTACTAAAACCCCCTTGCTACCTTGATAAATCCTTTGAGGCACAGGAATAGCATGCCACTGCTGGCCTCCTTTGAAGGCCACGACTTAGATTCTGAAGACGACTACAAGCAACTGAAGCAGCAGCCTCCACTTATCGATTCCTTTGATTCGTTATGAAATTCATCAGTCTTGAGTGGTTTGGTGCTTAGTTTTAACGAGAAAAAACGTTAGAGCACAAAGAAACGGGTTCGCTCAAGCTTGTTTTAAGTCTCAAGGGCACGTAGAAGTTCCAAGTAATATTGAAGGTAGAGGTTGTTAGTTAGCAATGATTATCAGGCTCCCAATTGTTTCAAGGATGCCCCGAGGAAAATGTTTACACAAGTGGAATAGAAAAAAAGAAGAGGTCAACCTTGGTCAACACGCATGTCTGCCACTTTGTACAGGGGAAGAGAACTAACGAAGTGAAAGAAACTAAATATTTAACAGCCGTAGAGCGAAGGGTGTTTCAAAGAAGGTGGTAATGATTATCTGCGGTTCAAAGAAAATAAGTGGTAACTGCAGAGGAGCTTCGTTTTTCTAGTTACTCCAAGTTTCAAAGATAGCAGAAAGTAGACAGTGCTAGTTGTTAGTACCGCAAGTCAAAAAGGAAATTTGCAGTGCATTGAGGGGCGAATACAAAGAATAAAAAGGCGAAGCAGGTCAAGTATGAAATCCCAAGATGTACATTCACCCCAGCGTTTTGCAGGTTCAAAGCACGACTAAACTCCCGATTGTTTCAAGAGAGATCAAAGGGAAACGGCAAGCCGAAAGGATGAAAAGTTACGCAAGAGAGAGAGAGCGAGAGAGCTTGATCGAGGGTCCTTTATGTCATAGACAAAGACAGGCGCTGGCAGACGCCTCTCGGCCATGGTCAGCCAAGGCCGATCGAGACACGCGGCTGACACGGACAAAAGAAGGCGTCCGGAACCCGGGAGGACAAGGCCGGCCGTTCGCAGCTGAACACACATCGACCTGGAGATAGCGACGGCGCACACAGAAGCCAGCGGCAACGTTCCGACTTCACGGGCGCGAAAGATCGAGGGTCGTTTAGGCCTTAGGGAATGACGTGCTTTGGCTTCGGCAGCGTGCATGCCTCATTGCAGGGCTCTACGTTCCCGTTAATTTGAAGACCGGTATTGGGGAGAAGATCAAACAATCGCGCCTCTAGCAATGAAAGGGGGCATGAAACGATTTTTTACTTACGCTAAATACTACTTAGAATCACCCCCTAACGTTAATAACTGAATAAACTTTCCTTAGTCTTTCTTTCTAAGCACTGACAGTCTCCGAAAAAAAAAAAAAAAAAAAATCGAGAAATATGAGCATGGTTTATCCCCTCAACTCGAAGCCAGAAGACGAGGTCACGTGGCCTGGTGCCTATCCTATGCCACCAACGTTAATCATAGCCACGCGCAGGGGTTGGCGAAGTAGAAAACGCGTGTTGATCTCCAGGCATTGTTAGAGTTCGTCTATCCTTATCACCGCAGTGGTTAGACACGAGCCACTACCCGAGTGTCCGCCGAGGCATTAGCTGTTACTAGCCGAAGTCGAGTTCTCACGCAGTTTTTGTGTCCAATACATGAGCCCTCCTCGACTGTCGTCAGGCGGGTGGTTCCGATCCCAGAATTACGTCATCAATCTCTGCGAAGGCAAGACTAAAAGAAATAGTCCCCTTTTATCCTCGCAACTTCACCGCAACAAAGAAGCTTCTGAATCAGTGGCGGTCTGTGCGAGTATACTTGGGCCAGACCACCTTTGCTAAGGACGCCAAAGCGAGCATAGCGGTGTGCATCGTTAGGCTCGGCACGGTGTGAGCGAGGGTGAGCGAAGGCGGTCAAGGTAAACCTTTAACATCACGTGCGAATCAAGGCAAAGTTAAAAGAACCGAAGTGTGTTGTTGTGAAGCGAATGATGACAGCAAGCTTCCACAACGTTCGTTTCCCACTGTCAAAAATGCCACTCCTCTCACTATTTACAAAGGTGCAGACAACTCCAGCGAAGGCAACCTAACTCGACCTATTGATCACATGAGCACAGCGTGACGCCTGGAGAGAGAGAGACACTATCTCTTGCTGGCGGTGTCAAAGAAGGAAGCAGGTATTTCGCCTTCCAGTACTTTGTTGGGCCAATGTCTACATTCGTAGCGTAGTCTTCATTTATAATATTTTACGTTTCTCATCTCAATTTTTTTTTTTAATTTTAATTTTTTTATGAACTGCTCTTTATTATGGAATATCGTGAGAAGGTTATTTGGATTGATAGTGTCGATAAAAGTGGCACGTTTCCAGAATGCTTCTCCCTCCCCTGTTTGTGGAGAGATAGAAAATTGCTATCAGGAAGTTACGGGTAAATTTTTCATAGGTGCCTTTCAGATTGACGTCAAACCTGGCAACCAAGAACGTCGTTTGAGAAGCCAATTGCGCAGATTTCTTCGCTGGTTTCGCGCCCATAAGATTAATATTCTCTGCACGCTCAAGATAACGGAAGCGCATAGAAATACATTGCACGCAATGCATTCAGTGACCGTATAAAGTCATGTTGGCGCCGTTCACAACCCCCCCCCCCCCCCCCAAAAAAAAAAATAAATAAATAAATAAAAAACAATAAATTTTATAAAAGTAAACGAAGGAATGTGCTTCTGAACAGGTGGTTCTGCTGAAAGTGGTCGGAACTGCTACAAACCTGCTTTTGTTATGTTGGCGATAGGATTTTTTTTTTCGTTCAGTTAGTTACTGACAAGATGAGAACAGACGGGAGGAGTCTCAGTTATTTCGCCCAAAGAGCAAGCTTTTTACCTTCGATGACGCTTCCGCTTCGACGCCTCGAGAGCCTCTAGCTTGCAAGCACGGTCAACGCAAAGTAGAAGGCAACGAGTGCGTGTTGCAGGTCGGGCGTTAAAAAGAGACGCCTTAACGCCTTCACCTTGTTGGTGAATGAAGTTCAAGAGTAAACCGTTAGCCAGCACCACAGAGCTCGAACCCATCTAACTTGAACATTCCTTATTTTCTACAAAGGTTCTACCTTTGTAGAAAACAAAGGTTCTAGCTAGAACAAAGGTTCCAACGATAGATCCCGCCATCCGCGCCACCACCTCCAAAGAAAACAACACTCCACGAGTTTTCAACCGCCACCGCCCTTCATCCCTGGAGAGACGGTGAAAACAAAATGTCTTACAATCATCTTTGCTCCTACGTATACGGAGTTGTCACGTGACCTGCTGGATGATGTCGATGGGCGCCGCGCTGCTGGCCGATTGCTGCGCGCAAGTTTGTGTCGCCGAGTGTGCTGAAAGTCAGAAGCGAGGCAGAAAGCCAGGGTGAAGAGCAAGCAGGGAACACAAGCACGGGGAAAACACAATCATGCACGCGGAATGAACTCGCCCAGGCCATTAAAAAAAAAAATGCTACTTGTAATCAATATCTGCCTCCTACTTTTTCTTTCTTTTTTTTTCTCTGGAGGAAAAGTGAAATTGTCCACCTAAATGTACTTTCCTTAAACCGTGGGTCTCTCAATGCGAATTATTTACGACTGACAATAATGAATACACGCACAAAAAGAATTGTATTTCAAGTTAAAAATCTTTCAGCCTTTCCACTCTGGTGAATAAGGCAAGCCAGCGGAGCTGTACAATGGAAAGTAATGACCGGCCGCAAGTCGGCAAGCCAGAGTGGAAAGGCTGCCGCCATCTATGAGCGACGGCGGAAACCAAATACTTGGCTTGCCGCCGTGGCTCATAGATGGCGGTAGGTGTCCAGAGTTCGGTGTCTTCATTTCCTTGCGGGGGACACGATTCTGGGAAAACTAACCCTTAACAGCTCCGCTGTAAAAAAATATATTGCGTGCATCAAGCTGAAGTAAGAGTGCTTCGCATATATCACACAAAAGACACGGTGTTCGGTGCATGACACGATGACCGCAGAAGCATCTGCATGCGGACACGCCTCAAGCAGATTCGAAGAATGCAATGTATGCAAACAGTTTTTTTATGACCAATGTAACGAGACCGTCACACAAGGACGGAACATGCTTCAGACAGCGTCTGCATACTGTTTTTTTGCATGATGTATAACAAACAAACAACAGTCGCAATCCCACCTTCTAAACCTGCTACCGACGTACTACTACCGATTACCGAGCAATTTCTCGTATGCTTCGTTTCACCATATGTCCGGGCGTAGCTGTCGTGCTACCAGCTGATTGGACTAAAAGGGCCACGTCATGGAATTTGTCACCTTTTTTTTTTTCTGTACGAGTTGCATCATATAAAACCAATCATGTACAGGGAAGACCATGTGACTGGCGCTTTTAGTATGCGTTCGCGGTTGAATGTGTCTGAGCATTCGGCTGCGTTTGGACATAGGAGGAAACAAAGTATACGAGGTGTGATCCTGAAGTTTCGAGGCTGATTTTGTAGCGTAAAAGAAGAGGGCAACGCAGTGACACGCGCGCAGCAGTCGAAAGAAAGGATCTTCGTGTCTCGTTATAACCAAGTGCGTCGCCCTGTGAATATTTTAGAGCTGCGCTGCACGAGTTTTTGTGACCACGTGAACGGGCACAATAACGATTTCATCATAGACTGCAAATCAGAGCGAGAGCGAACATCAATTCTGCGTCAAAATCGGCAAAAAAAAAAAAAGGAGACTTATGAAATTTTTCAGCAGGCTTGTGTCAAAAAACAGTAAATTTTGCTAAGTATTTTAAGTGGCACTCGCGCTTCAGGAACGGCACAACGTCACTGGAAGGCCAAGAGCGGTAGGGCGACCTTCTCCGACCTCTCCTTCACTTTAGTGACGTTCTGCCATTTTTGAAGCGCGAGTGCCACTCAGAACACCTCGCACACCTCACTGCTTTTTGACGTAAGCCTATTTTAAATCATTTCAGGGGTCTCTGTTTTAGATTTGCCGAGTTTGACGTAAAATTGATGTTCGCTCTCGCTTTGGTTTGCAGTGTATGCTGAGGTTGCTATAATGCTCGTGCATGGGGTCAAGCAAACTCGTGTGGCGCAGTTTAAATGTTCACAGAACGACGCCCCTTTGACATAATGACGCAGGAAGGCCCCTGCCTTCGACGGCTGCACTGTGCTGCCCTCTCTTTTTACGCTACAAGATTAGACCTAAAACTTTTTGATCGCACCTCGTAGGTACGGAATAAATGAAAACATTTCTATAAAAAGAAATGCGCTAAGGCACCGGGCTGAACGATAAGGAGGGAAAGAGGGACAGGACATGGAAGACAGAGAAACTAACCTCTGTGCTTGGGGAGAGGCCCGGGATATAGCTTTAAAGGGATACTGAAGCGAAACTTGAAATACACCTATTATGGTCAGAAATAGGTTCAATATGATCAATGATATTCATAAATCATAATCGCGCGTTTGTATTTTGAACGGATGGCTATATTTTTCACCCTGATGGGCCCGATTGGGCGCGCGCTCAAAAATCGGCCATCGGAGAGCGCGATGCGTCTTGGGATATTCGTGACGTCACTTGTGCCGGTCGGGAAAGGCTACGGCGTGAATGTTGTGGTTACGAGCGTTGCCACTTGGTGGCGCGTCGACGATTTACGACCTGTGACAACGTGGCCGTTTGAGATGTGCAAGGGCTGCACGCACGCTGCACCACGGGACCACAGCAAGTCGGCAACCACGGCAGCACTGACAAAACCAGCTCTGAGGCCGGATTCTCAAAGCGAATTCACGACGAAAAAAGTGCGTACGACAAATTTGAGAGAAAACCCGTGCTCTCGAAACGAAATTGTCGTAACCTTTGCGCAGGTTACGACAGAATCCTACGACAGCTCCGAAGCTGTCTTACGCACTTTTTACGATCAAATCAACAAGGCCGACAGCGTCGCTCAGTTACTTGGTATCGGCCACCAACAGACATTTATTTTTCTTCGTGCTCTTCTCGTGCGTCCCGACTTCAACCAGCAAGAAAAAAGGAAGGAGTACTTAAAACAGACCACGACGATCAAGAACGCAGGATCCACAAACACACGAGAAGAGCTACAACAGCCACGATTCTGCCGACCGAGCGAGCTCGGCAGAATATAGTAGGCCTAGCAGCAACATCGACTCGGCGCATCGTTGCTCCGGCGGTCCTTGGCCAAGACCGTCTGTCCATGACCGGCTGGCCTGCTGAATGGAATATGCCCGCGCGACCCTTGTGGACCCTTACCGGATGAGTAGTTTGATCCCTGAACTAAATTTCAGAGGTCAATATTTTCCCCTTGTCATCTCGATCTCCTTGTTTTCCGAGACAGCGGTGACGAACGCTGTCGTCGAAAAGGGACTCTCATTGATTCTATCTCCTTGTTTTGTGTGATATAGAGCTCAAATAAACGCCATACGGATTACCTTGGCAACTCGGTATGTACACTCTGTTATTAGTATGCCATTTTTATTCTGACTCGACGCTACGTCAGTGTCGAGCTATAGCAGTTCGTGGGAGCTACGCGATGTCGGTCTAATTTTTCTTTGCCGAGTGTCATGTCAGTATCGAGTTGCAATCGTAAAAGATCGGTCCAGAAGCGCTTACCGAAACGCGGTCTAACAGAGCGAATCCAGCACTTCGATCAAACGCGCGTGTCCGCTCCGAGTGTGAACAGGTATTTGTGTGGCTCTTGCTGACACCCTCGTAGAGGAGGCTATGTTCAAACATATCCTTTTTAACGTCGGCTCGCAGCTCGCGACTCGCAGCAACTGCCGTGCCAGAAGCATGCTCGGGTCGTGTCGTGCAAAGCCGCAACGAGAACGAGCTCACTGTGGCCAACTACGCTTTGGCTTTCTCCGCCAAGGCTTTGCGAACGCGTTCAGGCCTAGGCGAATCCTGCCGGCACGCCGTATTGCCGCAGAACGGCGCTGCTATTTTGGCACAAGTGATGTCACGAGAACTTCCCCCCATCCACCAGATGAGAATTTGAAATCGTTTAATTATGTTTAAATTTAGTTCTCCTGTGTTTTACAGCGCAATATTTATATTTCCGAGGTGGTGCCTGTCCCTAGCCCATATTTATGCAACAAGATCGGCGCTAAAATTTCGTTTCACTACCCCTTTAAAGCGGGGATAGCTGAAGCGCTTCCATTGTGCTCGCATGCTCACTAGAGAGTTCTAGTAGATCGTTCCGATACCTTCGCTAATAATGAGTTTTAGGAGCTTGTAGCGGTATACCTCCGATAACAATAGCCGATGCTCCAATGACGTCTTTGCAAATGCATCGTATCGTTATTATGTGTCGTTATGGGTGTTACCGTAACGATCTACTAAAACTCCCTAATGATACCCGACAAGGATACGACGCGTGCGCAAAGGCGCCGGTGACTTTACCTTCCTGCAGAACACTAAGAAGCCAATCACGGCAAACAATAGAAAGATACCAACTAATGACAAAGCTGATAATACTGAAAGATTAAAAAAAGGTGATCTTCACAGGAACAAAGAACAAGTGAAACGTCATGCTCACTGTTCATGAGCACATCGCCCCTTTTTGGTGTCTAGCTGTATCATCCGTTTCGTGATTCGCTGAGATGTTTTTACTGTTCACCGTGATTCGCTGTCGCTTGTTCCACGGGAAAGTGAACGCAATACCCTTTTCTTTTTGGAGTGCAGTGCTTGCAGTGCAGAGCGTCAAACGTCAGATTAATTTCAAAAGAGTCGATTGAGAGCCTTTTTATATCGAACAAGTATGGAATGTTCAGCACGAGTTGACCAAATGTCCAGTGGTCATCCACCACCCTCTAAATGTTCAAAGTTTACGTGCAGGGTTTTTTTCGAACCTACCGCGCGACGAGGTGAAAATAACAAACAATATATGAGGGTAAAAGCTTAAGCGGGAGTGGCCGAAAGTGGAAATGGAGGAAGCCCAGCAAACAAAAGCTCCAGAATCAAACAAGAGGACAGTAGCAACGGCAACAGGCCGATGAAAAGACGACCTTCGTCGGCCCTAGACAAAAGGAGCAAAAGCCCAAGAGAAAACAAACAAAGCAGCGTAGAAGCGCGCCGTCGTTCCGCCGAGAATCGTGCCTGCCGACGAACGACAAAGGAGGAGGCGGGCTGAGTGAGCACAGCAGGGTATGCACCCTTGATGCTGAAGAAGAGGAGCACTGCGGCGGATGACGTGGCCTTGAACCCTACCCCGGGACGCTTGACTCGCCTCAGAGGCGAAACCATTCGCCCGAGTTTACCTCTCATTTTTTTGTATTACTTTTTCTTCTTTTTTTTTTTTATTTTATAGTGACTGTAGAAAACAGGGGAAACTCCCACCCTGCTCGCTCTTTTGACGACCTCACCTGGGAGCGCCCTTCCAAAAAAGAACGGCCGCTTACGCCCATAAATCGAGGGGTGGACGCATAATATGCATACTGCCTGCCATGCATTATGAAAGGGTACTGCAGCTGTCGCTACCTACTGCGGTTTCTTTTCAATCTTTGCTTTCTTTTTCTTTTTTCTCGACGGGGATGAGTGGGAAGAGTCGGGGGCGAACGGACGGAAAATGCGTCTCACTTAGTTGGCTTCGAGGCGCGAATTCCGGCGCGAAGAGAGAAATGAAAGGAGCTGTTTGGCTGCGACTCGAGTTGGGTTTTGTTTACGGACGCGGTGGGCCCCCGTCGGTGTGTTCTTTTTTTCGGAGGAGCATCGCGCGTCGTCGACGTTGCGACCTTGACGAAACGGAAGCAGAATGTCGTTGGATCCGCGTCACTTGCCGAGTCCCGGAGCGATATCCAGGTTAATGTCACCGACGGCTATGGATCGACACGGAGAGCGCCTTTTCTGTTTCTTTTTTGCTTTAGTTGATTACTTTCAATAGCGCACATGGTGCCCTCGAAGTTGCTTGGGCTCGAAGAATACTGATAGTTGTTCGATTTGAGCCCCTGTATAATCAATCAGTTCAGCAGGCCTCGATGTTTCATTCTAATACTCTGACTTTGCGTAGAACTTTTTTTTCTTTTGTCGTCTTGTCTATAGTTGCCGAGAAATGTAGGAGTAGGCTGGGTTGCAATCACAGTAACCCTGGAGGAAGAAGAAGAGGAGACGGACAAACACAATACTACAAACCCTTGTTCAACTCTCACCAGGGTCAATATGAAACCAGCTCGCCATGGTTTAAGTTCCACGCACAACGGAAGGCCACGAGCGCGTGCCATGGAAACTGCCGCATCCAAAAGAGACGCCCAGTCGTTCTAATCCTGTCGGGACTAGAGTACGACTTTCAGCCCAACGGCTGCACTATATTAAACAAGTTGGTAATGATAAAATAAGTGGTTATATGATCTGATGCATTTTAAATATTCCAACAGCAGCCCGTCAGAATGATCGTATTAAATCATGATTTCGTTCTCTTGAAATGGCCTCCCAAAAATACTTCGTTTCTTCGAGCGAAATGATTGCATATAACACCGAAACACAGTCGAATAAGGTGTTTGATACAGTCACATATATGCATATATGTTAGAATAAAACAGAAACAGCAAAACAGAGTCATACTAAAGAACTGGCTTAGGGGAAATGACGTCAACCATTACGGAAGTCACGTGAGAATGAATTGTATCACTTTCCATATTATTTGTGCTTGGATCGTCGTAAGAATTACGTCTCTTCTTTATTATATTTATTTTTATTACACGATCTGCCTCATGCGGTTTATTACGTATAGTACTCAAATATTTCTACTTTTGTGTAATTCATCGCGCGTGACAGAAAAGAAAAAAAGAGCAGTCAAATCTCAACGGGTAAATTCTATGCTAAACGGAAGCCATTTATATTTTTAGCCGCAAACTTTTTTTCCTTACAAATTGCGTGTTCTGACGTTAAGGAACTTCGCCAGAATCACTTTATCGCAAACGGTGATTGGACGCAAAAAGTTTCAATATCAACGGCCAATGCAGCTGAGCAAGCCTCTCCTCTCGTCGCAACAACTTGCTTGCGCGCGCCGTCTTTCGCCTGCCTCGTTTAGCCTTCAGGAGCTCGCTTATCTCTCCTAACATCGCGCAAGCTTCCGATCGCCAGATACGTATGTAAGTACGTGCGTTGTGACTAACGGCGGCGGTGTCCGCAAACGAAAAAAAGAGAACGTTCCTTCGGTAAACACTTTCGTCGAAGACCCTTAAATAAAGAAGCCAAAGAGCCAACCACGTAACGAGTGCGGCGGGCATGAGGTCACCGGAAAGTGGAAACCCCACAACGCGTCCTGTACAATGATTATAAGGTCGATATGGATGCGCGAAGAAGGTGGCAAAGGGAAGCGAGTTTGTGTGTGTGGTCTCCGAGTGGCTATCCGAGCAAATAAGTTTCGCTTCACAGATACAGATAGCAACGTTTTGTGCTGAGAACGCCGCAAATTGAGTGGCACACACTCGGCAGCAAATGGCAATTACTGCATGTGAAGGATGTTTTCTGAGGACAGAAAGCAGACTTGTACGGTAGTCGTCATTACAAGTAATCAAAATACCGGTGATCGATTAAGTGTTTGGTGTAATTATGTAGTAATTTGATTACGTTTATTGGGTAGTAATCGTGAGAGTAATCCGAGAACATTTGGAAGTAATAAAATTACTTGGAACCGCTACAATTTGTTCTCCCCTTTTTAATGGCACTCTTACTTTCTACATTTGTTTTGAACCAAGTCGTCGACACAAGGATGGCTTAACAAGATTGCTGGATTCGGAAGATGGGTGGTTTATAATTTGGTGATTCTAATTCGATAATGGACAGCACAAAATAGCCTTTTTCAAACCGGCAGAAAAATGTGTCGTTTTGAAAATCTGAAGTGTTCGAAAAAGTATCGGTTACTTTTTTAAGTAATGGACAATTACTTTCCTCTCTAGTAATCAGGTAATCTAATGGAATACCTTTTTAGGAACAGTAATTGTAATTGTGATTGATTATTTTCTCGAGTAACCTGCACAAGACTAACGGTTAGGCACTGCGTGGTATCATTGTTAGGGATGTGCGAATAGGGGTTCAAATCGAATAGAGGAATGGCATTTTTTTATATCTTCAACGCTGTTAAGAGAATCAGTTGTCGTGACTTTTGCCCAGCACTGTGAAGGCTATGAATGACCGCGGCGCTATTCAATTCAAACCACTATTCGCCCACCCATTATGAATACTAATAGGGCAGGTGGAAGAATGTTTCACAGATATAAACTGTAGGGGTATGCAAATATCGCTTGCAATCGAGTATCACAGTCTCATCCTTTCAACGCTGTAAATTGAGCTGGTATGTCGTTTTTTTATGCGCTGTAGAATAAGAAATAAAGAAAGAGATTTGAAATGAATAAAAAAGTGATAGGTTAGTCGGTACTGACCCAGCAGGCTACTTCATATTTCTGGCACCTCCTTGCTAATAAAAAAAGGGAACAGGAACTTAAAAAAAAGCCAGAGAGATGAAAACAAAACGAAAGCTGTGCATATCTGAAACTTGAGACAGCGAACGGCAGAAGAAGGCAACATAGAACATGTCTCAAATGGAGACCTGTTATCCGTGTGTTTTGGTTTTTGCTCCTTCTTTCTTCATCTGCCGTCTCCGGTTTCAAATATGTTGCGAATGAAAGCGGCTCGCCTGTTTCCTAACTTTGTCCGAAAAATGAAAGGTCGGCGGTGAATGCGGTATCAGGGTGCATGGATCCGATTTTCACTTTAAATCAAATGTGACAAAAGTTTTTTTTTTTTTCGAAGTTTTGAAATTAGGTTTGTGGTGCTGAGAAAACTGAAAAGACCCCTGGGAAGCCTAGGCAATGTTTGTTGACGAGGAAAACCCATTAGCCACAAAAGAAGAATGCAATAAAACACACACAAATAAAACAAAAAAAAGTTACGGAATCACCGATATTAGTATTATTAACTGGTTATTGCGCGCAAACCCTTGGTTCTAAAAGAAAAGGACAAGATCAGTGTTCTCGAGACCACGTGACTGACGGTATAGTTGGTTCCAAGTGAGAGGGTTACACAACCCAGCCGGCGCCTCGTTGACGGAGTTCAAATCCGCAGTCATGCTCCCATAAGTCAGCCACGGTTTCCACATTAAACATGATGTCAGCTTCTTTTTTTTTCTGCAGACACATTTGAAGAATGTTTCAAGCATGTTTGCTTCGTGTGCTAGTATGGCTACGGCTGAACGGCTTATCGAAAATTTCGGCGGTCTCATAGACCGGCGGGAGTGTTCAAGATGCTCATTAAATAATTCTTCCCTCATTGGGGTCGTGGTATGTTTTACGTAAGTAAAACCTACCAACGTGTTTAACGTTGGTAGGTTTTACGTGTTGAACAAAAAACGAAAAAAAGTACATTTTGGTGGGCTTCCGCCTGGTTAGGTAAAAATTAAACTGATAAAAGGAACTCTAACCACGTTTTATTAAAACGAAGATCTCGACGTTTCGGGGCCAGCTCGGCCCCTTGATCACGGGTGACTGATTGCTGGACTGTGGTAAACTAGTATTCTGCCTTCATCAGTAGTTAACTAAACAAATATTTCGATTAATGTAAAGTAAAATTAATTAAAAAAAAAAGCCAGCCTCTTTGTTTTTGCACTGCATAATAATAGAATTAGTAAGAAACGGGAGAGTGTTTCGACATGTTCTGAATGTGACGCTATGAAAGTTTGGAAGTAGATATCAAAGCTTCAGAACGCCCTTTTATCTTATGAAACTGGGACACAATATTTGTGAAAACAATTTAACGGCAAAATGTTGTCAATTATTGGCATGTGGTGCCTTTTGCCGTCATATAGTCCGGTGGGTTCCACCGGAAAGTGTTATTTTATTTTAAAAAAATTTTTCGAACCTTTTTGTTTTATTTTGATTAAGTTATAAACCATTGGAACATTGTGACCACACGCTAGCATTACATTCAGGCGAGTTCTGGCCTCAGAGCGATGCGTCGTACTTTCTATATGCACGCGGGCCAAAAAGTGAACAACCTCCAACGCAATTAGTTTTTTTTTTCTCAAGTATTCTGTATACCATAAAAGCACATTCACGTGTTGTTCACACCGACACATCCCATCAGTGTTAAATATTAAGGCGCGAATCAACACTCGTACTTTGTCAACACACCTCGAAACGTCTTCATTCAGCAGCAATATTCATTCCTGTCGACGACCTTCACTTGAAAATTCAATAATGCACAAAAAGAAAAAAAAAAAAAAAGAAGAAAAGAAAAAAAAAATCTAAGCAAGGTAGTCGTCTGAGGGACACGGAAGAGTGAATTCGAAAAGGGAAACGAAGAATCGCGTGCGTAGTAAATGACTCAAAAGAAAAGTAGAAAAAAAGAAAAAGCGGACAGGAAGGAAGCCGCCATGCTGGCGAGGAGCCTATAGGACAGAGAATAAACGTAGAAACGTCGATGGTTAATAAGTCATCATGGCAGCCGACGTGCAGTTATTCCAGGTTTGTTGGCACCCTGAGGAAGGATACGCCTACAAGAAGCAAAAGACTGAATAAAGCGACCGATAATTCGGTGCCAACAGTACGGCAAGATCGTTGGAGGACGGAACATGAAAGAAAAAAAAATAAGGAAAAAAAAAAGGGGGGTGATTGTATTATATAATGCGCCAATACAAGAACCAAATTAAATCGTTCATTTATAGACCTCAACCCCGACGCGTGTTAAGATAGACAAATTACGTGTTTTGAATTGCAGCTTCGAAAGGGTCAGTTTCATGTCTTCTAGAAAGGGAAGGACGTGATACTCTAAGATATTTGGTTTATAAGTTCCAGATTCTGCATATTCAAATAATGTCATGTCCGCTGGCCGTATACTGAAAAATGGGCTAGTCCGCTGGCCGCATATGAGAATAGTGTCCCATTCGCTGATCGCATATTGAAAAAGAAAAAAAAAGTAAAGTTTTGTGGCTAAAAATAAATAATAAAAAAAAATTCCCGTCTGTTTGTCGCATAATGGTATGATGTCAAACTCCGCCGGCCGCATATTGAAAAAAAAAAAAAAAGAAGTCGTAGCATTATCTTAGTCTTACACGTTCCATCAGACACATACTGGAAAAATGTCAAGTTCGCTGTCCATATATCGAAAGAAATCACGTAATATTATCTCTGTCTTTGTGTGTATTTTTTTTTACGTTCAAGCAGCCGCACATTGGAAGCATGTCGAGTACGTTGAGGTGTCTCACAGTGGTCGATTCACGCAGGTTGAGTCAGCGTATCAGCCGGTACCGGCTTCCGATCATCACTTCGGCCCCTCGGCGACTCAATGACTCAATCGCGCGCCCACGAACTGCCCCCACGCGCGCCGCAAGAGGGCAAGAGTTGGCCCATTGACATGCACGGCATTACCACCCGTCTGCCGTGTAAACACAGCGGGTCTGACATTTGGACGAAGAAAAAAGTTCGCAAGAAACTATCAAACTGTTGTTGCTTCATATGGGGCGGGCAGGCCCGGTGTATCCATGGGAGCGGTCACTCGCGTCGCACGCAAATTTCATCCCAAGTCGGAAAACACACGGGAGGAGCTTCCGAGGAACCGCTTTTCGGTGAAACCACGGTTCCGCGTACTTATGGTTGGCTCTGGGCGGCCGTTACTCGGAACAACCTCTCGCGATCGAAACTTTCCCAATGGTAGGCTAATGCGCGTACGCGCCACTCATCCTTTAAAGCGATAGTGGGGAGGGAAAAGCCCAACCTGACTCTTTCTCCATTGATTTGACAATGACCCAGTCGTGAGACAACACACAAAAAGTTTAAAAAAAAAGTTGTAAATTGCGCCGGCGGCCTTTGAGAGTCCGGAGTCGTCTGGCCGGCGGCGACCGAGACCCACTGCGCGGCCCGCGGTGTCCTTCGGACCCCGGCGTTTTTCCGTTTTCCCTGAGCAGCCAAGGCCGTGCGCGCACTCACTCACCATGGCCATGTCGGCGGGGTTCCCGTCGGCGGTCCGCGCGGCCAGCGACAGTAGCAGCAGCAGGTGGGGCAACAGCAGCAGCATGGTGACGGCGACGCTGGCCGGCGACGCGGGACGGCGCATGTCTTTGTTTTGCGGCGGCGCACGCGGCGGAGGCCCCTTAAGAGGGGGCCCTCTCCCCTCAGCTGAGTCACGGGGCCCCCTCGGGGGAGAGGCCCGGGTCCCGATTGGCCGCCCTCTCGCTCCCGTGCCCCCCCTCTCCCCGCGAGCCTTGAACCCGGCCCGGGAATGCGCGCGGGACAACAACCGGCAGGTGCGAGCCGCCCCCCCAGCCCCCTCCCCAGCCCCGCTTCCTGGGATCGAGCGGGGGGCGCAGCCTGCGGGCCGCGTCTTCCTTCCGGGCCGGGGGTCCGGGGCCCGCCGCGTGTCCCCCTCCGGCGGGGGCTGACGTCAGGGCTGCCGGCGGCCGACGGCCCCGGGACGTTTTGCCGCGAGAGGCGATTCTCGGAGGGAGAGCCGGTCTGGGCGGGCTGGCGCGCCGCCAGTGCCTTGGACGAGAACGCGCGCCCCTTTTCTTTCCTCGAACCAGAGTCAACAACAACAGCTTCTGCTGTTTCAGGGGGCGCTTTGTCGGCGACCGCCGCCACGCCAGCCGACCGCAGTCTGGAATCCCGGGTCGGGACGCCAGCAGCGAGTCTCGGCTGACACGCGACAGCCGCCGCAAGCGGTACGGTGCCGGTCCCGTTTGTGTTTACTTTGTGAACCCCTCTCTCTCTTTCTCTCTCTCCTCTCCCGTCTACGGGTCCGTCTGGAGGTCTGGGCCAGAGAAGAGCGCTGACCTCGAGCCACAGGGATTCGCCAGTCGGTTAAGGTTTGTGGCGGAGCCCTAACCTTGGCCCTGACCCGGTCGGTTGATTGTGGGTGACGTTTCCCTACACCCCACGACGGTTCCCCGTAGACACGTGTATACCAGAGGAGGACTTTGCTCTGCAAAGTTTTCTTTTCAAAGGACGAGTAGTATAGGAAACCCCCGGAATAATTGTCCGCCGCCTCATCGACTACCGCAGGAAGTGAGGGGAAAAAAAAAAAAAAAGACAAGCGGCACTTCTTTTTTTTTTTTTTTCCTCTTTCAGGGCGGCCTTCGGGGCGCCTCCAGCCAGGCGACTTCGAGACGGTTCTTCTCCACATGGAAGCAACCTGGACCTGGAGGCACGTGGCTCCCCATACCCACTAGGTTACTGGACACCCGGGCCCTTGTGACCTGTAGAGCAAGGAACCGGCCAAGTAGATAGCCGTGACACTCGTAGGTTCCCTCCGCACATTGTTTTGACATGGGTGATGCTTGTGTTCGGAGACCCACCAAGTTGAACGCCAGAGATGCCAGGACGTTGTGCTCAGCTCTGCGCCCAGTAGGCCAAGTTCGCGCCCTGGTAGTCGATGTGTGGCGAGTGCCGCTACACGCGACGCGCGTGTCGGGCTAGGCGACCTCGACTATAGGCCACCGTCGCATCAAGATCGATGCGAGGCGACCTCTGCTTCGGCGAACACGGCAGCTCATGGCGTACCTCCGGGAAACTATGGCACATGTTCATCTACAAGAGCACTTTGCCTTGTTGTCGTCTCCACTGCCGCAAGCGGCATTGACGAAATGAGCCTCGCTTTATTAAATTATTATGTAAACACCACTCGTTGTTATAGTACCCATTTACGCGTATCTCCCACGTACTGATGGCACCTGAATGTCCGTGACTTTGGTCTTGTTTGTCGTCGTAACCTTAACCTCTAGCATCCGGATTTCGAGCCCGAGGTTGCGTATTTTGATTGTGTACATGTCCGGACATCGTGTTTAGACAAACACACGCAACACTCGTTGAAGGTCCCTGCCCTCTCAATTTCTTGCGGTGCAATATACCCGATATCTCCTCATCGATTCGTAGTTGCGACGTCTTACGTGTTCGATGAATATTTACGGAACAAAGTACGCATTCAATTTCTCACGACACCAACACGCACGAGCCTTTAAAGCAACGAAGGTATTCTTTGTCATCAATATTATTTGTACTTTCTCCAGATAAGCAGGAACGTCACATGCAAACTTACAACACTACTTTAAAGCGTCCTTCTGGGCAGAAACCACGTCCCCTTGGACGCCCCTGACAAATAATACCAGGAAATTGCAGCGTTGTCTTCCAGTGAAGCAACAGGTTTGTGGAAGGCGTACATCGGTCTTTGCTCATAACATCCACTTTACCAATACGATGAGATGAGCTACAAGCATGCCGCCCGGTCTGCCAGTCAACTGTTAAGGTCGTGGTTCACTTGGTGCCTTGCCAGCATGCAGTTAGAGAAGTTCCGTTTGCTGGTTACAAGTGAACACCCTGGCCGACCGGTCCCCTGTTACTCCACCCCGTCTTATTGACTTCTTTCTCAAACTATATGACTCTGCCAATGTAAGACATGACCGATACGTTTTATTTTTTTTTAGATTTTTGAGCATTATTTTAAAGCAACCGTGAAGTGTATTTTGAATTGAGATTTTACTAAAAACATATTGTTTGTAAGTGGAAAAAAAAAATAGTGAACGAGAGTAGAAAGCTAAAAGCTTTCCTTGGCAACAAAATGTTGAAGATAAAGACAAGCTATTTCTCACCTCTTCTCCTTCGACAAGCTCTACGCCTTTTCGCCGCGATGCATCCGCAGTGCCCAAGTAGTTCAGCCGAGCTAGCCCTACTTACGTGTTAGACGAACACCGTGCCACTCTGACGTATACGTTCCTTAAGAATCAATCCGTCGACGAACATTTGGATTCGCGTTCGTGCCTAACGAGTGCCATAACGGCACTCATTGGCCCCGAACGCGATTAACCTTTTCCGGGAAGATCTACGCGCATGCGCGGACTCGCTTTTCACCTGGCGGAAGAAACTCGCATATACGCATGGTTAGGAAGAAACGACAAAAGGAACTGGAACAGTAGGCGACACTTGCGTCCGTTCCCCTCCAAGCCCAGTTGTGGCGACTATAGGGAGATCAACAAGGACGTTCCTCCAAAGGAAGTTCGCCCACCGCTGGGTGCCGCCATCACGCGAAGAATACACATTGAAGACATGGCGCCCTGGTCTGTACTATACTCGTTTACGTTGAAGCACGTGCGGCATGCGCGTGAAGCTACACTCTTAAAAATCTGGAGCGTTTCCTCTCCCGCAATGCACTTGGGAGAACCAATCGCTGCAGCCAACGGAGGGAGCTTGAGCTGAAAACATGTTTAGACATAAAATAATAGTCTGCGCGACGACATCAAGCATGATCAAACATCATGTTCAGTGCGCAAAAGCAGACTTTTTTTTTTCAGACCTCTTAGAGTTAGCGATTTTGTTGTCAACATATGGTCACGCTTTACTGCGGTACCTCTTGCCGACGAACACACTCTCAAGAAAAAAGGGTGTCAAAAGGTGTATTCTTACACCCTTTGTCCCATATAATTTACCCCCAAACTCCAATTCGACATACAGCGCCCTACAGTCGAGCAGGCGGCCCCAAATTATACGAGGGGCTTGATAGCCGTGTGGTACAACTTATTAAAATAGCTCATTTACGTTTTACTGAACACGAAAAAAATAATCCGGGTTTTCTTAGCCCTACTGTAAAAACTCGGTGTTCTCTTTATGTGGTTTTTGATCCGTACTTTAGCTATTAAAAATGTTGTATTACATGGCTATCAAGCCCCTCGTAAAGTTTCGGGCCCTCTGTTCGACTGTAGGGCACTGTACGTCGAATTGAAATTCTGGGCTGTATTATATGGGACAAAGGGTGTAAGAATACACCTTTTGACACCCTTTTTTTCTTGAGAGTGCACGCGTGTTGTTGCCGGTGGGTGACGCAAAAGCCGCAGTCGTACTACTCATACAGCGCACAACAGACACGGGGTTTGAACCGTTGTTAAAAGAGCTAAAAAGACGAACGCAAGAGAGAAGACAAACACGGGGTTCGCTGCGGACATAATGCCAGAATGACCTGTGGACCCGCCCCAAGCGTGTCCGCAACATGTTTGCCTCATACATGCTTAGAACATGTCTGTAAACAGTCTATTAAGACCAATAAAAGAGGACCGTCACACAAGGCGGACAGTGTCTGCAATTGTCTTTTGCATGGTGTGTCAGCAGTTTGACTGCAGCTTAAAGACAGCCAGCAAGAAGAGTGTTTAGTCTGTGCAATTCGGCTATAATAATGGACTACGTCGCCGTATTAACAGATCGAGGTCAAAGTACTGCGATATCGGAATCCCATCGAATCTTCCCACCACCTAGAAAGTGAGTGCAGACAGCGACAGATAGAACAAATGTAACATGTCTGTTTTCTGGTGTCTGTGCGTTTTATCTCCCATGTCTACCTCTAGTCTATTCAGAACGTTATTCTTATTCTTTTTTCGATTTGTTGGTGTCAGACAAAGCAAAGGAGAGCGCCGTTGCAGTCAAAGGCCCGACTCCACCTTCACCCGTGTACTTTCTCTTAACCTTTCTTTTTTTTGAGAGAGAGGACGCGAGTTTGCATCTCTGAGTCATGTCGTAATGGGTTACCTTCGAAGCCTCCTTCTTTGTGAACATCAACCAGGTTACATTCTTTTTTTACTATTATTATTATCAATCAAGACGACGCCCTCAAAAGGCCGAAGGGCGCATACCAGGAGCACGAGTCATCCCGATGCTCCAGAACGCAAGGGTAGTGACCATCAGCGAGGGTATAGCACCGGACCGGTCGCGGGAACAGACTTCGCGCCGCACGAAACATTGCGTGCGCTCGACTCGATTTCGTTCACCACTACGCATGCAGTTGGGTAGAAGCTACGTGCTCGCTGAACCAGTCATACGTCGACCTTTACACCTCGTGATCACGCTCCCCCCGTCCATGCCCACGCGCAGGGGGTGAGGCCGAGCGCGCTGCTCACATCGCCCTGCTAGCTTTTGCCCCGAGACTCGAGAGAAAACAAATAGGTGTGCGGATGTATCAAAGAGCGTCTAGGTAAGTGGAGGAGAAAGGGGGAAGGGGGGCATTCCCACGGTGGGGGGGGGGGCATGGCGGACCCCTTTTTTTCTTTTCCGAAGAGAGTTCTCTTCCAGCTACCGGGGCACCCCGCCCAAGTGGGCCTATGGTGAGTCAGACGCAACGGCGGCGGCGGTGGCGGTGGTGGGATTCACGTGGTCCTTTCCAGCTGGCATATTCCTCTGAAACTGACTCGGTCCATCTTCTGGCTCGCATCGCGCTTCGCCGTATGTCGATGAGGCATCGCGTCTCTGTACTTTGATCGCAGTGTCACCTCGACGGGAAGTCGTGATGGACAGGGACATCACTTCCGAATAACTTCGCGATGAAAAGTCCGATAATGCAATGCTGCTTCGACACTCTTGATGTTTTCTTTTTTCTCCGGATACAGCGCTGGATGCATCACGGCACGTTTGTGCTTATACAGTGCTTTCTTTTATTTATCTTTTGCGAGAACGTTTTTATTTCCCCGGCCTGCGTTGGTGCAATACACTTTTCCTGAGCTTGTCACCCGGGCGGAAAATGCCGAGTCAGTGTCCTTTGAACGCATGCACAGCGTCTGATATTCCGCAGAAGAGAGTTACTTCGCATGCCCAGAATAAATAAAGACCACTTATTGAAATAGCCTTATAGTCTGTAAAAGGTTAAGAGTTCAGAGGAAGCTCCTCTCATCTTTTTCCCATTTAGCAAAGCGAACGCGCTGGAGAGGAGGTCACCTTCTCTGTGGCGTTCACTCTGGTAAGGTGGAAAGAGGGGGGAGGAACTTCCACTGAACTCCCAGCCTGTCACGGACTGTACACTCTAAAAAAAAAGGGTATCACCATACACCCTTTTGTCCCATATAATACACCCCAAAACTTCATTTCGACGTACAGCGCCCTATAGTCGAACAGACGGCACGAAATTTTACCAGGGGCTTGATAACGGTGTGATATAACTTATTAAATTGCTAAAGTACGTATCAAAGACCAAAGAAAGAAAACACAAAGCTTTTGCAGTACGGCCAGGAAAACTCCGATAATCTTTTTTGTAGTCAATAATACGTACATCAGCTATCTTAATAAGTTGTACCACACGGTTATCAAGCCCCTCGTAAACTTTGAGGAAACCTGTTCGATTATGGGGCGCTGTACATCGAATTGAAGTTTTGGGGTGTATTATATGGGACATGGGGTGTAATAATACACCTTTTTTTCTGAGAGTGTAGCTGGGGATGACAGAATTTAGATTATTCTGCAGATAATCACGTTCTGTCGTCTTTATCTCCGCCACATCACTTCAGTCGTCGGCTCGTCGTTCTCATCAAACTTTACCTAAAAATAAACGCACCTGACTCTAGCAGGGTAAGTTAATTATCCCCACCTGCGAGGCGCACTATAAAAGTAAAAATTTCTGCGTAATCTAAAAACAAATAACATAACCGACGGTAGGATCCAGAGTCCTAAGATGCAAGAGAGGCTCTGAAACACATTGTCCGAGTAGTACCAATGTCATGTTCAATATTTTATAACAATACGTCATTGGCTAAGGTACATAACAACACACTGTAGTTCGATGTCAACGTTTTCCCTTAAGCAGACCAAAATAAAGCTTTCACAGTGTAAGTACAAAAGAAATAAAACGAGAATGGGTGTGGTGTTAATAAGCGTGCAGTCTACCGGAAGACCAAAATGATGTAGGAGTGACGTACAGTCACCGACCAGCTGAAAGAACTTTAATGTTCAAATACACTCGCATGAACGGAAGAGAATAACACCTTCTTAAAAAAAAATGCGGGCAAGTAATCCCAAAACAGTCGATAAGGTGATGCTTGCTTTGGTTTCATCACCCCTTAACAGAGGTCTCAATCTTCCACAGCACTATGGGATGCTTTGGGTTCTGAGTCCATATGGCGTACACCTTGGCAGCTGTGCCGTGATATTGAGTTACCATCTATGGCAACGTGGTATTGTCACGAATGACTGACGAAGAGGCAGGAGAAAACGTAATTAACTAAAAATTTATTAAAGGCAATTTTGTGCTAGAAAAAAAAGAGAAGAACAGACGTCGAGAAAGCAGCAGCGAGCGTCGGTGGCGGCACCAGCATGCGACGGTACGTCGGCGTAACAGCTATGCATCGCGAGAGAGAATCAGCGGATGAATCGGGAATACGGCGCTTGGCTCTTTATCTACTATTCTCGTCATCTCGAATATTTGACCTAGACTGTTGGGAAAAGAACGAGGGCGGACTGACAAGGCAAGGTCATTCTGGCCTCTTTATCGTTTACGCTTCTAGAAAAGCGGAGAAGCGTATCTTCTCGATCATGCACGCGGCACTATATACTCTTCCCCTACCACTACGCATGCAGGAATCAAAACCAGAACCTCATGGTCCGCAGCACGTGGTTCGCAGCCCGATGCTTTACCTCCGGGCCGGCTGGACGAGCCTCTACGAGTACCGGCTAAGGTGTGTGCCGTACGTGTCCGACTATTATAGTTACCAGATGAACATACTCTCCGTAAAGAGTGGTGATGTTGTGGAGAAGAGTGATGGCAATTAACAAACAATAGTTTATTTTTCACCCCCAAAATGGTGCCCTAATGCCTTCTACACAAACCTAAACGATCGCTCCTTAAAGAATGCATTCTATGTGTTCTATACGACGTTGGAGATTATGGTCGCCGCCAATTTTTCTAGAAACAAAAATGTTTCCTAAATAGAAACTTTTCTCCTTCTATCTAGGAAATAGGCCATATGCAAAGTTCTTGTCAGCTATAATCATCATGCCACTCGGAGCCGGCATTTGTTTTTTCACACCTCCCAGCTGTAGTCGAGGCGCATCTGTATTTCACTTGGTTTTCATAATATTAGGACAATGTATTTCTGCACTCAATGTGTTGCTGTTTAGTTTTGGTTCAAAGAAAAAAACAAAGACGGTCGCGAAATTCTGGAAGAAGGAATTGTCAGCAACGAGGTCGCAAGAATCGTCACTCAAGCAGTAAACTGGGCCATCCAGAGAACGATCTTTATCGAAAACGTTGTATTTAGGGTTCGTACTGGACTTACAGCATGTGGTCATATTTTAGATCTACAGCTTCCCCTCTGCCGGAACCACTGTCTATCGGGCGAAAATGTCGGTACGAGAACCCTCCAATATGGAGGAAATTTGATACGAGGCTGAGTTTCCATGAATGCGATCGTAGCGCATCGAATCGAGCCAACACCACCGAGACAGAAGGCCCCGTCATCAGTCAGATCGATCGAGGCCTGAGAGATCGGGCACGAGTGCTGCGTCAGTGTTCGGCTGGGGCTCGTGTCCAATCACCGAGTCGAAGGTCGGGCTCGGGTCCAATAGCCGAGTTCGCGCGGTCCGACTCTGATGACGTTTCATAGAGGGAGAGGAGACCATGCGGAGGCCCGGAGGCCTTCTGTCGAGGTGGTATTGATCGAGCAGGGAGTTCAATCCCCACCCCTGCCCGTTTCGATCTGGATGAGCATCGTACCGGCGTGCGGTCATGTATCACTACTGCGTGATGCACGTTAAATACCCCAGGCTAGCGGTTGTACTGCACTGGCTAAATTACTCATCTACAGCTGGGAGACAAGTAGCGCGTTGAGGCAGGTTAAGTTCAGGCTGTATAAACATACGCACACAAATTCTAATTTTTAATCGAGCAAAGACCAATCACACGCACTCTGTCTCCTACGGCCTCCTCATCTACCCCTCTACTACCAATCAAAATAATCAAATGTTGATTAAACGCGCTATGGTCGCATCCATGTAAACGCAGTCATTGACTTCTTTCTAGAGTCGCGTGCTTATTGTTAAAATGTCTGAAGCACTACACAATGGCGGAGCAAGCGACACCACAGAATGCGAGAATCAAAAACTACATAAGCAAGAAATGAAGTGGGGTTAGTGGATTTTCTAGGGTTCCAACATTGGCAGTGTCTTTTGCGTCCGCCATTGATGAGTAATTGCACAGCATCCAACAGAGGGCACACCTTCGGAAGGTGTCTATTGATACTACGTACACTAGATGGCGCTTTTATTTTTGCATAAGATTTATTGCGTAGTCATGGGAAAGACCTGTGCTTGTATTCATTTGCCATTTGGTCGTGTGGCAGAGAAAAAAAGGTAAATAAGAATATATTTTGTCCCTCGAATCCCTGGAAACAATACAGATAGAGTATGCGCACAAGCTGCCCGAAATTGGACACTTTCGATTCGAGGAATAGCTTGAGGTGCACTGTGTACACACTCAAGACGACAGCAGGGATTTCCCCGATAACCGGGACGAACGTAAGTTCCCGCGCATGCATAATTGCGAGAATGGAATAGCTGACATTCGGATTGTACAGCTGGCGACGCTGGACAGCCCGAAGACGGCACTTGCGCAAGCTAACTTTTCCCGCAACATGCGGTAGGAATTTTTTGCAGCTACACACCCGCCAAAACTTCCGCTTTTTATTTTTAACTAGCGTCACGTAATTGTGACGTTAATTAAGATGAGAAGGTCTCGTAGACTTGACGCGAGGAGTACGGTTGTGCTTCACTTGCGCTCCTGGGTAGGATCATTGGTTTGGGAGGTTCGTGTCCAATTGCTGAGGTTACGCAAATTGCCGAACTCTGACAATGCCGGAATGCAAAAGAAACAGGAGCACTTCTGCATTCACTGCGGATGGTTAGCAAATATGACTCATAACCCCAATATTCAGTCTCATAACTATCATTCAATTGACTTTTGCGTATATAGAGACATCCCTTTTTGTAGGCTACGAAGACGCATGCACAGTGTGCCTCACCGCCTGTACGCATGCAGTATTAAAGAAAAGGAGCAAAATACAAAAATGTATTTTGAGCGTGGGTGCTTCCCGAACATAGGTGGCGTACAAACGACGCTAGATCTCTTGACCACTTGTTCGGGTTTGAGTTTGAGGTTGTTTTCTAGGCGAACAAGCTAATATGCGTTTTATATGTTATAAGCGCCGATAATTTATTGGTTAGAAAATTTTATTTACAGCAGTGGTTTCATGCCTAGAACAAAACCCAAAACCATTAACTCAAGTAAAGGAATGCAATTTATCGGAAGTACCAGAACAAAATCGATTAGTGTTTTCTTGAAGGACCACTGAAAAACGCAAATCCGGGTTTTTTCGCCTAACACAAAATCGATTAAACTAAAAATTGTTCAGGCAACTTTTGACAACAGCCCGATGTTTATGCCGTGAAAGTCACCTGGGCCAGCTTGCTCGTGAATAATGAGAATATCTCTTTCGGCGGTTCAAATATTCTCAAAGGGGATCTTAGGGTCACGTGACCGGCTTCGCGGGGACAAAGTAGCGTTCCAGCCGATTGCGCTCAGCAGACGCAAGCCTCGCCCGCCGCATTCCACATTTCCTTTGTCGGAAATAACTTCACACGTCGCCCCCTAAATGCACGAGCTCGGTTAATTTTACTTACATTTCAAACCTGGTCACCTTTTTTTTTGTTTAAAGTTGTGATTTTATTATTTAAAGCGACGACGGACTTACGGCAGCCATTTGCCTCTAAAGCTAGGCAGTACCTTGTTTTTTGTCCCCACGGAGCAGGTCACGTGATCTGGAAAAATCTTTCTCGCGGTTACTTTGACCACCAAGAAAGATACCTGAAATCCCCAGCAAACCAGCCTGAGGTTTGCTCCCAACTCCGCCGTAAGCTAGCGGAATGGCGGGCGTGGTTGCACCTTTCGGTGCCTTGTCAGCTTACAGGTTAGCGGAGTGCACCCACATTCTTTCTCTTAAATACAATATTTTATTTTTACAAGGACTACCATAATACGGGCGTACGAGAAAGGAAAAATGGTGGTTGCAGAACATTTTTGAAAAATATCAAAATTGTTTTTATTGTTTTCTGGATAAGTGTACGGAAAAAGTAACGTGGATGTTATTTGTAACGTAACGAGTAAAGTTCCCAGTTGCTTTTCAGCGAAAGTAATTTGTAACGGTAATCCATTACATTTGAGGCTCGGTAATTTGTAATTGTAATTCATTACATTTTTCAAGTAACGAGCACAAGTCTGCTCAAGAGCGTGCTAGAATAGAGTAGCCGACATCAAAGACAAAGAGAATTCCACCCCTCGCGCGAGGCTACATCGTCTGTTACGCGAGCTGTGAACCCGTCAATCGAAGGGATACGAACCCGCGTTTGATGGCTGTGCAGGTGGCGGGAGACGTCGAAGAAGTTGTAAAGGGTAAAACGGTGAAAAAGACAAAAAAAAAAAAAGAAAAAACAATACACACGAAGAGCTTTTTCCTGTTCGGGAGAAGAAGAAAAACACTATAGAAGGCGACAGAGAGCCTACACGGCGTTGATTTACTTGATCTTTGTCTTTCGTACATTTGTACATGTCTTGCCCGTTTTTCTAATGGTTCTAGTGATCGGTCATACAAAAAACTTTGTTTTATTTTCGGCTATTCTCCTCTTCCTGATGTTTTCTATTTTGTTCAACTTGCTCTCTTTATGCTGCTGAATGTTCTGCTCGAATTGCTCCAGTTATTGTATTACGCTCATATTTTTGAAAAGTAACGAGTAATTAAAGTAATCCGTTACCAATATTTTGTAACAAAATTACATTACAAATTACTTCCGCAAAAAAGTAACGTGGCAATTAAAAAAATTACATGAAAAAGTAACGGATTACTTCCCAAGTGTGGTTGTGTGGCATCCATTTCCTCATGGCTGCCCGACGCCGACGATTCGCTCAGCCGTCGTGATGCGATCAAACGCGTGTAGCTCGCGCGCTCGTCGTAGCCTTCGCAATTGATCGATTAAATAAAAATAAGCTATTAATTTTGAAAATGCTCAGTGATTGATCATTGCTGAAGTGAAGCCACGATAGTATCTAAAATATCACACTTTTGTTCCCGTTCTTTTGCACGACCCGCCAAATATTCCGGTCTCCTTCGCGCTCCGCGTGTCGAAGTGTCCCTGTCGTCTCTGTTCGCGCGTATAAAAAAAAAAAGAAAAAAAAAAAAAGAGTGAAAACCTGGCACTCGTTTTCGTCCTCGCGGCAGCAGACGGCGGCCATTCTTGGTCGGTCATCGGGGCGGATGCCTGCTCGTCGGCGGTCTGCATTCCCCACCGTCGCTGCACGAGAGCCGAAGTACGGCGTCGACGCGGAAAGTCTGATGGATCGATTCCTTTGGCGACGGATCACGGACTGGCACGCGGTCGACGACTTCATCCATCTGGCGTTGGAGACCGAACGTCAACAATGTTGGGGCGCAGTTCCTGTGCCCTGTTGTTGTCGGAGGAAGGCACCGACCGATACCAGCGGCAGCTGCGACGGGGAGCCTGGTGCTGCTCGAAGCTTGCATGGGCACGTGCCAGACAAGCAAAGCTGAATGCATGCTGTTTAAAAAATACGAATGAAACATGCATACATTTATTGTGCAGGCGAGCTGCTGGACATTGCCCATGATAACATTAACCCTGGACATAAAGTACAAAAACAAATCTAGAAGGATAGACAAACAATGAATGAGGGACAGAGAACATCTTCAAATAAACGTAGTAAACAAACATGGTAAACAAGTTATGCTGAACATGACAAGCAAACATGGTAAACAATTTATGGCAAACATGGAAACAAACGTGATCAACTAATCAGGCTCAACATAATTATGGAAACCATGATAAACAAGACACACATTACTTATATGCGAGTGAGGTCGAAGTTACAGAAGCTGCATCTCTGCACTTTAAAGGAGCCACGAAAGGATTTTTCTAGTTTCGCTAAACACTACTTAGAATAACTCCATAATCTTAATAACCGAATAAACCTGCCTTAATTTTCCGCGAATGGCAGTGGCCAAAAAAATTCGAAAAAATATGAGCATCGTTCATCCCCTCAATAGACCCTTTCCGAAATTCAGTGCCATCTGGTGGCTGAAATGGCAGTTTAATTTTTGCCATACGAATGGCGGCAATGAACCCGTAGCCTGCAGTATTTTATCGGGCACCGTCCCTTTCGCATGTCAACGGCAGACGATAATAAACTCTTCGCTATACAAGTATTTCTGGATCATCTCTTCAAGTGTCGATTCCCACAAAGATGCAACCAGTCAGAACGAAGCGCCAGCCCAGACAGACGCCTTGATAAAGTTCTATAAGTCAAGGGGTTTTGAAGTCGCTTTTGTCCCACTAACAGGTTCACTGGGCCCGAATTAGAGAAATGAACGCTTACGCAGCGCTTGCATTCAATTCCGGTTTCGCAACGAGCCAACGTCTAGAATGTATAGGCCTCGAATCCTCAGCTTGGGAGTATCTTCAACATGTTCCTTCATCAGTAAACAGAAAGACGCCATTGGTATGGCACATATGCCATTTTTTAGATGATGATGATGATAGTGATCAAGGTGGCCAGACTTAATTTCGGAAAGGGTCTATTGACTCGGGGCCAGAACAAGCGGCCACGCGGCCTGGTGCCTATCCTATGCCGCTAACGTTAACCATAGCCACGCGCTGGGGTTGGCAAAGTAAAAAGACGCGTGTTGAGCACCGGTAATTGTTAGAGTTCGGCTATTCTAATCACCGCAGTGGTTAGACACGAGCCACTAGCCAAGTATCCGCCGAGGCATTGATTGTTACGAGCCGAAGTTGAGTGCTCACGCAGTACTCGCATTCAATCCATGAGCCGCGATCGACTGTCATCAGGCGGATGGTTTCGATCCCACAATTACGTCACCAAGCTTTGCGAAGGCAAGACTAAAAGAAATAGTCCCCTTTTATCCTCGCAATTTTACCGCGACAAAGAAGCTTCTGAATCAGTGGCGGTCCCTGCGAATGTATACTTGGGCTAGGCTAGGACCAGTACGCCTCCGCAAAGTCATGAACATTCCAACCCGATATCGCTTCATGACCCTTTTAACGGCTTGGATCTTTTTGGGCAACTTTCATATGACAGGTGTGGAAGGGTGAGCATGAGTATTCACTGGCGGCCATAGCTGTGGGCGCGGCGGCTGAGCACGTGCTGACAGCGAGCTGACGTAGTTCTTTTGCAGCGTTCAGTGAATGTCCTTATAGACCTTTGCAAAAAAGGCTCCTGGCCGGATCCATTTGCAGTGTTCGTGCGTGTGGCGCGTGATTTGATCACTTCCCGAAGTGACTATACACGCGCGTGGTGGACTGAGGGGATCGCACGCTGGGGTGAGGACTTGTAGATATTGGAATGGTGTGTATTCACTGGACGCTATATTTGAGGGCGATGATTAGAGAGAATGTTCAGAACGAGCGCACATGAATAAGCTGCTAAGACCCGCAATCTTGATGGTGCGGAATGCATGTTGCAAAGGAACTACGGAAGCTCGCGGTCAAGCACGCGCTCGGGATTTTAATGCGCGTCGTGAAACACGCAATGCAATATTAGAGAGTTTTAGAATAGGGGCCCCCAAAGCTTGGGGGCCCCAAAGAAATAGGGGCTCACCACTGCGCATGTGCAGAACCCAAAATCTGTTTGGGGCTTTGGGTTGGCGCTTGGGGTCGGGTTGCGTCGGCAAACATGGCGGCGCCCTTTCTGCTCGCTTCGGAGCAAATTCGTCATGGTCGCTGCAGTATTAGCCCATTTAAATGCCAGTGAATAGTGCTACCGGCTTTCGCTTTGCTTGATCTCGCTCAAATCACAAAGAATGAGCGGTGGGCTCGCCCCATTTTAAATATCGTCCCCGATTTTGGTCGTTTCTAAGCCTAAACATACGCGGTAACCGTTGACATGGCAACGTATTGCTACTCGGTGGCACGATACCTGCATCTTGAAAACAAGTATTTCGAGGCTTCAAAGTCGCTCCAGCTCAGATCTAAATAGTGCAACTGCCCGCAGAGTATGCGCGCTCGCGTTCGTCTCAGTCTTGGCATACTTGAAGGCCAAAATCTTCGGCTGCATATGATCAAAGCGCACACCCAAAAATATCGAGAACGAGCCATACCTAAAACAGCGCGCAAGCAAAGGAGGAAGAAAATAGAACACAGGAAAGAGCGCTGACTCCCAACTTATGTATTGTGAAAGAAAAAGAAAGAGGAAGCTTCAGACATGAAGCCCACGCGCACAAACAAGCTATAAAGAAGAAAGAATAAAAACATCTAAATTACTAAGTTGCAGTAGAAAAGGAGAAAACTGACAGTATAAGGTCACGAAGACAAAAAAGATGAGAAAAAAGAAGAAAGAAAAACAACAACGTGGGCTTCATATCTGAAGCTTCCTCTCTGAAGCTTCCTCTTTCTCTTTCTTTCACAATACATAAGTTGGGAGTCAGCGCCCCTTCCTGTGTTTTGTTATCTTCCTCCTGTGCTTGTGCGCTGTTTTAGGTATGTCTTCTATGTACAAGCTAGCTCAACTCTCTATGTTATTACGAGAACAAGCGCCAAATTAGAGCGCTACGGATTGGATTGTTTCGGCTATACCCGAAATGGGATGGCCGAACGAGTCGAGGCCGATCCAAGGCCAAAAGAAAATGGAGGAAGAGAAGGCTCCCGGGCGCGTTCGCTTCTGAATCGACGATGACATTTATGCGCTACGCGAAGTGCATGCCACTAACTCATTCCAGGATTCCAGGAGATGGACTTGAATGGCCGAAAGGGTCCCCGAAGCAATCGGAAGAAATTTCCCCACGCGGGCCATCCGCGACCGGGTCGACCTGCTGCTGGCACAGTTTAATACGAAGCACAGATTTCCCGGTTACTTTTCGTAACTTAACGTTAAAAAAAAAGAAAAAGAAAGAAACGGGTCTGTGTGAACGAGCCTTTAGCCGCGGAGTAGCAATACGTCACCATGTCAACAGTTACGACGTATGTTTAGGCTTAGGAACTGCCAGAATCAGGTACGATCTTTAAAATGGGGCGAGCCCACCGCTCATTCTTTGTGACTTGAGCGAGATTAAGCAAAGCGAAAGCCGGTTGCACTATTCATTTGCAACGAAATTGGCTAATACTGCAGCGACCGTGACGAATTTGCACCGAAGCGAGCGAAAAGGGCGCCGCCATGTTTGCCGATATACAACCCGGCCCCAAGCAATTGGGGGCCCCACGTTATTTCTCAAATTTCACGTTGGGGGCGCGAGCCAACCCAAAACCCCAAACGGAGTTTGGGTTCTACGCATGCGCAGTGCTGAGCCCCTATTTCTTTGGGGCCCCAAAGCTTTGGGACCCCCGATTATAAAACTCTCTATAACTGTCGTGCTGCTTCAGCTACAGGATGGGCTAAAAGCAAGCTACACCTACCAGCGTCGTGCCTGTGACCGGGGAATGGCCCGTCCAGTTCTCAGATAATTCCATTGGCTCACATGATAGCCTGGTATTTGAGGGCGTGCACTCTCTTGTTGACCAGAGAAGTAAATCTTCTGATTCGGAGACGGTCGGCAGATGGGCCTTGCTGTGCCGTTCCCAACTGGTGTTACCCTCCCTATTATCTGAACCGCAAGCCACAATAAAGTGTCGTTTCGGCGCAAATGTTTTGCGTTTTAATAATTTTTCACTGTTAAGAAGTTCGTTCGTTGCCCACAATGGCGCTGCATGCGAAAAAGGCGAGCGTGCCGCGTTGCGTCGTCACAAACCCTATTCTATAAGCACGCTGCGTGAGGTGTCGTTGCGTTGGGTACCCCAAAGCTTTGGGTTACCCAAAGCGTTGGGGCCCCCTATTCTAAAACTCTCTATTTAGATATGGAATTGGGGGGATCGGTGGCCGAGTGGTCTAGCGCACACCAGCTCGGAGCACGTGGAGCGAAAGCTCGCGCTGCAGAACCCAGGACACTGGGTTCAATCCCCGCCCCTGCCCATTTCGATCTGGATGAGCATTGTACCGGCGTGCGGTCGTGTATCACTACTGCGTGATGCACGTTAAAGACCCCAGGCTAGCGGTTGTGCCGCACTGGCTAAATTGCTCATCTACAGCTGGGAGACTCGTCGCCCGTTGAGGCAGACCAAGTTCTAGGCTGTATAAACATACACACAATCCAATATATAGATATGGAATTCGGACGTTTTCGATCTATATGTGGCCACATAATTTATCAGGACGCTTTGCGTCCAGGTCGTGGTGTCTATGCTCCGTTTTAATTGGTTACTTAAAGTCTGTACAACGACATATTTGATACATACGCTTCTGTTGTTATATATTTCGGGGGCTTGGGGTAAGTCAAGTTGTATCTGAAAGCTTCTTTCCCCCATCTTCACCGACGTTAATTTTGTCGGAAAATAAAAGGACTTAATAATATTATTAATACGACTTAGCCAATCTCGAAAAACCGCGTCTCAAGTGAGCCAACAAGAGCGTAGGAAGGAAGGTTGTCTCAACACAACCGTCGGAGTGAGTGCAACCCTAGGGCGCTGTCACGTGCTTTTCTCCAAAGTTTTTATTGGCTCACTGGGGCCGTAGCTGTCACCGTTCAGGAAATTTTGATAAAACGGAGTATAAACAGGCAATAACCTCTGGTGTTGCCGCTCTGATCAAAGTGAAGAAACAAGATTAAACACACACACACACACACACGCACCAGTGGCATGGCGAGGAATTGTTTTCGGAAAGGGGGGGGGGGGGGGGGGAGGGGGTTGGAGGTGGCCGGGATGTTCTAACTTGGGGCGGGGGGCAAAATGCATGTGTGGCTGGATTTCGAGATGGGGAGCTGGGGGGGGGGGGGGGGGGGGGGATAAGCCCCATAAGGCCCTTCCCGGCTATGCCGCTGACACAGATGCACACGCACACACACATACACTCACACACACACACGCACACACTCACACCCTCTCACACACACTCACATACATACTCCCGCCCACGCACGCACACGTACATGCTCACTCACACACACGCGCACAAACACATTCTCTCTCACGCACACACGCGCGCACACACAGGCATATACACACGCGCACGCACACACTCACACTCATACAAACACGCACTCAGACACACACACACACACGCACACCAACACAACCCAGATGCAGGGCCTTGGCACCGTTCGCCCTCCCCGTTACTAAACGTAACCCTAGATGTCCGGACGCCGCTGACCATTGGCCGGGCCAACGAGGTCACGCGATATGATAAGAAATCCGAGAGAGGAAGCGAATGAACGGCAGCTCTGCCCGTTATCAGACCTGTAGTGTGACGTTATGAAGCCTTATCAGTATCTAGGTGGTGTTGCACACACGCACACTCACACACAGTCACACCCTCTCTCTCTGTGTCTCAGACGCACACAAGCAAACACAAACGCACATACAAACACAAAATGTGAAGGTTACTTATGGCCGTGCCAGCTCACAGATGCCTAAACGCGTATATATACAAATCTGCGCGCAGGCAGCTGATCAAATTGCTCCATCAAAACTTCGGACATTGACTTTGTTTCGTTGCTGAATCGGAAGAAAGAGTTTGCGACTCTTGAACTTGTGGACGTATACAGAGGAACCATGAGGGCCTATTGTAGGATTCTGGGAAGTTTGCACTATGCCAGACCGATCAGACAGACACATAAACACATCAGACTAAAACAAATATGCAGATGATCTTTATTCTCACTAGGTACCGATAAAGGGTTTCTTTCAAACAACACTCGCAACAGTCCTGGTATAACAAAAGGGGTGGGTTCGCCACGTTTGCACAGCTTGTTCCTGAACCCGATTTCTGACAAAACCATGCAAATGTTTGGCGTTGCTGAGGCATCCACATGTCGGGAAGCTCCCATCGTGAAATAACGACGTATTGCATGCCTGGATACTCGCGTTAGGCAACGAGTTCCCATCGTGTTTTACACCCTTTTTTGTAAGTATTTCGTGGTAACCTTTTGGAAAACGTCTAAGCTGGGAATAAGGGGGAAACATTCATTGCATTCGTTCTAAGAGCTTCGCAGTCATCATCGCATCTCCATTAGTTCCTGAAGTCTGAATAAACGAAGTTAAACACTTGTTGTTGTCTTTCTTTCCTTTGTAACTGAAATACGTACTTTATTTATTTATTTATTTTGGAGGAGAGAGGGGGCGTTTTCAGAAATTTAGCGAATGTTCCTCGGTTCTGTTTGATTACGAAAAGTGCTGTTTGATTGCCAACGTATCGGTGATTACATTTGATTCCGATGTCTACAGATTAAAATAAAGTACGGTAAAGCGTATCCAAAATACAGGTAGCATCTGCGAGCTTTTTGTACATATATGTCGCACCTGAATCAACACGCAGGGTTCCGATTAATACACAAGCTTTATACAACTGGTATTTTGTTCAAAACCACGCGGTGCGTCTATTTTTTAACGTGATTCTTAAAAACCACAAAGGAAACAATAAAGGCGAATTCTGCGATGCCCTGCTTCACTGCCAAATAACTTACGACGTTCAAATAGAGCATATGATTATTTAAAAAAAAGTGCAAAACGAACATGGTTTTGTCTGTATAAGTGCGCGGGCTACATTTATAAAATGACATGGCGAATATATCTGCTTATAAATGAGTTTAATGATTAAATGTACTGTCGCTAAATTAAAAGTTTCTTCAACTGCAAACACAAATCAGAAATGGCGAAGATAACAGTGTTAAGACCAAATAAAAACTTCATCGAGCAATTATTACACACCAAACACGGAGAAGCCACGGTATAATATTACGTACTTAGGATCTCTAATGTAGTGCCAGAAGAGCTACGCAAGATAAAACTGCTAAGAGCGATAAAATATAAACTATTCAAGAAGGGGATAACTGGGCAGAAGAAAAAGAAACAATTAGAGAAAAAAAAAAAAAGAAACGCTTCATCATCTCCCCAACAGCGTTTACTCTAATCGTTTCCATTTCTTGTGAGCACTGGTTGGATACCGTTGTTGCAATAATTCATATCAGTGCCACCACTTTTATTTGCATAGACGCGTGTAACTCGTGAACTTTATTGAATCTGTGGTTTCTCCCCATGAAATTAAGAAATTATAAAGGAAGGTAATTTTTGTATATACCTCGCTTTAGTGATTGTAACTATTCAAAATCTGTAACCTGTATAAGGTATAATCTGGTGTTTACGTTTTTTTATTACTATTATTATTATTATTTGTACAAAAGAACAGTGGCACCAGCCGCTTTCCACACGCGAACTTTATTGGTTTTTGTGCGCGCATAGTTGTATAATATACAAAAGGCAAGAAATAATTATTGTATTGCACTGTGTTGTGTTGTGCGGAGTTGTATTGTACTGTGCTGTGTTGTATTATGTTTTCCTTTGTTTGGTTGTGTGGATTTGTATTGTACCGTATTGTGTTATGTTGCGTTGTATTTATTGTAATGCATCGTATTGTCACGTTTTATTGTACTGTATTGTATTGTATTCTCGCTTTCCTTCCAGTCGCTTTTTATCTGCACTGTTCTTGAAGTGTTAGATGAATCGCTGACCACGAATAAAAATGCGTATAAATATTTCTTTTTTAATTGGCCTGGCAATTTGTTGGTTACAAGATAATATGATAATCATTCGAGTCAATTTTTTAATGTTGGTTTTTAGAGCTGGAACAGTGGTACAAAAAGAAAACAACCAAAAATGAGCCTCCGTAATGACAGATCATTTGAAAAAAGACAACATACCATTTCATTGGTTTATTTATTTATTTATTTATAAGTCCCACCAATCGTAACATGACTTTACGGAGGGATACATCACAAAAAAAAGAAATCAAACATTTTAACTGTTTAAATATGCATAAAAATACTGAACAAAGCAAAGAGCTGCGTATGCCATAACAGTCCTAACATTACTAAGTTTGTTTGTTTGTTTTTTGTTCAATTCTTCAAGGACATAAGCATGTCGATTGTAGATGGCGAAAAGCTAGGTCTTTCAATCGGGTGAGAGTCGAAAGCAATTTCTTGTAAATTTTTTTTCCCGGAGGGCCCGGAGAAACAGCTTCTTGTAACCTATACTCTGGTTCTACTGATCCTAAACAAGTTTATTTTTGCTCCTGGTATGTTTGTCGTGAAGTTACAAATGGCACCTGACGCTTTCATTAAATTTCAAAACAGTGTTGCTTCGACGACACTGTCGGTTTTGTATTTTTACATTCCACAACCTGTTTGTTCTTGCTTCTTAAAAAAATACGTCGAAGTACTTGCAAATTAATAGCCTCATAAAATAAGAGACTGTGAGTCACACAACGCACACACGCTTCCAAATACAACTCGATGGTGGTTCTGTTATTATCGATGAGTAACATTCTTCGAGAAAGGTGGGGCCCTTCTGTTTTGTATTTTTGATTTTGAAAATAAGGAGGGACCGAACGCTAATTAAAAACTTATTTGACAAATATGTTTTGTTACTTCTTTTTTGTCTTGTTGAAGCGTGCCCACCATAATACGTGCTTCGAATGTTATGGCGGATTTCAAGGTCGCCGAAAGGCTTCCTCGTCTCTCAGGGCGGAGCAAACGATGGTTGAGTGTTGCCTCGTTTCCGTATGTTTAACCGGGTTTCATAAATCCCGAAAGTGGTCGAGGCTGGTAGGAAGGGAACTTGAAGAACAAAACAACCTCCTCCGAAGCCTCGAAGTAATTACTCAAGTTCAGCTTTGAAAAAAAAGAAAGGATAAGTTAATTATGGACCCCGACACGACCAACCGCAGAACCTTGCGTCCTGACCCCAAGCCAAAGCGGGACCCTGAACGGAGGTTCGAGGTGCTACAGTGCGTCCTCGACTAGCTTATCAGTCGACCGAGTCGGGCGCCCACTATCAAGCCGCAATCACACTGCCAATACAATGTAAAAGCAAACAAAAAATTGAAAACGTTTAGAAATTTTTCCAACGCGAAATTAGAGCGCAGCTCTTAGGGAGGAGAAGGGGAGGGGATGGCCCTCCTCCTCCTCTGCGCCCTCTTCTCCTTCCCTCCTCCTCTGCTCCTCCTCTCCTCCTCTCATCCTACTCCTCTCCCCCCCTCCTCCTCTCCCCTACCCCCCTTCCTCCGTACCTTCCCCTCCTCTTCCTTTGCAGGTGACGACAATTTTCCCGCTAAATCTAGCGGAGAAATTGAATTTGTTCATTGGTGACGTTACACCAGTCCTGTGATGTCGTTTTCCCCGCTAAATTTAGCGTGGAATTGAATTGCTGTTGAGGTCACGTGACTTAAAAGTTCCCCCTAGATCTAGCGGAGAAACTGAATCTGTTTATAGGTGACTCGACATCAAGTTATGTGACGTCATTTTCCCCGCTAAATATAGCGAAGAATTGAATTGGTGTTGAGGTCACGTGACGTCAATTTTCCCGCTAAACTTGGGGCGGTTACGCCGACGCCGCTCAACTCGGAAACAAGCGCCCAAAAGCTCAACTAAAAAAGAAAAAAAAAAAACTGTTTTTAGACACTGTTTTGAAACGTGTTTGGATAGATGGATGGATGCTAACGACTGTACCCTCCTTATCGGTCGGTAGCTTGCGCCACCTAGCGACGACCCTGCATACATTTGTCGTACAAAAACTGTCTGCAGATATGTTGGACGTATATGCACGATTAAGTAAACATGCTTCATTCAAAAATTCTCGAGACGTATCCGCAGATAGTTTCATAATCCCGTCTGCAGCGAACGCTGCGTATCTTTTGTATGATGTATGCGAGCAGTGGTGTCTGTGACATTAGGTGCGGTCCTATACGCGCGAGCCACGCCGCAGCCTGACCGCTGGATTAAGGCCATCAATAAACGTGTTTCTCGCCTAATATTGTGCTGTCGCTAACAACTTAAAAAATGCCGGGTGTGGCGAATCCCCGAGCATCTGATTATCGTTCCTCGGTCAATCAGTTTGCAGCATCAGTTGGTGAGAACGCCGAGGGCCAATCACGAAGAAAGAAGCTCGAGCATAATGGTTCAGGACCTGCCTTTCTAAAGCTCTCGGTGACTATTTGGAGAGCAAGTTCGTCTGCTTCTTGCACAGGGGTTGCGATGATTTCGGAACGCCGAGCACTTATTGGCTGTTGGAAAATAAAGGTGGAGACCAAGGCTTACCCACTATTTTGAGGTCTAGCTACTCGCTTTCAGGTCTATCTACTATCCTTCCAATCAAAGCCAATCAAAGCTCGGATCGTTCTGACATCACCGAACTCCTGCGCAAGAAGCAGGCAACTTGCTCCCGCAAAAGCTAAAAAAAACAAAAAAAAACATGTTTTTTTTAGAGCGCAGAATTTAGGAGGCTATCATAAACAAGAAGAATAATAATTTTTCATTTTTGAGATGTATGGTCACGTATTATATGCATAAACAGACCAGCATCGGGCATGCATCCACCTGTCAGAACGCATTTACCTGTCCGGTTTGCCGCGAGTCTCTCTTTCTAAAGTCCAGCGAGAGAAAAAAAGATGGAGTTGAAGGCGTGATTGTGCTGAGTCACCGCTGAGTACACCACGGAGCTGGTGCTATTTAGAGCACCCTCTAGACCCACTAAAAACGCTACGCGTAGAGTATATGGGCTCTCCACTCTTCATTTTGTCTCGTGGGCGCCGCCATTATGAATCCTTGAGCGGAGCGGCTGCGATTGGCGGTCGTTACGATTCTAAAATAAGACTTCCCGAAATTTAGACGCGGCGTCAGGTAGCTCAAAAGATATTGTCGTGCTTCGTCGCGGCGGACTGCATGAACGTTGCTGGGGGATGAAAATGCGTTTCCAGCGATTTTAGGAACGCTTCAGATAACTGGTCAACAATGAGTACCAAGATGGCGGAAGTGTGCTTAGACCGAAGCGTAGCTTATTTTGTGACTCTAGCAAAATCATAGTTTGACGTCAAACCTAGAAACGAAGAAACGGAAGACAGATCAATTCGAGCGACCAGCAATAACCATAAAGTAATAAATAAATAGTAATAAATAAAGAAAACAGCTTGTGCACTCACAAATGACTGCAGTAGTGGGAAAAACGCCGGCGTAAGAGCTTAGCCAAACCCAGCTAGAATAATCGCAGTCTGTGAACAGCCCCCTTCACCTTCACGTAAAGTCATCACATTCGGATGACGTCAACTCAGCAACTGGGCCCGAGCAAGACGCCGTCCGTCCTTCGACGTATTGATTGGACACGAGGTCCAGCCGACCGGTTACGTAGCACTCGCGTCCAATCTGCATCTGCGCTCGATCATGACGTCAGAGGGTTTGTGCACGGGATTTGATTATTCTACCTGGCGTTTCGTTGTTTGCCAAATAACCTTTCTTGGTCAGCAATGCGGACGTTTGTGAGACTGAGAATAGAATGACGAGATATTCAGGGTTTTACGAAGAGGCGCTGCACTGTAGGGAGACAGAAGGTTCTTGCCATCAAAAGCGTGCGCAAGAAGATACACGGCCCACTTTTAATACGTTTACTGTCGATAACACGCGCCAGTTTTCCAAATGTGCGAGGACACCGAGGGGTGTCCTCGCACATCTCCCCTGGTTGGACCTTCGGAGCGTACACCTTCAATGTGTCTGGAAAGTCCCTCATGGTTAAACCTCGATTTAGACACGAAAACGTGCTAAAGCATCTGCACAAAAATGTAAGAAAAAAAAAATGAGGCTAAGCTTGATAACGCACACTGAAAAAAAAAAAAAAGTATATACCGTCGGTGTGCCCCGAAACACTGTAATAAACTAATCAAGTTACATGCAAGCAGTTGGTTCATAAATAGCTACATGATAAGTTAGCTACGTATTGCAACTCTCCCACTTAAATGTTAAACGGTGTTGTGTATGTTCGGTACCTCTCGTTTAGTCCGCGTTTCCTCGCATGCTTCACACGTCGCCCACTCCTCATTTCAGCAACCGCGCTCAAGCTACTGTTTAAAACGTGACTCGAGCTAAAGAGAGAGAGGATGCCGTTTTTTATGCTTGGGGTGTACTCTGGCGTTACAATGTTGCTATCTTGTGATTTCAGCTTTGGCACACGTCCAAGGCAATTGACCAGGGACAGGGAGTGCTTGAATGATAGAGAGGAGAATATCAACTCCGAAAATGAGCCACGTAAATGAACCTACTAAAGAACCATTATCAAAAGCACACGTCGTTGATATTTGGTGATACGTTTGAAAACAAAATAATAGCCTGAAGATGATTTCAAAACATTTTCGTAGCATATCTAATTTTGATTTTTTGCAACCCTGGAAAGTTCTCTTTCTCGTTCTACCCCCCCCTCTCTCTCTCTCTCTCTCTCTCTCTTACTTTTAAGCTTAGAAGTTTGTTGTTTAGCATGATGCTACTATAAAGTTTAGGTACGAATCAATGAGTTATAAAAGGAACATAAGTGACAAGAGGATGTTGAGAGGAAAGAGCACAGTGTGTTTCAAGGTTCATCAAAGAAAATTATTTAGGCTTTTAAATTTCGTTACATCATTACCTCATTATCGGGGCAATGTCCAGGGTGGTCATAGCATGCAGTATTCAGAACAAAAAACAACAATATACAAGCCTGATTATGCTAACAAAGACTGGTAAGTACAGAATGTGCTACAGGCCTTTCAGAAAAGAAACGGAACCCCCTACCTAAGATTCGCGTTCATTTGTGACACATGCTGTGAGATATGCCACTATACTTCGTCTTACAGAACCCAGAGATCCTGGGTTCAATTCCCACCCCAGCCCGTTTCGATCTGGATGAGCATCGTACCAGCGTGCGATCGTGTATCCCGACTGCGTGGTGCACGTCGAAGAACCCAGGCTAGCAGTTGTACTGCACTGGCCACAGCTGGGAGACTCGCCGCCCGTTGGGGAAGACCAAGTTCTAGGCTGTATAAACATACACGCAACCCAATTTTATACTTCGTCTTACCTTGGCATTGACTGACTGCGATGGCTGTGCAAGCACTAGCGTTTAATTACAGTGTAGTTTAGTCTTGACCGCCTTGATTGAAGCAATCGCTGCACGAGTGCTCGTGCAGTAGCCGAGGCTTTATCCAAAGCAACTAGCTCGCGCTTTTAGTATGTGCGGGTAACAAGAGTCCATGCTAAGGCGAGACGAAGTATAGATGACTAGAGAGGCCGCGAAGCGCGCGAGCTTTCACGTGCCGCGTGAATGATGTCGCTCTTTGCCTGGTCCGAACCACGTCCGAACCAATGTTACTAGAACGCTTGTCCGAACCGTAGAGTAATTATAATGCACGCTAGAGGTTCAACTGGCGCTATGCCGCGGCAAATTCAAGAAGACAGCAACCAGTAGACGACTAACTTCCGGTAACGCCTTTCTATGGAAAAAACAGTATGCATTTCCTGCGCTTGATAATAAGAGCAAATAGGTAGATTGGAGCATTTCTTATTCATGCAGACAAAATAATTGGTCAGTTATGGCGTTTCTCTAATTTCGTGGCATTAAAACGGTGCTAAAACAGCTTCTTATGCGTACTTATGTGCTCTGAAAGGACACTTTTAGCGCGAACATGGCTTCCGCGCTTTCCAGCGTGGGGGATATACGTGCCAAACGAACGAACGACATGTGGAAAACCAAGAAAGACGTCAAGAACTACGCAGTAACAGTGAATCAGTAACTTTTTGTGCATGCAGCCTATCAAAATAAATTGAAAGTCACGTAACATAGTCTTATTTGCAAAAAAATAAGTACTGCTTTATTCTTTCTCCTCATGAATATGGGCGAAGATGCTTGTTCTGTGTGAAAAACACTACACGCACGCTCGAAATATTTCAAAATAGGCAGAAGCCACAGAACTGATGCCCGATAAAAGCTGCCCGACATAGGAAATCATAGAAAGACACACCTTTCATAGGCTACGTACTTTATTCTTTATGTTTCGATTGTTTTTTAATCGCTCGTAAAGATGCAGGACGTGGTCATTTTCATGTACGGACAGGACGGGCATATTAGCAAAATACAAGCACCACCGGAACGCTGGCGAACCTTGAATGCGCTCTACGTTCCCTTTGATTGTTATATTACTTAGAATCGTCGCTCGTTTTTACATACCTGGTATGGAACAGAGGTTTGGACCTGATATATAGCGAAGTTTGACAGCGTGCAGTGGTAAAGAAAGATGTTGTAACTAAAGCAAATAAACTTTAACGATGCTAATAAAGGTACGTATTATTCGGTACGACCCAGATAACAAAGCTTATCTACGTTATTTTCCGGCGAAGAGGCAAAATGCACGCCCGTTTTCCCATAGGAATGCACAGGAACACCTCAAAAGTAGACTGGTTGCTGTCTGCTTCAACTTGCATCCGGTAAGTATCATAGACACTAGTTCCAGTTGAACATCTAGCGTACATTATAATAACGGTATGGTCCAAACCACCGAGCCTCATGAAAATTATAAAAAAATGAACTCGAAACTTCTGACGGATGAACCATTTCTTTCCAAATTTGACGTGACGTGCACCTAAAAGAAGGCAGCGCGAGCGAGCGCAGGGAGGTATTTAAACAGGAGGTGAAATGAAAGGGGTCCTGAAACGATATCGGGTTGAAATGTTCATGACTTTGCAAAGGATCAGGAATAGTCTTAGTCTGGACTAAGTATACTCGCACAGACCAGCACTGATTCAGAAGCTTTTTTGTCGCGGTGAAATTGCGAGGATAAAAGGGGACTATTTCTTTCAGTCTCACCTTCGCAAGGCTCGATGACGGAATTGTCGGATCGAAACCACCCGCCTGACGACAGTCGAGCGCGACTCATATATTGTAGACGAGAACTGCGTGAGGACTCGACTTCTGCTGGTAACAATCAATGCCTCGGCGGACACACTCGGGTATACAGTGGCTCGTGTCCGACCACTGCGGTGATGAAAATAGCCGAACTCTAACAATGCCCGGAGCTCAGCACGCGTTTGCTACTTTGCCGACACCAGCGCGTGACTATGATTAAGGTTGGCGGCATAGCATCTGCACGAGGCCACGTGGCCGCTTGTTCTAGCTCCGAGTTGAGGGGATGAACAATGCTCATATTCCTCGTGTGTGTGTGTGTGTGTGTGTGTGTGTTTCTGTGTGCGTGTGGTTGTGTGTGTTTTGCGTATGTTAATATGTTATTGTTTAAAATGGAAAACTAATGCAGGTTTTGTAAGTCCATAATAAGTGGCGCACGTTCTTTCCACGAGCCAGCAGCCGCCGGTGTGCGCGAGCACACGCAACAAAAATGACGTCAAAGACCTGCATTCGCGGTTAGGAGGACAGTGAAATGGATCGGCTTCGGGCCGAAGGAGAATAAAGACAAGCGTTTCATTTACACAATGGTGTCTGGTGCAAAAGGTAAGCGATTAATTGGTCCAACAAGTACGTAGCTTTCACTTGTACAGATGAAAAGCCCGTTTTTATTCTCCTTTGGCCCGAAGTCCATGCGTGTGCTCGCGCACACTGGCTGCTGCTGGCTCGTGAAAAGAACGCGCTCCACATATTATGGACACTTAATAGACCCTTTCCGAAATTCAATGCCATCTGGTGGTTTGTAAAGCAGTTTAGGTTTTGCCATATCAATGGCGGAAATGAACTTGTATCGGCACCGCGACTTTCGCAAGTCAACGACACGGGAGGAATTGTTCAGTGTGAGTTCTTTCTCGATCACATTCAGTTAGATGGTGACCAAGAACCTGCATTCAGGACAAAGCTCCAACCCACTCAGATGCCTCCAAAAAATTCCATACACCAAAGTGCTTTAAAGCCGATCGTATGTCCCCCACAGATTGACTGAGTCTGAGTTATTAGAAAAAAACGCTTACGTATATAGCTCGTGTGTTCCATTCCTACGTCGTGTCGTACTAATCTCCTGAATGTACAGGCCTCGCAAGATCCGCTTAGGAGCATCTTCAGCGTCTTCCTTTATCAGTCACTAGAAGGCCGCCATTGTTATGGCACAGATGCCGTTCCAGAGATGATGATAGTGATCAAAGTGGCCAGACTGAATTTCGGAAAGGGTCTATTCTTTGGTTCAGTATCCCTTTAAGTACCAGAAAAAAAAAATCAAGAATTGGGGCAACCAAAAAGACTTGGAGATGCTGCTACGGAAAGAATGCCGAGCACCTGACATTTTGATCGTTTCCTCGCTTTCCTTCTTAGCAAGCGGCGCCAGCATTGTCGGGAGTTGGGCTAAATGAGTCACGAATGTTCGAAGTGCATGAACACCAGGTCAGCCCAAAAAGAGATCGTATCTTTTGCATTCTTTAATTCTCAACATGTATGCTCGAACTAAATTGGCCCAATGCCAATCAAAATTCCAGGACTGCCCCCCCCCCCCCCCCCCCCCCCGCTACTCCCTTTCCCGCTTCTCATTTCCCATCATAATGTAAGACCAAGACTGTGAAGCGGAAGACATTTCTGGCCAAAATCAAATTTTGAAATTCTCGTGGATAGTAACTTTGTCCGTCCCCCACAACTATTCTCTTCTGATGAACAAGTTTGAATTCCATACCATCTTATTATCACGTTTTTTCTTTTGTTTTTTTTTTAATTGGGAAATTAAATTTATATCACGTTATCAGGCGCGAGATCTCACCTCGTTCAATTAAACCACCCTCGCTGCACCACCCCATCCCCTCATGCCCCGACCCGGATGACTCAAGTCAATAGGTTTTGGAGTAACTTTTTATAATAAAAACTTCTTGATTCCTTTTTTCATCGGAAGACAACGCGGCACGAGATGACCCTGACGGTCATTTCGCGCTGCAAAAAAGAAGACTAGGAAGCAACTGCCAGGCACGGGCTGTGCGGACCCAACCATATATAAAACCGCGGTCGGGCCACCATATTTGTAAGAACTGAACAAAATTAACCAGACCAGACAGCGCTCAGACTCGAGCTGATTTTATGCATGACTGAGCCCACGCAGCCTGATCCATGGCCCTCGCTTCGCCGTCTTCTCCTTATATAAATTTAAAAAAAAATATATATATATATATACCAATATATATATACAAAGTATACGTTCTGTTTTATACAGTGTAAGTTTAGTCTGCCAGAATATGACGACACTGCCACACGCTGTGGATGAAACATTGTGCCAGTGCAGTACGACCACTGGGTCTTTAACGTTCATCACACAGTAGTGAAACGCGAACGCACCGTCGGCAGAATATATTATCCTTATATATGGCGACCCTCACGGCCGGCTCTGGCCACAAGAAAGAAAGCGACGAAGCAAGTGCCAGCCCTGGCCCAGGCTGCACCCATGTTCAACCATGCATAAAATCAGTTGGACTCCTGCCGCTGTCTGGACATTTGGCTGTGGAATGCATTCTGAACCATGTGCAGTGGTCTTTTTATTTTTGTAATATCGGACGCTGCGCATGTGTCTACGCCGTGACATTTTCTGCGTCGCTGATGATCAGTGGAAAGGCGTACAGAGAGTATTTACTGGCGTCCATTAGTGTGTGCTTTGCGGTTGAACGGGTGCTGACGACGAGCGTTCGCCAGATTGTTTTTACCGCCGAAAGAACCGTTGTTCATTGCACATCGAGGAGTTGTTTTACCCACAGCTCGAGCTGATGACGACATGGAAATAGCTTGAATAAATTGGGTGATCCGTACGTGATTTTAAATGCGATTGATATTCAGCCTGGAACTTTCTTCGTCGCCTCCCGGCGTTCAGGGTTGACCGTCAGGGCCTCTTAAAGCGCCCCTTAAATAAAGCGCCGTAGTATGAATCCTAAAATAGAATATTCAGCAATTCTAAAATTAAGCAGCTTCCCCCTACGCCCTGTTATGACTCGCACCCGAGGTACACACAAGAGCCGCGACCTGCCCCCGCGGAAGCCATCCGCGCAGCCTCGCTTGCCCCCGCAACGTGTCATCTCAAGAGTTCCCGCTAGGAAGACTGGGGGGAAGAGGGGGAAGGGGGAAGGGGGGGGGGGGGGGGGGGGGCTCAATTCTAGCCAGGGTCACGGCGCCAACGCAGACTGCTTAGAGGAGGCCGCCGCCGCCTTTGCTCGTCCGGAACAGGTCCACGGTCGTAGGCGAGCTTCGCTTTGTTTTTTTTCCTGGTCGGCCCCTTTTCAATAACCGAGGCTAGGCTCATCAGGCCTCTGGCCATTACGGGCGGCCGCTCGCTGCAGGTCTCGCGGCAGGAACCGCCCGCGTCGCCGCCGGGTCACGTGGGGTGTCGGGATGACGTCACCGTGACCACGTAACGCTGCACAACTGCACAACGACGACTTTGTTTTTTGTTTCCCCTTTCTGGGCTGTGTCGCGGTAAGTTTCCGTTGATGTGATGGGATCGGTGGCCGAGTGAGCTCACCGCAGCTCGGAGCACTTGGAGCTAAAGCAGGCGCGGTGGAACCCAGGGATCCAGGGCTGGCTTGTTTAGAAACAGCGTCTCAGCTGAGACTGGGGGAAGAGAGCACTGCCAAATAGTGGTGCAAAACTATCGATAGCACTATCGATAGTATCCATAGTCACCAGAAATTTGACTATCGATGTAAAAAGAACTATTGATAGTACTATTGATAGTCGACTATCGAAAATCTATGGATAGCACTATTGATAGTCGACTATCGGAAATTTATCGTTAATCGATTATTGGAAAGCTATCGATAGTCGACTATCGTAAACCTATCGATAGTACTGTCGACAGTTTACTATCGATAGTTTTGCGACACTAGTAGTTTGAGTCGCTCCCTATTCTTTCTTTTTGTTTTCGCTTTATTTTTTTTCAAATGGGACACCAACTAGCCCGAGCACTTACCATCCCAACTTTGCTTCAACTTTAAAGTGATGACGAAGAAGGGAGTTTAGGCGATGAGAGGAAAAAGGGAATCGAGCGGCGGTTCGGCTAACTTTGTTCGCTCTAGTAATGCAAAACTATCGATAGTACTACCGATAGTACTATCGATAATACTATCGATAGTCGGCTATTGATAGTTTTACGACACTATCGATAGTTTTGGAAAACTATTAATATTATCGATAGTCAATTTATCGATAGTTTTGTATCACTAGTGCCAAAGCCAGCGCGTACACGAGCCTGAGCGGGACTCAAACCGCCTCTCAAGACGCTCGTGCGCCCCAGCCTTTGCAGTGGTTTCTTTCACCCAGTCTCAGCTGAGACGCTGTTCTAGCAAGCCGGCCCTGGGTTCTCAAACCGCCCGCTTCGATCTGGATGAGCACTGTACCGGCGTGCGGTCGCGTATCACTACTGTGTGATGCACATTGAAGACCCTAGGTCAGCAGTGGTACTACACTGGCCTAAATTTTCACCTACAGCGGAAACCAGTGTCGCCGCACTTCGAAGGCAGACTGACCTTACGCTTTTGCAAACACAAACGTCACTTTCATTTTTTTTTTGATAGACGGTATTTGACGCAAAGTCCGTAAGATCACGGCCGGATACAAGAGTGTTTCGATGTTCTTGTTTCTTCTATACAGCTTGTAAGTTCGCCTGCGCCTTGCGCATCTCATGCGTTTGTTTATCCCCTAAATACGCCCCTGTACGTTTGTCTCGACACCCCATCCCCCTACCGACCTCAACTAATAACTAGGGATGACCGCGAACTTTTTTCGAATCGAAGTTTCGATGATCGAATCAAGTGGTTCGAAAGGTTCGAAAGATTTCGATTTTTCGAATTGTCTATATCGTAAAATTCGACGGAGGTCGAATTTTCGAACTTGTTAAGCAAAGAAGTTCGACGCTTTTTCGAACCGTCGACCGTATTACGCTAAAAAAATTCGATCTTTTTCGAACTTTCGAACTTATTGCGCTGCAAGGTTCGATGCTTGTCGAACTTTCGAACTTGACTGACCAAAAAAATTCGATGAATATCGAATTTTCGAACTTACTTATCAAGAGAATTCGAACATTTTCGAACTTTCGAATTCTGAAAAGTCAGAAGTTCGACGAACTTCGACCTTTTAGGGTAAAAGTTCGACGTTCGTCGAACTTCGGAAGACCGGCGGACGGTTTCATTTGATTTCAAATAGTGGGGTACATTCGTAATTTTCTTTTTTTTTCTCGAATTTTTACACGCGGTGCTGCGTTCCTTATGAAAGACAATGTCGTTTATTTCAATGTTCTGGCATGCTTAGGTTTAAAGAAATAAATCCCCGAAGGGGCGAGGAACGACGACGGGTTTTTGACGATTATCGTTTGTGCCAGATTTGAAGCACGCTGCAGCCGGAGCTATTTATGGTAGATATGTTATACTTTTTAAGAATGATCTATGTATAGCCTAGGTAAGTGCCGTCTTAAGATGTGATTATTGTTATTCAAGGTGAGTTTCGAAGAAATGTCCAGACATGTATCTGCATGCAATTATGACCTAAAACTTGATATTTATTTTCGTCTAAGTTGTTTGAGGTATCGCATTAAATTAACACCACAGACAGTACATATCATTGCCATCTGCAGAATACAAAATAATATATTTATTGTGTTTTCACGTTAAGGAATAAATTCACTCATGGGAAAAAGATTTCTAATAGTGTTCAAGTTGAGCACGTCATTAAAGGAAAAAAAGTTTTTTTTGCTTCACGTTCTTGGGAGCGTGTTTCTTTTAGCCTGTACACATTTTGGTAAAAGAAACTTGTTGCGAAGTTCTGAACCTCTGAATATGCAAGAATAGAACACTTCCGACGAATTCTTGATAGTTTTTTTTTTTTTCTCCTGCTTTTTATTCTCGCATTTATTCTTTTTTTTTACTATCGGCACAGGTGTTTAGGTCGAAAAGACAGCTTTGAACTTCCGAACCACTAAGCATGTGACGAGCAGTGCCTTCTGACAACGAGTTTCTAACAATGACCATCTACGCAACCTTTTATGCAGTGAAGAGCGACAGTAGCAATACATATGCATAAATAATTTCAGATTAAAATAACCTCGACCAGGCCCTCTTTCCCGTATTTTTTTTTTTTTTTTTTTTAACAGTCCGAAATACCTGCAAGGAAAAAAAGGAGGCTGAAGGCCCCCCCCCCCCCCCCCCCCCCCCCCCCCCCCGCTACCCTCGTTCCCCCCGTTTTTCCTCTTCCGACGCCACTTGAATGGTAGAACGCTCCTCGACCTCGAGTTGTGCCGGCTTTTGTGCTTTTTGCGAGGCGATTCCTCCGTCCCAGAAAATAAACCTCCAGGACAAATTATAAACTTCACCGGATCGGATTACTACCAGCGTGCAAGGGGTGGCGAGCTAGTTTGCCAGGTGGCTTCAATGTTTTTCTGAACCTCAACCTCCTGCTCGCCCCCTGGCCGTTTCGAACTGGATGAGTCTCGTAAAACAGTGTGTCCGTGCAATCACTGCTGCGTGATGCAGGTTAACCCCCCCCCCCCCCCCCTCCCCCCAAACCGGGGCTGGCGGTCACAATTCTGCACTGGCAAATATTCTAGCACGTCCGGGAACACTCGTCGTCTCATTTAATTGCCCGACCAACTTCGCAGAATCTAGATATCACACCCTAACTTTTCTAAACTTGATTTTGTGAAAACCAGTGAGTCGTGAAAACGTTATTTGAAACTGAAACTGTGGAAAAACTTGAAAATCGGACTTCGAACTTTGAAAACTTGGATTAGAAAAAAATTCAAAATCATCGAAGTTTTTTTTGACTTCAGCGTTAAAAGAAAATCGAAACCTTCGAACTTTTCGAACTTTATGCAGAAAGAAATTTGAAATCTTCGAATTGTTCGAACTTCATGTCTATAAAAATTCGAAGCGTTCGAAGTTTTCGAATTTTTTTTTTCCAAAGAATTTCGAAATCTTCGATTTATCGAACCTGAAGTAAAAAAAATATTCGAAATATTCGAAGTCGAAATTTTAGAAACCGTGAAAGCTTCGAATTTTCGAATTCGAAACTCCGCTGTGGTCAAAAGTTGCGAATTTTTCGAAATCGAACCTCGGTCGGTACGAAAATATCGAAATTTTTCGAAATCGAACCTCAGTTTGCTTCGCAAATATCGAAACCTTTCGAAATCGAACCTAGGGTGGTTCGCGACATCCCTACTAATAACGGCGTGAGCTTGGCTCCTTCGTCATCGTGCGCTTTCTATGCGTTATCTATGTTGTCTTTAGATTGGCAGAGCCATCTTTGCATTTTGATGAACAAAATACGCATTTTAGAACACTTACTCGCCGTATACATGGCTTGCATTGACGTCACGTCAGCCGGCATTGCTCCGTACCATGTTCCGTTATACCTTCTGCAGCGTACATTTGGCATCATCGAATCTGCTCTTCTCCGTGAGGCTTGCCAAGAAAAACACATTCGATTTTGTGAAATGTGCACTGCAATAGGTACGTACAGAGGAGCATGGTACGGTGCATAGGCGTAGACTATGGGGAGCATCGGGGCTCGTGCCCCCCCCCCCCCCCCCCCCCCCCCCGGGCTTGGGCCATAGTCCCTTACCGAGCAGACTTGTACCGTACGCATTACAAGTAATCAGATTACTTGTAATCGATTACTTTTTGGAGTAATTTTGTAATCAGTTGATTACTTTTATTAGGCAGTAATCACAAGAGTAAAACTGATTACTTTTTGAAGTAATAAAATTACTTGCAACCGTTACAATTTGTCCACGGGACCCCCCCCCCCCCCCCCCCCCCCGGCACACGCCTTTTTTTTTATAAAATGGCAAAAATAAAATTTGCTTTTGTTTTTTTCGAACGGAAAAAAGATATTTTTGCGGAGCTGTAGGAAACGAGGTCAATCTCTTTCTATGTACAGTTTTCTGTGGAATGTCCGTTTCTTCTTTTTCGAGCTGGGACTGGGAGTGGGAAGCCCCAGGGAAGCCACAGTGCGTGACAAAGGCCATTCAGGGCGAGGTTTGAGGGAGCAGAATGTAGCTTTGTAAGTCCTTTGTTCAAACTAGCCCCCTCACGCACACACACCACAGAAATAAAAAAAAAAATAAAAAAATCCTTTTTAGGGTACCTACTCGCAGCCCGTAGGAGAACCAGAAACGAAGAATGCCTAAAGCGGATGCAAAATATAACAGAGGCAGTTGAAATATTTCCCCATTTCCCCTACGTGGTCTTTGTGACAAGCAATGTTTCGGAGTTGAGAAGTGGTCGGGGCGATCTCTTCCGCTAATGGATACTACACATGATCTGTTTCAAATCCTGGAGCTGCTGCTCTTTTGTATAACATGCGAGCTCATGTGAATAATAAAATGAGCGACGCAAACTTTGAGCCACAACCCTTGCTCAAGCTTAACAAGATCTAAAACCCCCTCCCCCCCCCCCCCCCCCCCCCACACACACACACACACACTGGCGAACGCCCAAATCATTAAACGTCTTCAAACGAATTCAATGCTTGTGTCCGCATTGTGAAAGTGCAACGACCACGAAGAGGCAGCCAATTTTTCTTCTTCAATATTTGTGCAAATGTGAAATATAGGTTGGAAGTAGTTCATTGTTATGAGCACTAAAGATGTGTATTGACACAATAAAGTAATCGGAAAAGTAACGATTACTTTCTTTAAGTAATGTCCAGTTGCTTTTGCCGTCGAGTAATCAAGTAATCTAATCGAATACTTTTTAGCCAAGAGTAATAGTAATTGTAATCGATTACTTTTTTTTAGTAACGTGTACAAGACTGTTACCGAGACGCTGTTTGCGCGCCATGTAACGAGCTTCTAGTAGCGGCATGTAAACAAAATAACGCCCACGTTGCCTTTATTGACCAAATACATGGGACATGGAATCCCAGCGTGTTTTCGTTACCTTTAATCTCCACTTCTGGCGAGAAGGTAACGCGCAACACCCCCCCCCCCCCCTTTAAGAACTCAGCCTGCCCCCCCCCCCTCCCCCCCCCCCCCCCCCCGAGAAAATGGAAAGTCTACGCCGCTGGTACGGTGCCATATGGCCGTCCCCATGCAAGGCATCTATAGTCTCCGACAGCTCAATAAATGCAGGGCGTGTCTTAGTATGCATCTTGCTTCGTGATTGACTCTCCCGCAAATCGCATCGGCTGACGCTGCGATCTGATTGGCCGAGGAGCGATAATGAGATGCACGGGACTCGCCACGCCCCGCCTTTTTTAAAGTGCCAGCGA